>NW_020620381.1:2952647-3552647 GCF_003573695.1 Papaver somniferum
GTTCAATCCTAAGCATACAACTAGAAATGAAAGAACACCAACTTGCTCACTAGTCTACCCCTAGCATTGGCTGTCTTTTGACAGTACAGCCAATCACAGGCTCTATGAGCATTGGCCTCTCTCAATTACACAATCAAAACACAGCAGGGAAGAACTATCCTAGCTCAATCACACTTGACAGTGCACAAGGCTTCACTGAGCCTTGGCCTGAAACTGATTAGCTCATGCTAACCATGTTTTGGCAACAAACATACATCATATGAGATAAGTTAAACATAAATTGCAGCATATCAAATAACTACAACACATAAGCAAATTGCAACTGTAAACATACAAGTACTGAAATTTTCAGTTCATAAAAATTTTTCTCCAATTCTCTACTGGCTAGTCCAGAGAGGTCAATAGTCTCTCTCTAATACTTCCCCCAACACCCATTTATACCCCATACACATAATTTTGGTTTTCCCCAATTTTTCCCAAAGTCAGTAAAATTAGGTTTTGGTGAAAAATTAATTTACCTACTGTTGATGAAATTCTCGCTCCATCTCGTCGACCCATCCTTCTATTTCTCTTCCTGAGTCATCTCCCGCTCCAATTGATGCTTTAATCATCATTTATATCCCCAATTTCTCACCTAGGGTTTCAGGCAGAGAGATGAGAAATTGAGGTTATTAATGATGCTAAAGAGATGGTACGTGATGGGTTTAGGTAGAATAGAGTTGGGGAGAAATTAGTGGAGTGATTTGGGGTGAGGTGGTGGTGATGGAGACGGACATGGTGGTGGTACGGGGCATGGCGGTTCTGCAGAGGGGGTGATGGAGGAGATGGTTCGAAGGAGAAAGGGAAGGGTGCGTTTGTTTGAGGTGTAGGTGCTCGGTCGCTAGGGTGTGAGGCGAGTGTATCGAGTTTGATGATCTGCGACGCTGAGCCGTGGGATAGGGAGATGAAAGATCAATCGGACGGTGAGATGAAGTGAAGCTTGTAGCGACCGCTGGATTTTTTTATACAACGAAGTTAACGACTCTAGATGGGGTTAGGTGTTGTAGTGTAAGGCGGAGATATCAAACGTTGATGAACAGCAAGGGAGCGACCGTTGGATTCAACTACCATCTAATCTGAAGGCTTGGAATTTCAGCGCTGTGGTGCTTGGCAGAGACTTCAGATTTTGATGCTCTATGAAGGAGCGACCGTTGGATGCTTCTGAGAACTGATCTGACGGCTGAGAACGGAGGCGCTTTTGTGTGTAGAAAATGAGGTTGTGCGCACCATTCTTCGCGGCTTCCTTGCGTAATTTCTCCTGGCTTTTCACTACTTTTCTGCTCTTTTCGCTCCGCGACTCATCCGAACTTTATTTATTACCTAAAAATGCAAAATTAATTAATAAAAATATTTATTCTTGAAAACAATGAAAATACAGAATATGGGATAAAATGTAGAATTAATGCACAAAAGGTGAGTTAAAATGCCAACAAAAAGGGATAAATATATACAATATTTGGCACTCATCAAATACCCCCAAACCTGAATTTTACTTGTCCTCAAGTAAAACAAAACTAAGGAAATCCTAACTATACCACTGTCGCTGGTCTCTCGAATGCATTTAGCGTATGCACTAAGCCTTTTAAACCACTAAGTGTCCCTAGTGGACGAGTTGAAGTCTCGTGAAGGTTTACCAGAGGTGTGCCTACAAAACCTAAGGACAAAATATGAGCTCAGATTCCATCAAACGTGACATGTGCAAAACACTAGATTAGGAACTTAACCTAGATTTGGTTTGTACCCATATTGTCAAACCGATTTTTCTGAAAATTCCTAATCTAGTAGTGGTGGTAAGCCAAGGCATATGATCCACCTTGTATCCTAATCAAGTGACATGGTCTAGGTTAAGTTCATTCCTAAGCATACAACTAGAAATGAAAGAACACCAACTTGCTCACTAGTCTACCCCTAGCATTGGCTGTCTTTTGACAGTACAGCCAATCACAGGCTCTATGAGCATTGGCCTCTCTCAAATACACATTCACAACACAGCAACAGGAAGTAACCAACTAGCTCATTCACACTTGACAGTGCACAAGGCTTCACTGAGCCTTGGCCTGAAGATGATTAGCTCATGCTAACCATGAAGTGACAACATGCATACACTAACATAGATAATTCATACATAACTAGCACATATCAGATAATTCAACACATAAGCAACTTGCACTGTTAACTGAGAAGAACACTGAAAAATAAAATTTGAACCAATTCTCTACTGGCTAGTCCAGAGAGGTAAATAGTGTCTTTCTAATGCTTCCCCCAACACCAATTTATACCCATTACACAAAATTAGGTTTTCCCCCAATTTTCCCCAAAGTCAGTAAAATTAGGTTTTGCCAATTACCTACTGTTGATGAAATTCTCGCTCCATCTCGTCGACCCATCCTTCTATTTCTCTTCCTGAGTCATCTCCCGCTCCAATTGCTGCTCTAACATCAACTTATATCTTCAATTTCTCACCTAGGGTTTCAGTCGGCAGAGATGAGAAATTGAGGAGATTAGTTGATGTAAAACGTGATAGTGATGATGGGTATAGGTAGAGTGATTTGGGGAGAAAATAGTGGAGTGATTTGGGGTGAGGTGGTGGTGATGGAGACGGACATGGTGGTGGTACAGAGTATGGTGGTTCTGCAGAGGGGGTTGATGGAGGAGATGGTTCGATGGAGAAAGGGAAGGGTGCGTTTGTTTGAGGTGTAGGTTCTCGGTCGCTAGGGTGTGAGGCGAGTGTATCGAGTTTGATGATCTGCGACGCTGAGCCGTGGGATAGGGAGATGAAAGATTAATCTGACGGTGAGATGAAGTGAAGCTTGTAGCGACCGCTGGATTTTTTATACAACGAAGTTAACGGCTCTAGATGGGGTTAGGTGTTGTAGTGTAAGGCGGAGATATCAAACGTTGATGAACAGCAAGGGAGCGACCGTTGGATTCAACTACCATCTAATCTGAAGGCTTGGAATTTCAGCGCTGTGGTGCTCGGCAGAGACTTCAGATTTTGATGCTCTATGAAGGAGCGACCATCGGATGCTTCTGAGAACTGATCTGATGGCTGAGAACGGAGGCGCTTTTGTGTGTAGAAAATGAGGTTGTGCGCACCATTCTTCGCGGCTTCCTTGCGTAATTTCTCCCGGCTTTTCACTACTTTTCTGCTCTTTTCGCTCCGCGACTCATCCGAACTTTATTTATTACCTAAAAATGCAAAATTAATTAATAAAAATATTTATTCTTGAAAACAATGAAAATACAGAATATGGGATAAAATGTAGAATTAATGCACAAAAGATGAGTTAAATGCCAAAGAAAAAGGGATAAATATATACAATATTTGGCACTCATCAACTCGCAGCTGGTCATTAGACAAATAGAACTCAAGTATCAAACTTTGGATCCAATACTATCTTTGTACCTAAAGCTGGCACATGAGCATGCGGCGAAGATCAACAACGTCGTGTTTAGGCACGTCTGCCGAAAAGACAACAGACACGCAGATGCCTTAGCATTCATATCATCAATGCCGAAGGACAAAAATACTACCTCAATCCAAATTGGGAGAATTTATGAACCTTTGATAAATGGATTAACTTCCGCTACCGAAGGTACCTTACCTGTCCAAACTAGGGTTATGAGGGAAGCAAGAAAAAAGAAGAAGAAAGAATGGAGGAACCAGACAATGAAGCCGAGGATTCTGACGAACATAAACCCATGTCAGATGAAAATAATGAAGATGAAGCTGAGGACGATTGGAGAATTCCAATTCACCAATACCTCGACAAAGGTACTTTACCAGCAGATGTCAAGGAGGCACGAAAACTCACACCAAAAGCAGCAATGTACAACCTGCGAGACGGGTTATTGTATAGAAGGTCATTTCTTGGACCTTTGATGCGATGCCTCTCACAAACCTAAGGTAACAGGATATTGCATGATATACACAGCGGAGAGGCCGGCAATCATAGCGGAAGAAGGTCACTAGCAATCAAAGCTAAAATGCAAGGGTATTATTGGCTGAGCGTGGACGAAGATGCGAAGAATGTAGCAAGGCGTTGTGAAAGATGCCAATGCTACGCAAGAAAAATCAGAGCGCCAGCAACGGAGCTTAACTCAGTCATCAGCCCTTGGCCATTCGCTAAATGGGGAGTTGATATCGTTGGACCTTTGATAGAAGGGTCGTCAAAAAGAAGATATCTTATTGTATCTACGGATTACTTCACCAAATGGGTGGAAGCAAGGGCTTTGGAAAGAATTAGGGACACAGATGTCTTCAAGTTCTTGTTCGAGCAAATCATCTGCAGGTTTGGAATACCAGCAACCATAGTCTCTGACAATGGCTAACAATTGGAGGGAAAGAACATAGATATGCTCTTTAACGCCTTCAACATTTAGAAAAACAAGTCCACTCGGATATACCCTAAGAGCAATGGACAAGCGGAGGCCACTAACAAGACGATAGCTATGAACTTAAAAAAGAAGCTGGGGCATACAAGAAGAGATGGTGCGAACAGCTACACAATGTCCTATGGGCCTACCGCACTACAAGAAGGGCATCCACGGGAGAATCTTCGTTCTTACTAACCTACGGAGCCGAAGAAGTCATTCCAACGGAGATAATACTTCCAACAACAAAAACAGAAGCATGGGAAAAGAACCTAACAACTGACCTCATGTTAGAAAATATCGACGACCTCGAAGAAAGGAGGGAAGTAGCTTTGCAAAGGATGGTGAATTATCAGCGAAGGCTAGCTCGTGAATACAACAAGCGGGTAATCCCTAGAAACTTTGTGGTAGAAGAATATGTGTTACGTCAAACACCACCATACCAAAGGAAGAAGGAATGGGGAAAGCTATCTCCAATGTGGGACGGACCCTACATCATACACCACATTGCTGGGAAAGGTTCATACTACCTAAGGAACCTCAAAGGGGAGGTATTACAACACCCTTGGAACGCAATGTACCTAAAGAAGTATTACCCATAAGAGAATGGTTATCACTCAGGAGAAGACAGGAAGGGGCAGAAGCCCACCATGTTCTATCCCTGATCAAAGGTATTATAAACCTAACTAATCAATGAAAGAAACTTTAGCTAAGAGAAAGTGTATGCTGATTAAAACAAGGGGATTTTAATAAAGTGCCACACTTCCAATTTTATGTTTAAGAAAGTGCCACTGTATTTTTCAAAATTTATTTAATGCCACACATTTGACTATTTCCATCCTGTTTTTTTTTGAGAAAACGGTTAATTGACGTTAGTGCATACTGTCATTAAATTGCCCATATAAAATGACATTCAAGCCCCTGAATCATTTAACTAGGACTTAACAAGTGATTGAGTAGAGAGAGTTAACTTGTGACTCAATACCGAGTTGAATCAAACTGAAATAGGATGTGAAATCCCATAGTCAACATTGCACCGCCTAATTTGATGTTGCACCATAGTGGTGCTTCACTAAGCCAGTGTAGCACCTGCGTTCACCAGCAGATGTATTCTTGCTGCTCAAATTCTTTTTAACTTTGCATGTAGCTTCTGCAACTGCAATCTCTCAGCATTGCAGCCTATTCCTTGCATCACCACCTGCATCACACTATTTCTCTATAAATCCAATGCCATTCTCAGCTCACTGTCACTAACAACACCTTAGTGCAACATCATCATTTACAACTCTGCAAATTCTATTCTTCCACCAATTTCACTTCCTTGTCATCTCGAAAGCAAATCTATACTTGTTTGTCATACATAGGCTACAACACATCTCTCCATCATTGCAACACTATGAGCATCAACACATTATTTCTACAACAGTAACTCAAACATTTCATCTCCAACTTCTCTCAATCGCTGCAACAACAGCAGCTGCAATTTGTACCTAAAACCTAGGCATTCATCTATCCCAGTTCTTCTTCATTATTTACTGAATCTCAACATCTCTCTCAACTACAGACTCAATACAAACTGCAACTGCAACATCCACTAGGCCAAACAACCTCAAAATCCTAGCATCACCATCTTCTCAATTTCATCTCAAGTACCCATTTCTTTCGATTGCCACAAACAAATCAATTTAAACCACAAATTTCTTATGTCTTCATCTTAGATTCAATATCATGTATCAAACCCATGTTCTTATATGAGCAACAAAAATTTCATTACAGACCCACATCAATTCTTCATCTCCTGCTCAAACAAATCCAACCAATATTTCTCTCTTCTTCCTAATTCTAAAACCTCCATGGAAATTCAATCTGCAAAAACTCAATCCTTCACAAATTCTCGATCTGAAACTTCACGAATTCTCGATCTGAAACTTCACAATTCACACAAATCCAACAATCAAACAAATCTATTTCACTTATAAATTTTCTTATAAAAAAATTAAAAATCACAATTAATTTTGCCATTAACTGGAAATCATGAAACCCCTCTTTCTGATTTTACAGCCTTCCAATTAAAACCCCTTATATAATAAACCTTAACAACATCTTCCCCATTTTTTCCCAAAAAAATCTGATTAGGAACAGCTTTACCCCTTCCCAAACAAATTGAAGTAATCAGTGAAAGAGAAAAAGAAAATGGTGATTCTGGTGGTGGTCATTACTGTAAGAAGAAGAAGGGAAAAAGAAAAAGAGAGGCGAGACGAGAAGATGAAGTGAGTGTCTCTTAGTTTAGGGTTAGGTTATTATATGTGTAATGAAATAGAGGGCTAGGATTAGAAAATTTTATCATATCAGCGGTTAATAATATAGCCGGTTTATTGGTTCGACTCAACAGGTCGGTCGGTCCTGTGCAGCCATAGATTGTCAGGAAATTGAGAAGGTTAGTTTGGTAATGATGCCACATGTTTTGGACTTTTTTCAATGACAGTTGACTAATCAAGTGGGCCTTAACAGAAAACTTAACATGTGTGGAATTTTATAAATTCTAAAAAAAACGGTGGCATTTTATTAAACCGGAAAACCAAAGTGTGGCATTTTATTAAAATTCCCTTAAAACAGAGTGGTTTAGAATAGACACCCTCTGTCAGAATTGACGATGAGACAAGGCACGACATAACTGCGCATATGTCAATCTCGGGTCCTAAGGGCAAACGAATCCCTCTAAAAGGCAAATAATAAGCAATATATCCCATAAAGAGAGATACCTTGTCGAAGTAAAGCAGAAATCACGCTGAACGCATAGGGTTACAGGAAAAATATTGCCCACGTAGGAACCCTCGCCACCACGGTACCTTCTGGCCAGAGGATACTAACGTAGGACGATGAATATTCCACCAAAGGTTAAAAGGAAAAAAAATACCTTAGCACGTACCTAGTGATGACTCGAACGTGCAAATAATTAGACACAATGCGTCTATATATATATATATGAATTTAAAGGTACCATAATAGAGTTACCGAAAGAATACTAATGCACCCCAAAAGTTGCAGGTGACAAAGGTCCTACATTTACAAATAACGGAGCATTGTTTCAAAAGAAAGGAGACAACGAAGGCCCCTCAGCTGGGGGCATAATACAACAAAGGAGTTCGGTTAAAAACGAAGTCAGCATAACACAATCAAGGATAAGGAAGACGAGGAAAGGTGATACCCTCCGCTTGAAGCTTAACCTCCGCAAAAGCATTGTTGATATAATCGATGGCAGAACGCTTAAACCACGCCTCCATCTCAGAAGCTTGAGCTGACAGATCAGAAGCCGACTTCTGACGAAGCTCCCTAAGCTGAGCACTGAGTTGATCGTTAGCTCGCTGAAGAGCCTCAGCCTTAAATTTAGGATATTTCCAACTAGGATATCTGACCCTCGAGGTTGCTGATCTTAGCATTTGCACCCACCAGCTGCTCTTGGAGACCTACGGATACGAAGGATATTAGAGACAATGCAAAGCAACTAAAGATACGAGGAATACTACGAGGGAATAGTCATCCTAAGCTACCTCTGGCATGGCTATGAGACTCTTCTAAACTATGCTGAGCTTCAGAAAGGTCCACCTCAGCCGTATCAAGATCATCCAAAAGGGTATCCCTTTCATTCCGAAGATAGTCGACATCTATGCGGAGCGACGCATTCTCAGAGGATAAATCTCGGTACACATTCTCTAACTCTTCAAATCTTTTTACTAAGGATGCATGAGACGTGGAAGAAGGAACAGAGCCGGCGTCGACAAGCTTGTTCTTAAGGGATCAGACGTCAGAGGTCAATACATTACGCTCTGCAGTGACCTTGGCTAAAGAAGCGCAATCATCTTCAAAATCAACATGATATTTCTTACGAATAACTTCTTGAGAAGAGAGACGTTTCTCAACTAAGGAAATATCCTCATGTTGCTTTAAAATAAGACCTTCTTTCTATCTAAGGGCTTCGTCACACTCCTTACGAAGCGCAACCATCTGCTTCACTAAATCAGCATTATGGGCAGACTCAAGGGAAAGTTGGGCCTCATTATGAACGTTCACATTCATCAACCTATCAGACTTCTTTTGGTAATACCAGATGTCGGAGGTTAGCTTAGCTACTTGATCTTGGAGATATCTAAGTTCACTAGAATTACTGGCTGGCAGACGAAGGTTGTCTTAGAACCAAGCAACCACAAAGTAAAGAAACAAGCTAAGGAGAAGGAAAAAACTAACCAATAGATTTGGAGGACTCAGTGGCTAAGGCAGAATCAGCAGCTTTACGACCGTCCTCGGCAAGGAACAAGTGACCGTAGCCATCTTCCAGAGACCTCAAGAGCCAATAAGCAAGCTTCCAGAGACCTCTGCGTCTTCCTCAGGTCACCCTCAACGGATGCAGCTCGGACTGGGCTAGCGTTATCCTTGGAAAAATCCTCTTCAATGTCATCCAAGTGAGGACTAAAGCAAGTATCCTCGATATCATCCATATATTCTTCAACAGGTTCCTCAACGGCGGCCTTAGGGTCATCATCCAAGGCATCAAGATCAACCACGATCTTCAGCTTTCCCTTCCTCTGAGAAGACTACAAAGAAACACATGCGACAGCTAAGAATCAGGGGAAAGGTACTAAGGAATATATAAACACAAAGGTATGATCCTTACCTCCGCAGGTGTACCAGACGAAGCCTTCCTCTTCCTAGTCCTGGTGGCCACGGAATTACCAGCAGAGCCTTGATAAGTCCCAGCAGAAGAAGCAGGGGCAGACTGGAATCCATAGAAATAAAGACGCTAAAGTTAGCAAAGATACCATAGCAAACGAAGCTATCTATGCAGGACAAAGGCGCTACAACAAGGGTACCTCGTGAGAAGCAGCAGGATTGAAAACCCAAGGCTGATAACCATCATACTTCTCAGGCAGAGAACGAGCTGAGTGAGGAACCGAAGGGTCCGCAGTAGTAAAACCATAGGCCCAAGGACCAACCACACGAAAGGGAGTAAGAGCCCAGTGGTCATCATGATCAAAACGAATGCGGTCAGACTTTGGAAGAGACAGCCTAGCGGAGTATGAGATCGTAGTCAAACCGGTCTTGTCAATTTCCTTCAGCAAACGAAGGTTGTTACCTTCCCTAATCTTCCTAGCAGTAACATGGATGCGACGAGGGCCAGCGCTCCAAGGAAAAAGGTTAGTCTTTTGAATAACATCAGCATAGGTGGCATTGAAGTTGGAGGGAATATAGTCTTCTCGCTTAGATCTCCCCTCAGCAAAGGGATCATAAGACTCAGAGGTGGTCTTGCCCCTACTACGGTACCAACACTCACGAAGGGAACGCCAGTAATTACCAGTATACTGATAGATTCCTCGAACTTGAGTCTTGTTCGCCGGGTCATCTGATAGACACATTTTTGTGTCTAAATTGTACTCAATGTCTCTATTGTTAGTGCTCGATTTTTGTACTAATTTTGATATATTGTGTGTTTGTAGGTGTTTTTGGAGAAATACACTTGTGTGGAAAAAGTTTCTCAAAAAGTGCTATTTGGACTCCCGGAGAAAAGTACTAAAGGCACCCTCAATTTGGATAAGGGGCACCTCAGTTGGGCACATGCTATTCGCACCCCCAGTTTGGTTAGGGGGACACCATATTCTACCTTTCAAATCTGTTTTTGGCGGGAAAATCTGGTTTCAAAGAACCAGAATTAGGATTGGCAGTTTGGACGAGAATGAAGGAGACTCAACGACTGGGAATTGTTGGGATGACTTGAATGGTGGTAACAGGCGTGGTATGGTCGATTTCGTCAGCTATATTTGGCTAGATTCTCGGTGTGAAGAAAACAGGGGAATGCGTAGTTGAGAAGAGTTTTTCACGGGATTGTACGTGTTTTCCCCGGCAGCGGCGTCAAAAATTTGATGTGTTTCAAAAGTTGTTGTAGTAGTAGAGTTCGTCTAAGACTTGTGAAGGTTCGATTTTTAAATTTAATAAAAATAAATATACAAATAATGTTAACAATGGTGAGAGGTACTGGGACTAAGAATTTCACCAAATTCCATTCATGTGATTCAAAATTATTCCTGCACAATTATAGCTTGTATGGTAACAATTTGTTGACTCTAGTTCCTTGCCTAATGTAGATTTTGAGAGCAATGAATGTAAATCTAAAGCATGAGACATCAAAGCATTTTAGCTAAGCACGACCCATCAATTGAAATGACACTCATTCAATAAAAATCATAAATCATTTCATAAACAATGCAAGTAGTCATAAAAAGAAATTAATTTATTTACCACAATGACGAAAAATGGCTCCATCCGTCGTCCCAGCGTGGGGTTTAACTTCTCATATTAATCACTTGATCAAAATACATGTTTGTTGCTCAAAAGTTGATTAAAATGATGAAAAGGTGTAAAACAGTGAAAGTACGACCCACAAAAAGCGTCAAAAAAAGAACGATAAATAGTAATGGTCACAGACGCAGTATCTTTACGACCCACGCTTGTGTGTCGCTCTCACTGTTGGAAAACGACTGTCCTGGCGAGTCTGTTCTTCGTGTTCTTGGTGTTCTTCATCAGCAGCATCAGCAGAAAAATGGCAGCTCTGCAACTCGTGATTTTTTCATTCTGTAGCCTCCAACACTTACCCAAACTCTCCACCCCTTCTCTGTGGTGATAGCAGCCTATATATACCCATTCTGACCGAGAATATGTTCTCATAACTCCAAATAATACCCGGCAGTTAATAAAAAATATTCTGATGCAAGATACGGAGATTTCTTCCCTGTTTTGAATCTTCACGCTCCTTTGCACATCTGACACACTCCAATTAGTCTGAAACACGTCCCAGAAGTAGTTAAACACACATCCATCTTACGCCATGCACAGAAAACACGTCGATCCCGTGAAAAACTCTTCTCAACTACGCACTCCCATGTTTTCTTCTCACCGAGAATCTAGCCAAATATAGCTGAAGAAATCGACCATACCACGCCTGTTACCACCATTCAAGTCATCCCAACAATTCCCAGTCGTTGAGTCTCCTTCATTCTCGTCCAAACTGCCAACCCTAATTCTGGTTCTTTGAAACCAGATTTTCCTGCCAAAAACAGATTTGAAAGGTAGAAGATGGTGTCCCCCTAACCAAACTGGGGGGTGCGAATAGCATGTGCCCAACTGAGGTGCCCCTTATCCAAATTGAGGGTGCCTTTAGTACTTTTCTCCGGGAGTCCAAATATCACTTTTTGAGCAACTTTTTCCACACAAGTGTATTTCTCCAAAAACACCTACAAACACACAAAGCATCAAAATTAGTACAAAAATCGAGCACTAACAATAGAGACATTGAGTACAATTTAGACACAAAAATGTGTCTATCATCATCCCTAGTGGATAAGACATCATAATATAAAGAATCCTTTCTACTATAAAGAGGAAGAAACATACTAGCGTCCAGCTGACCAACACTAATCAAAAGGTTGTTCTTTTCGTAAGGAAAATATCGAATAAGAGACTCGTTGAGGACATCAGGGCCGTTAACAAAAAAGATCTCAAACTTGTGAAGACGAAGGTTCTTTGCAATCTCAGCAAGGGACAAGTGACCGTACCCATCTTTGTCACGTAATTGAAGCCTCTGCAGCTCATAATGATGAGGAGGAGGAAGATCTTCAACATCAAACTCTTCAGCCCCAAACTCCGCGGCCTCCTCAGTAACCGTAGATATATCAGCAATCGCAGGCACGTCAGTATCCTCAGGAGGATGGGATGGCGTAGCATCAGGATGATCCATCCGCGAAAGAGGATCCGTCGACGAAGACACCCTCGGCTCTTTACTCGTAGGTTTCTTCGGAAGCCTCATTATATCTAACACCATCAGGAAAAACTTCATCATCAACAATGGCGGCAGAAAATTACAGTACCTCCAAAAGGCAAATAAAGGGGCAGAAACGGGAAATTTTGGGCATGGGTTTTATAAACTAACCAAAAAGACCCGTTTGAACATATCATGATGCAAAAGCGAAAATATTTGATCACACAACCAAAACTTTTAGTTGCAGGAAATCCTACAATACACCCCTCATATGATTTTATCGCTGATCAACCTATTTTTAGGTTTACACTCTTAATTTTATTGATTAGTTTCTGAATATTCTTACAAGGAAAATAAAGAAATCAAGAATGATCTCTGCTCTCAACTTTCTCTTCTTATTTACTTATCTCTCACTCAAAAAAGATCTCTCTTTTCTTTACAACTCGAATGACTATTTATAAGGGAAATACATAATGGATGACAGCTAATCTATCCTTTATTTTCGGATATAGTTTGCGACATTCTCGCAACCTTACAAATGTTGACTTCGCAAGATTTCTAATTTTCGCAAGACTATCACACTTTTCTCATGATCCTTGCTAATGTCGTTTCTGAAATTGTTCTGCGACGCTTTTGTGCAATACCATTGTTAACTTCGCTGAGACATAACTGTTGCGAGATTCTGATCCTACATCTTGCCTCTTCTCAAATATTCTCTGAAAAGTAGAGAATGATTTGAGAAATGTCGCAACTCCTTATCTTTTCATATTCCACATTTATCACACGTACTCTCTCTCTTCCACTTATTTCTTGACACGTCTTCTGTAACCGCTACTTTTCAACCGCTCACGTCTCTTCGTCTTAATGGTGTTTATTTCTTCGAGAAGTAAATTTTATTTATATACTATTCTCCCTCCCTCTTTCCATTTTTCTTTTTACTTTCTCTTCTATTTTTATTCTCTTATCTCTGCAACTTTGTCATTCTTCTGCAAATTCTGCTGCTGTAATTTTTTCTTCCTTCAATTCTTTTACTTTCCATACACTCCCATATACTTTATTCAATCATGGCTCCAAGTGTTCATAGATATGAGAAGAATCTTCAAGATGTCCAAAAAGATCTTGCTAATAAAGGTCTTACACTCTCCCCCATTCCTGATGTGAATGCCAAATCAATTCTTTCTGTCAAGCTTTTCTCCAGTCAAAATTGTGATGATCAATCAACCATAATTTCGCTAGGTCAAATTCTCACAGGTTTCCGTCTTCCTCTTTATAACCCAGACATTCCTTTATGAAATTCTCGCTTATCCGGGATTTTCGCGAGCCATTTTCCAACTAAGTGGGGATTGTATCCGTCTAATGCTAGAGTTCGCCAATCGTCGTGCTGGTAGAGGATATCTTTACTCCAGTGAACTTAGGGATCCAAAATTCGCAAACCAAGAAATAGTTGCTGAGAAGTATACAGTGGCGAATTTCTTTGAAAATTACGAACTTATCTCCATGAAGAAAGAGAATACTCGCTGGGGTATTCGACTAAGAAGAAAATATAATATTGATGAATCTAAAATTCTTATGCAAGATATTGACTGGCATTCTGGTAAAAACACAACTCCTCGCCAATCCAAAGATGACAAATGGTGCATGTTTCCTTTAATGCTAAAGGGTCCTTACATTGCTGGATCAAACGTTCTTCCTGCGAATCTCGCAGCATATCAACCTTGGGTTTTCTCCTGGCCCGAAAAGGAGAAAGAGGTATATTTCTCCCCTTTAACTCATTTTATACTTTTTATTGATTTTTACTATTGTTCGCTAACTCTTGCATATTCCGCAGATCCAAAAACTAAAGATAGTTATAACAGGACTGGGAAATCTAGTACTCTGTTAGCTCTTCGCTCATATACAGATGAGGTAAGAAATTTTCTTTATGACTTTAAATAGTACTGTCTTCCATGCTTCCATTTCTTATTCTATCTGTGTGAAGATTATTGCTGAAGTAGAAGAATCTGTGATGCTGCGAAGATTGGTGATAAAGGTAAAGGTTCTTCGCAGGAAAAATCAACTGGTCCTCCTCCAAAGAAAAGAAAAGTGTTCTTCTTCTCCTTCAAATGTTCTTCCTAACGAAATTCTGAAAGTGACAAGGATGATGAGGATAATGATGATCTTGCTGCAACTGAAGATTCTCCACCTGAATCTTCTATGGCTAAGCTTTCTGGCCTCTTTTCTGATTCTCTACAAGGAATGGGAGATAGCCAATTCGCAAATACCTGCAAAGCTCTCGCTACCCTTGTGATGTCCCTTTACTAGATGGTGATAGCTCTCTTCGCGGAGTTTCTAGATCAGTGACTCCCGACTTCTTGCATTCTCTCAATAGTTGGTATACTTTTATCTTTTTACTTCTTCATTGTTATAACTCAAAATCTCTTTCTATATTAATATTTTATTTCTTTTCGCAGGCTGGAAAAGCTTCTTTTGCGTTGCCTCAGATCTAGAGAGAAGACGCGAAATCTTGAAAAGAAGAATCTTCAATTTCGCAAAAGAATGAAGAATTGGAAGCTGAAGTTAAAGGTCTTCGCGAGAAATAGACAATTAGAAATTCTTCCTCTATAAGAACAAATTTCTAGTCTTCAACAAGCTAATAATCAGCTTTACGGTATATTACTTTTCTCTTTTCTCTTTATTCATTCATCTGTTGTTTTATCTTATTTAAATGATCCTTTTTGCAGACATTTATGGTCTTTCTGATGAAGCTACCCTTCTTCGTTCATTTCCTAATGCCTTGGATAATGATACCCTTCTTGAACGTCTTAACAATTCCTTAAATAGCTTTTCAAATGATAGAATTTCATCTCTTTCTCTAAATGAACTTAGATCAAATTTCGCCTCTTAGAAATTGATCATAGATCCAGTTTAGGCTTAGCCAACAGATTTAACGTCTCCTTATTGATTCCAAAGAGAAAACCAATGAGTTAGAACCAATTAGCGGTCTCATAGATGATAAAGATCGTATCTCTGATCAAGGTGCCAAGGCTGGCGAAATTCCAAGAGGCTCTCCTTGAAGTTCAACTTGAGCGAGATGAAGCTAACCGCAAGAATATTGAACTCTGCGAAAGGGAAAATCAAATTCGTTCTCGTCTTCTCATAAGTAGTGAGGATGAATTTGTCTGGGCTGCGAAAATTTTAGATGATGCTAGAAAAGATTTAGGCGTAAATGTTAGTCTCCAAGTTGAACATACAGCCTTGATTAGAGACATGATTTCTGACAGAGAAGGTTGCTAATTGCTCTTCTTTACTAATCTTTTGCTTCTTATGATTTTCATCAAGTTAATAATTGGTTGTCTTTTGTTCGCAGATTCTGAAAATAATATCGTGAAAAGATTGAAGAACTTGAAGCTGAAAAGGAGGAACTCGCAAAGAATCTTTCTTCTCGCAACGACAAGTATTCTAGATTGAAGAATCAAATCAAATCACCATTGAAATTTTAAGAATGATGCTATGCATTTTCGCAATCAAACCATCCAGATGGTTTGTGATGATCATAATATCCCACATTCTGATTACCTTGTCTTTTAGAAGAAATCCCACAGAATACTCCCAGTTTGATTATCTCTGATAGTGAAGCTGACGATGAAGAATCTGATAGTGATGGAAGTTCTGATGGTGATGAGATTCTGACGCAGATGAAGAAGGAAATAAGTCTGATGAAGATAATGAAGGATTAACCAAGAAATAGTCTTTATTTCTTCTTTGATTCTTTGTAACTTGTATTTATTTCTTCTTTCTGTATATTTGTGTTTCTTTTCATTTTGACCTGCGTAAATTAAAACAATTCTTTTTGCAATACAGTTAATCAATATAATCATTAATTCTTGAATTTTTGAGTAAATCTCTCATATGGAGACAAATAACATTTTCTAATTTCATACATTCCCATACTTGCCTCTGTTATTTGAATCCAAATGAGAGATTTCATAAACTTTTCTTATTGTATAATTTCGCAATTTTGCGAAGTGAATTTTGTTTCTTTTCAAAATCTCATTCCTGTGTGGTCTTATTTTGCCTTCCTAATTAAAGGTCTTATTATGCCACCTCTTGTCATTGCGACAAAATCGCAGGACGTCCTTGCACTTTCATGCAAAACCCATTGATCTTGCCTTAACTTTTTCTTTTATTATGGCCTCTTCAGGAATATTGCGACAATATGACAGGCCTAAATATTCTTGCGAAAATAAAGCCCCATGACATTGCCGTCTTGCGATGAAATCGCAGGACGTCTTCGCACTTTCATGCGAAAACCCATTGATCTCATCTTATCTTTTTTTTTGTATTATTGCCTCTTCAGGATTGTTGCACAAAATGACAAGCCTTAATATCCTTGCGAATAAAAGCCTCATGACATTTGCGTCTTAAGACACTTATCAGCTCCCTAATGGAGGGTGCCGCCCTTATCTTCCCCCTGGTTGCCCCTTCAAGGAGGCGTACTTCTACCATACAAGGTTAGCTCCTCCCATCCAGTCTTAACAACAACCAGTTGTTTTCGCAGCCTCTTATCCCTTTTACCTATAGGGCTTATGGTTACGAGACTGCACCCTAAGTGGGGTTTTCTTCGGCCGAGTGCAGTATAAGCCAAGACTTGTCAAGAATGGCAAGGACGCTTCAAACGCCCTCGGCACTCTTGACTCAACCGTGTACCTCGGCGCCTTGATCAGATCTGCACTCCTTGGGAGAGTCCTTATTACCTTAGTCGCCCAACCTAAGTCATATGCTTAAGTTGAGAATCCAAGGTGCCTCTCCCGGATGGGCTTTATTGACCCCAAATCTCCATGACTCAGGTTCCGGTGGCGGTGTAGCCTTTCCCTGAGTCATGTAACAGGTACCCCCTAATATGACGTACTTTAGGTCTTACATTTGCCTCTTGCGAAATTTATTCGCGAACTAGGGTGTACGCCATAAAGGTTCGCCTCTTTCTCTTTTGTCATTCTTTTTGATTATTTTCTGTAAAATTCATTATCTCTGCGAGAGTCTCGCAATTCATAATATTGTATCTGAATTTCGCAATCTCAATTTTGTTGTTCAATCAAATGTATTTTTGAGAATTTTACTTATTGCGAGATTATCGCAACAACTTAATCATTCATACATTTCTTGTTTTTACTTTTGCCCTCCTCTGCTTCTTTATGATTTTCTGCTACTGCTTCCTTGGTAATGGTATGTTCATCCTTTTTACTGAGCTAGCATTGATTTTGTAACATCTCTTCTCCTTTCTTTTCGATTGTATCCACCATCAACTTCTCACTTCTTTGTACATCCTTGATTTTTGTCGCCAGTTTTCCTTCTTGTTTGCTCTTCCTTCGCAAGATTCTATCTCAGTTTCGTAACATTCTTTCCTTCAACCCAATCTCCCTTTATGATTCCTACACCATTGGGGTGAGGGAATTTGATGCATTGATGGAAAGTTGAAGCTACACCTAGAATCCCATGTAGCCAAGGTCGACCAATTAATGCATTGTAGGGTGATTCTACATCAACAACACAAATGAGATTTCGAAGATATTCCCTTCAATGGAATTTGCATAGTAACCTCCCCTTTAGGCTTGTTAGCAGTACCATTAAAACCATATATCTTATATGTTGATGGTATAAGATCATCATCTCTTCCACCCATGGTTTTATAAGTATGATAAAATAAGATGTTCACAGAGCTTCCAGTATCGACTAGATTCTATTGATTGCCCATGAATCTTCAGCTTCATCATCCTCATCTTCTTTTGGTTTTGGATTAATTCTAATTTTATTACCAATGGATTGTCATGCACTCTTCTCCTTCGGGAACTTCTGCGGTAAAGAAATGATCTGTTTCTGCCATTCCTCTAGTCGAAATTTTCGCAATATTCATAATTTCTTTCCATTATTATCTCTTGCGAACACTCTACTTAAAACATTATCATGAAAATCTTCAATTGTCTTATATGAATGTACGATAGAGTGACAGAATAGATTTTTTGCTTTTGCACCAACTTCTATGAAGAATGTTTCTTTCTTTTTCATCGTATTCACTTTGTGATGTTCTGGTGGTGGTGGTAATGGTTGAGGTTGGATGCCCTACCAGAAAGTCGTTTAGTTTTCCTTGATCTATCATTCTCAAAATAATCTCTTTATATTTCTGCAATCGTTTGTGGTATGTCCATGAAAATGATGATAAGAACAAAATTCATGACTTCTGTGATTTGGAGGTGGTTCCGTTCCCATGTTCCATGGTGTTGGTATATTTCCATCAAGATTATAGCTTCCCATATCTTCTCCACACTTGCATTTAGAGGTGGCATCTTGATTTCTTCCCATACTACCTTGTGACCCTCCTTGTCCTCTATTAAAGTTTGGTCTTTGACCTCCATAAGTTTCTTGCGGTTGATCGAGTCTTTGAATCTTGTTATTTCCTCCACGACTGTAGAAATTTCTTTCTCTTTCATACTCTTCTTGATCTCGACTCCCATAGCTACCAACTTCTGCTGATTGTTACTGTCACCTTTTCTTGTTGTACTTGCGAAGTATTCGCCACTGTATTTATTAGCTTGGGTAATAAGCTTGCATTCGCTGTTGTGAGCTGGTGTTCGCAACTGGATATGATTCCATTTCATTTTGTCTTTCCTCCAAAGCAATGTATTCTTCTTGAAGTTCTCGCAATTCAGTCATTGTAATCGTATTCTTGACTCTGAAAATTTGGACATACAACAGGTTTGTTGCAAACATAGCATTGATAAATGATAATATGAGATATCTCTCATCTACACGGCCAGCCATTTCGCTACACATGTTCTCCATCTTTTAGTCAAGTGTTTCAAACTTTCGCCAATCCTTTGTTTTAATCCAAACACATCTTCTATACCAGGTCGTGAGGAATTATTACTTATATATGCTCCCAAGAATGTGGTCTGCAAATGATTGAAGGAGGTTATTGTATTCTTTGGTAAACCTTCAAACCATTTTAACGCTCTCCTGTTAAGCTGGATGCGAAATATTTGCACAATACCGCATCATGATTTTCCCATTGTAACATGCACCTCACATAAGCTTTAATGTGTTGAATTGCACAAGTTGTTCCATCGAAAATGCTGGTTAATGCGGGCAAATTGCATTTCGGTGGTATTCCTCCTAATTGTACTTCCCTTGTAAATGGAGTTTTCGCAGCTTCTTCTATTGCTTCATCCAATTGTCTTCTACCTACTTCTCCTCTGTTATTTAGCATTCCTCTCATTTCTTCTAATTCTTTCAAGATTTGTTTATTTACTCCTGAATCTTGACCCATTGGTCTCTTTAATTTTGCTTCTCTTCTTCTGCGTTCACGTTATCTTCTCTTGCGAAATTTTGTATCTCTTCTTCATTATCCTCATCTCGTCTTCTTCTGCGATTCTCTTCCTCATCCCTATCTTGAATTCGCAATGATGATGTCGTTCATTTTCCCCTCCATAATTTTGTTCATTTCTTATCAACTCAATTCCTGTCTTCTTTCAGCCATTCTCTTCACTCTATCATACTCCTCATTGAGATTATCATTATTCCTTTTGTATACGCCTTCTTTCTCGATTGTCATGATTGTTCTGGCGAATTGTCTCCTGAAGCTCTTGCTCTTCCATTTCTCTCAACTTTCACGTTCGCAGATTAAACGTGCTTGTTCAGCATTATGTCTTTCAATTTCTTCTTCAATTGTCTGTTGATTTCTTTGATTTTCTCTCACGTGTAAAATTCTTCTTCCCTCCTCTTGATTTCCTTCGCCATCTTGGTTACTTTGCCTCTGAATTTCCCCGTTCTCTTGATTTCCTCTAATTTGCCTATCATCAAAAGTTTCTTTTTGTGGAATGTAACGATCATCAATTCTTTCTCTATTTTCGCGATATTCTTCATTAGGATTTGACATTTCTTCCTGAATATTGTTTCCAACATTGATTGTAGGTGAATTTTGCCTCATTTATCTTCTAGTTGATCTGGAATATGATTTTGTAATACTTCTCGATCTTCTATTCTGCAATCTGATATTCTCCATTCTTAATTCGTGATTTTGTCTTGTTAAATTTGCACGCTCTTCCTCCTCATCTCTTCTTTCCTCATGTATTCTTCGTCTAAATGTTTCTAACGCTCCAATTTCTTCATCTCCATGAATTATTCCTTCATCTGCTTCTTGATTTCTCTCTTCCTGTCTGTAATTTCTATTTTGTTGCTCTTCTTCTATTTCTTCTGCTGAATTTGATCGCCAATTGTGTACGCTCACTCTGTCATAATCTGTATTCCTCTCTTGAACTAGTGTTTGTTGAATTGGTGATTGAATTATATTTTCTCTATTACTTCTCTTTCTAGTAGATTCTCCCACTTCACTTCTTTCTCTTCCAGCAATTCTTTTGCTTCCTCTAATAGTAGTTGGTTGTTCGGATGTATTTCTTCTTCTAACCATTTCTTCAATGCTAACAGTGTTTCAAGAAATTATGAAAAATTCTTAATCAACTACTTTAAATTTTCACAAATCTCAATGTTTATCTTCGATTTTTTCTAGAATAGTCTTCAATCTTAAATCTTCCATCTTCAATCTTACAAGGAAAATAAAGAAATCAAGAATGATCTCTTCTCTCAACTTTCTCTCTCTTATTTACTTATCTCTCACTCAAAAAAGATCTCTCTTTTCTTTACAACTCGAATGACTATTTATAAGGGAAATACGTAATGGATGACAGCTAATCTATCCTTTATTTTCAGATATGGTTTGCGACATTCTTGCAACCTTACAAATGTTGACTTCGCAGGCTTTCTAATTTTCGCAAGACTATCACACCTTTTTCATGATCCTTGCTGATGTTGTTTCTGAAATTGTTCTGCGACGCTTTTGTGCAATACCATTGTTAACTTCGCTGAGACATAACTGTTGCGAGATTCTGATCCTATAAAATTGGCAGGCTAAGAAACAATCATGGCAAAATTAACATCAAAGGAACAAAACCCAAGTTCCCAATCATCACAAGCAGTTAAGAACGAGCGAAAATTCTAACATGCAAGTATAACAATAACTACAAGAAGAAAATCATGATCGAAAGTGAGTATCACTTATTTGTACGATCGACACAGTGAAGCCAACGTACGAGGAGAATCGAAGAATAAAACAGTACGAAGAGCAGTTAACAGCAGAAGAACATCTCCACGAAAGTGATGGAGAGCGACAGTTCGGAAGAAAAGAAGGAAAAGGAGTTAATGAAATTCCCTTCTCTTTGTTCTCCTCTTATAGGCGGCTGGAAAATCCAAAAAAATTTGGATGTCCCGAAATTCAAGGGGAAGTTATTGCATGAAAGGACATGTAGGGCCACCCAATCGGTACTAGCAAAATTGGCGGCGTAATGGAAGTTTCCTTCCACTTCTACCAAACGACAGAAGATGAAAGAAAAGGGGAAAACTGTGAATACCAATATTTTACAGAGCACGTGTCACGATCTTAGTGGCCACATACGTATCTAAAACTGTATAGCCTTCACTAGACAGAGGAGCCTGAGTAGCAAGGGATACCTCCGCAGATCTGCTTTATATCATCCCGAGAGAAAGGACGTGAACGATCAAGATAAAGGAAGAAAAAGGCTAGTCTACATAGGGTCAGCTGGCAAAGGGACAAAGGTAGATGACGCATCCAATCAGCATTAAATGCTCTGATTCTTATCTACACGCATGAGTCAAAGCACGTGGAGAGAGGAAGCGTGTCAAAACCCGATTGGCGGAGGCAAGCGGTGAACGAAGGTACAACGCGCACTGAGGCTGAGTAGTTCCCAAAGGAACGTGGGTCAGCTGAGGTGGAGAGATACAACTGGAGAAGCATGCGGTGGACGAAGATACCACTGGTACGGAAGGTATATCAGCAGACGATAGACCCAGAGGAAGCAAAGATATACCAGGAGCATAAGGGGATATAAATACCAAGCTTCACCAACAAATTAAGGGCATTCAATATCTAGGAGAGAAGATCTATTCTTAAGCTTATACCTCTTTAATGTTTAGAACTTAAGTAGTTACTTCAACTTGAGTTCTCTCTATTACTTTGGGAAGCATTTAAGATCTTTGTAACCACCACATACTTAATACGATTCTATCACTCATTACCCCGTGGACGTAGACAAATGTCGAACCACGTTACATCTTGTGTCTCATGATATCTTAGAGGCTTTTACATTACTCTTATTTTATTTGTTATTATTGTGATCTTAAATACCATTTATTGCTTAGCTTAATCAGTTCAACAGAGGTATCGATACTCCTTAGTATCAGATCCTTTGAGATGTACACATCACGTAGGATACGGGAAAATGAGTAGTCACACTTGACAAACCAAACTCTTCACTATTAGTTACTAATGTTGAGTTCGGTTTATTCGCAAAAAACCTTGACAAACCGAACTCTTTAGTATTTGCACACATGTGGAGTTCGGTTTGATCGCCAAAAACCTTGACAAACCGAACTCTTTACTATTAGTGACCAATTTTGAGTTCGGTTTATTCGCAAAAAACCTTGAAAAACCGAACTCTTCAGTATTTGCACACATGTGGAGTTCGATGTGTTCCCAAAAAACCTATTCAAACCGAACCTTACGCTGAGAACCGTTATGTTGCATCTGATTAGTCAATCATTTATCGGTTAATCTAATATATTTTGTTTTCTTGATTAGAGGAAAACAACCTTTACTGGAAGATCTGAGAACTCTCACGCCTCGAGGCAAAGTACATTGTGGTGTTGGTAAGCATGGAACCAAAAATGCTAAGTATGGAGGTGGGTCATTACCGGGTGTTGTCATCCAAGATGGTGTCAATAGAGATAATGTTGACAACGTAAGACAACAAGTTAATGAAGAGATTGTGGAAGAGATGGGCAGTCAAGAACATAATCAAGGTGGAGAAGATGAACCAGATCAAGGAGGAGGAAATGAGGGTGGCGATGATGAGGGTGAAAAAGATGAGGAAGATGGAGACAAGGATGGAGATAAGGATGATGATGAATCAGATGAGGACTCGGATGAAGAGGAAGAAGAAGAGGAACAAGAAGACATAGTGGTAAAGAGACCTAGAAAGACGCCTAAAAAGCCTTTTGCTAGATATTCATACATTCCTCATAAGGATTTGTGTTTGCCGCCAAAGAATCCAACATATGGTACTCCAAGAGATGGCGGGGAGGTATTGATGGGCTACAAAAACTCATGGGATGCCAAGATCTTTGCGACAAAGGTATGGTTCAATCTTAACCATCAAGATTTAGATTTCTCAGTCATTTTATTATATTTTGACATATATTGTTCTTTTCTATATATATTAGTATATAAGATGTGATGTTTTTTTAGGATCATAAAAATGCTTTTCGTGTTTTGAAACGTCAAAAGAACAAGGTATGGAATATAGAAAATGAGTATGATGAGGTCCGCTTGGCGGTATTTGATTGTGTACTATGGAACGGGATACAACATGCGCACCAAAAATTTGATGCTGTCACTGTTACTGCATTTACCGAGAGGGCTTATCGAGAGACGGATACCTTTCATATACCTTTTGGTGAGATGGAAATAACTCCGGATGATTGTTTTAGAATCACAACTCTACCAATTACAGGAACAAATGTTCGAGATGGATACGATCCCTCGATGAGTTATGAAGTTTTTGAAAAAATAGTCGAAAGGTGTCTAGGATGGAGCGATAAAAAGGAACAATGTGAGTTTAGGCGAGCTAACAAAGAGCCTAAGGAAGGTGATGAGTATAATGAGTTTGAGGGAGACCGCACGTACAAGAAGAAGTTGAAAAAGATCAATCTCAAAACCTTATTTGATGAGTTTTTAGGGACGAAAGATTTGGTTGATCAAGGAAAGTTGGTGATGACAGAGGAGAAGACTAAGCACCATGTGGCTGCTTATTTGTTATATCAACTTGGAACCATCTTCTTACCTGACACTTCAGGCCACGTGGTAAATGCTCATTACCTCCAGCTACTTGACCCCTTGTATGAGGTGAACAACTACTCTTGGGGCATCGCGGTTCTTTCATTCGTTCAAGCGGAACTCAGAAATGCTTCAAGGCTTAGGAGTCTATATTTTGGAGGCTTATACACCCTTGTTCAGGTACCCTGTTAAATTATCGTTTTTGTGTTTGAATATATAAGTGAATGAATGTGTATTGTTACTAATCATATTGCGAATGTATTATTTTTTGCCTCTTCTCATAGGTTTGGGTGTACGACCACTTCCCTAGACTGCAATTGTCTCATGCTCGCACTCCTTGGCCTTATGGGAAGCCTACAGGTGGTAAATATGAATTTTTGAACTCAAAGGAAAAGAATAAGGAAAAAAAGGTGTTGGAGTTGAGGGAGACATTGGATAAGTTAACAGTGGAAGATGCGGTTCTTTCACATTCTCCGAAGTATGCGGAAAAACGATTGGCTGCACGTCATCCCAAAAGATTTTCCTTTCGAGTTTGTCCATGTTCCGGTACATTTCGATAACCATTCTTCCCATTTCATTGTCACCAAACTCTTCTCAGTCATCGCTCTTTGGAGGAGGGAAAAAACTTAATTGTTGCCAATATGGATCAATATCGCTTAAAGGGATTATGCCATGTTCATACTTAGCTATCATGTGGCGACAATGGAGTCCCATAGACTTCCTCATGTTGCAAACACACACCTCGTTCGGCTTGGTTCCCCATATGTCGATCAAATTCACCTCAACCATTAACCTCTTAATGAAAGCATGTGAAACATTATAGTGCAGTCCCTTGAACAACCGAAGGTCCGCCATTTTCTTGATGTTATCACCTTTGTCTACAATCTTTTTGTACTTCAT
Organism: Papaver somniferum; assembly: GCF_003573695.1. Classification (NCBI taxonomy): domain Eukaryota; kingdom Viridiplantae; phylum Streptophyta; class Magnoliopsida; order Ranunculales; family Papaveraceae; genus Papaver; species Papaver somniferum. The sequence goes on from NW_020620381.1 coordinate 2,977,706, forward strand.
GATGCGGCTTTTTTGTAACTTCTCTTTAATTCTCTCAATATCGCGTTTGAGGTAACTCTTCATTGCGTTAAACACAACCACAAAATTATCGACACATCCAAAGAGATTTTTCTTCAACCGGTGGTGAGCCGATTCTACCAAAATTGTCGCTTGATTTCCAAAGTGTTTATAGTTGTTGGTAAAAGCACAAACGAAGCGCTCTTTGTGCGGTTCCAACCATTGCTCCACCACATACGTTATTATATCCTACGGATATTCGGGGCTAGACCAATGTTCTTTAAATTCGGCAAGATTTAGATAATACTCTTCTTCGGTGAGAGACCAAGTCAATGTCTCCCATTCCCCGGAGAAGGCAACCCATTTAGAGTGATTTGTGGTGTATTGTTTATCAAATTCCTATTTTGCATCCGCTTGTTCATCTTCCGGTAGCTTACTAATCTCTTCCAATCCTTTCCTCTTAGGTGGACAAAGTTGAGGCTTGCACCTATTCATCACATTGCACCATATATGAAATGTACAAAGCATATTATGTGCCAATGGGAAGAGTTTCTATATTGCGTTCATCAATGCTACTTCATTGTCCGTCACGATAACCCCGGGGATATCATCATCTCGGTAGATCGCCTTTACTTGTTGTAGCGCCCAAGTGTAACTTGGTTCTCGCTCGTCCTTTAGAAAACAAAAATCAACGGTAAACGGTGACTTCGTCGACGTACGACCAATAATGTTCAACAATGGCATCTCGTATTTGTTTGTCTTGTAAGTGAAATCCATTATGAGAAATTCATGGAATGATTGAGCCAATTGAACACTCTTCGGATGAGAAATGAAGAAAAGAGTAATTTATTCTTCCGGACCTACATTCTTTTGAATCGCGTAGCCTTTCTCTTGAGCCAAAAAAAAAACAATTGTTCCATTACTTGTCTATCCTTCCATTCATTCCTTTTAATTTTCTCAATTGCATTGTAAATGGTGGACAAAGATGATACATTATCCGGGTTATCTTCCTTTAATAAGCGAAGCATAACGGTAGGTGGAATACTCATTTTCCTATACTTAGAAATTTTTCCATTTCTTGAGGAGTGAGCCATGCGGCCATTGCATGTCCTTCAAGATCTTCCGGGCGAGGGTGGTTATGAAAACCTACCACCTTATCCATAGATAGAAACCATTTACTCGTTAATTTGCTCTTGCTAAATACTAACTTGAACGGGCATTTAATTTTCTTTGAGAATGTTGTTTTCTTCCTCGTCGTCTTTCTTTTATACACATAACCCTTCCACTTGTGACTAACATCGGTATCTCCACTTCTCTCACAAACCATTTCAAAACGAGTTTGGCTTTCTTTTCCATTCAAAACTAAGACACACTTGACTCTCTTAGCATGTTCTCTAACCCAATTCTTCGCATCAATAGGTAAGTCAAATACCAACTCATTAGCATAGTGATGAGATGTATCTTCGTACAACATACTAACCGAAGAAGTTTGATCATGCATTCGTATAGGTTGGCATTCCATCTATAAGAAATATAACAACATCAATTAGAATTACATTAGAGTTCGGTTACATAAAAATTTTATCGCAAAAACCGAACTCTAAGTTCGGTTCATAAGGCAAAGTTGAAATGTAACCGAACTAAACACTGTAACTTTTGATTTTTTTTCTAAGTTCGGTTGTTTACATTTTTTTTTCAAGTTTGCGAAACAACCGAACTTAATACATTTAGTATACTTTTATATTATGTCAAGTTCGGTTAGTTAGTTCGTAAACATGCAGTTTGCGAAACAACCGAACTTTGTACACTAATTTAACTCTTATCTATACGTAAGTTCGGTTAGTTATGGTTAATTGTTTGCGAACCAACCGAACTTTGTACACTAAGTTAGATCTAATTTGGCAAGTAGAGTTCGGTTTGTTAATTTGTTACGAACCAACCGAACATAACGCTGGTAATCCTAGAAACTCCCATTAACGGTGAGTTTGGTAACCTGCATGTTTGGACCAAGTAACCGAACTGCACTTTCAGCCGAGTTCGGTTACTTGTTCATCACGCGATGGAACCGAACTACACATTCAGGAGAGTTCGGTTACATCTTCTTCACAGAAGGTAACCGAACCGTCCCAAATCTAGTTGAAAATTTTAGATTTTTAGGAAAGTTTTGACCAATTCAACAGACATTATCCAAGTTTGGAGCATACCTGAACACCCAAATACTCTTCCTCCGGTTGTGGTTGATAAAATCCATCATATTCATCTTGAGATTGATTTTGGGGAAGAATAGAATCACCATCTAAGAAATAACTCATATCCGGATCATTGTGAAGATTAACAAATATTCTAGAAGAGGATGGAGATGAAGAATCAGATGAGTCTTCATCACTTGAATACCTAAAGTTAGTGAATTGGAAAAAAAAATTATTTTCCATATTTTTCTCCTTCATCTTCTCTAACTTTACTCTCTCAATAATTCTACTCATCTAATAAAAAACACATCTTTTAATTTAATCTCACTAATTAATTTTAACTAAATCATTTCACTAATCATAACCTAAAATTAATTATGAGGGTAGTTTAGATATTAATATAAATATCTAGATATCGGGTGACCTAGGTTTACTTCTAATGTCTTTACCCAAAATAAAACCATGGTCCCCCGAAGAAACCATGGTGCCCAAAAAATCGTTCTTATCTTATCAAAAATACATATTGGGCCGAATTAAATTAAGACGCGCATGGGACACTACATTTATAGAGCCGTGTCCGTGGCGGACGTAAGACGCGCGTGGGACGCTGACACGACGCGTGTCCGATGCATCCATGTGTGTGTCCCACACGCGTCAAGTTTGGACGCACTGATGATTCGAATTTGACGCGTTTTTTTTTTTTTTACATTTTCATTTAAAATTTTTCCTTTATTTTTACTACTACTATCAGGTAAATGAAGAAAGACAAACATTCATATTAATCATTAAATCGATTCATCTGATTAGTACACGGAATAACAAGTTTAAGGAAATGTAGTTAAATATTAACTGATTACATTATCGATCCGTACACAGTGATCTTTCGTCAGGATTTCCTGCTTGACCTTCAACGTGTATAAACAAACTATCTTTTCTTTTCTTTTGAAATATATGCACAAAAACAACATAATGTCGCATCATTTTCTAATTTTCAAGATCGAAACACTTGATTTTGCTGTATAAATACATGATATATTGTATATATAAATAATATATAAATAAAATATATGTATACATGTTCGCGTCCTAAATTTTTCAGAATTTTATCGTGTCTGCGTCCGCATCGTGTCGTGTCCGCTTTTGTGCATCCGCATTTGTGCAACTCCCGGGGGATTAATCTTCCCACCCTTTGTTGTGGGCGAGACCTTTTCCCCTAAACTCACTCGTTGTTAATCATGGTTTCGGAAGGGCCCACCAGATAATCGCAGACGAACAATCAGTTCTGAATTTGTAGAGACCGAGATTTTAAACATCCCATAACGCATTTGGATACTAGAAGCAAAAGTGTTTCTGCTTTTCCAGAAGTAGAAGTCAGAAACAAAAATTAGTAACAAAAAATTGCTTGGCAAAAAGTTAATTTTTCTGCTTCTAGAAATCATTTTAAAATTTTATACCCAAACTAACTTCTTGCTTTTTGATTTCAAGAAGTTGAAAAGCTATTTCTGGATGTGTATCCAAACACGCTATAAGATTATTATGCAACATTGCCAACTCATATTATCAGAGGTGGTTACTTTTCTTATGGTGGGTTTGTTTGCATAATTCACGATTTCGAGGATTTAATTATAATTCTATGAGATTACAAATTCTGGGATTCATGTAAATACCGTCGTGTGTTTGGTAACTCATTTAAAATTCGTAGGATTCATAGAATTATCTTGTTATAAAGTCCTTATACTATTTGGTATTACCTTCGGAATCGTAAAATTGTATATATATGAGATTTAAAGTTAAAAAAAAATGGGTCCATAAACCCTTGATAAGCTTCCCATCAAATCTTAAATGGAAGGGATCGGATTCCATATGGAGGATTTGTTGGAAAACTGATTCCCATGAAAAACATGATTCCAAGAATGGGCAACCAAACATGCCGAAGGAAATGTAATTCCACCAAATTCCATGGACCATAAATCCCATCTTTAAAATACTACATCAATACCCATAAATAGTTAACAAGTATTTTTGAATAGACATTTCTAAGGGGTTGTTTGGCATTGGTATTAAATAAGCATTTCTAAAATGGTTCATCATTGTGCAAGTTAGCATTAACATTTTTAAGATGTTTAAAAATCTCGGTGTTTTAAGACTCACTTTATTTTGTATTAAGGAATTAAAAAATTAATTTCCTAAAATCTTTTTCCGATTAAGCATGGCCTAAAAACCCTTCTAACTAGACCACTTTACTAAATTTATTCAAAATTTTTGATTTTGACAATGTTTGTATTGTTGTATACTACTATCTTTTGAATGTTAAATAGAAGATGTTATTTAAAAGATGGAAGAGTTTTAACAACCCGTAACCAAAAAATGAATTATTTTGTAAAAGGGTTGTAATTTTTATGTCTAATTACGGTCTGGGTCGGGGAACATGCATGTGAAAGATCAGAAAATCACGCCTAGCGTGCCTGAGCGCAAATGCCATAACTCCCCCGATGCGCCATTCCGATGCTACAAATCGCGCCTTAAAATTAGAAAAATGCACATACATGTGCCCTTGCAAGTATGCTCGACAAGTATGATGCAGCTAACTTAGCTTCCACGTAGTTCCAACTTACCCTTGTTCTGCGAAGGGTTGAAAGTCAGAAAGGCTATGGCCGATGCCTCTTGCATGCATCACTGGCCTTTGAGTCATTTCTAGGAATTGAACATGCCTTGAACTTGCGCATAGACTATAGCGGCCTAGTTTTAACTTCTTTGCTAGCTTAATTAGGCATTGCTGAAAGCATGCACTCTTCTTGCTCGTGCCAAGGGTGTATCAATCAGACTCATGTCGTACTTTCCTTAGGCTTATGCAAGCTCCGCTAACTTGGATATTGATGTAGCTTGCTTTCTTAGCCATGCACAATTCACAACTGATGCATATGCCAACTCTGTGCAACTTAATAGGCAGTATGAACATCTAGTGAACGTCATGCAACTAGTCTCATCAAGTGTGGACACAATCATCTCTTGCATCGCAATACCGAGCCAGATGATATGAGAGGCCAATATTCCGCAATCATCTCGCAATTAAATGATATGAGCGACAAAGTGCTGGATCGACAATGCTACAACTCATTGCGGCTTCCTACGTATCCTTCCTTACTCTAAAGGGATCAAGCACAAACCTTAGTTCATCCTCGAAAAGACAACAACTTAAGAAAACTCGTTTGCAAGGATGTGGCCAAGCAATAATATTAATGGCCTACTCCGTGTAGGTCGTTCCGCCAAAATGCACAAAGGTTGCGCATTACTGAGTCTGCGGCATTGCATGATGATGCCCATGCTTAATATGATCCATTGGCAAGGCTACACAACTATAAATTCCCATGATGATGCCCATGCTTTATACTCTTGCGGCTAAGCTATGAAAGTTACTTGGCGCATAGTCCACATATGCACCTTCAACCAACTACCCCTCCCTATATATGTCTTATTGACATTTCTACAACTTTGATTAGGGGAGGAAAATGACATTCACCAAGTACCATTTTTGAGGTGCTTGCTTCACTATTCATTGACGTCTCATGCTTCTCTGAATAACCGGTCATGTTGGTTGCATATTATGTTCTGACCCACAGGCAAATTCTAATGTCCGAATATGATGGTTGAACATTTCCTGAGCCAGGTCCAGTGAAGGGTCGTGATAGTTGTACTTCTGGATTTGGTCCATAGGCCACTCCAATGTCCATCTATGATGGATGCACATTGCCAAGGCCAGCCTTATCTAGCATGTTGCACCATTGTGGTGCGATATTGGCCATAGGCTAATGGCATGCGTATTGCGCCATTGTGGCGCTGCTTTGTTCTAGACCAGTGAGCCACCCAACTGGCCTGATTCACTATCGGTGCGAGATTGGCTCTTGGCTAATATAGCTAACAAATTGTACCTTCTTGGTGCCATATTTTCCTTAGCTAATATGCCCACGCAATATGCCATTTTTGGCAGCTGACAATACACCATATTTATTATCTATTGTTTATGTTTTCTTTGTTATTTTTCTTATAAATTATGTATTTTACGCGTGTTTTCGAGTGATTAGGTACTTTGGAGTCATGCGTAGAAGAAAAAAAAATCATCCAAAAATAAGAAAGAAGGGAAAAATTATCATCAAAGACAAACACTTTTGGGAGCCCAGTTAAGGTTGAGGGTAACTCTCTTAAAGGAGTACAAAAGACAGCCAAAAGAGATTAAGGGGCTGCCAGTTTGGTAGCCCTTATCAAGGTGACCAGGTACTAAATAACTAACCCTACCTCTTTACCCTAAATCGAGAGACGTGTTTCTCTCATTCACCTCATTTTCCAGTCCCTGAATTTTAGACGAGAAAAGCAGCGGCTGCTGCTGTTGTTCCGAGAAATTAAAAGGGGATGATTTTGAGTCGAGAGAACAGATGGGTGAGATCAGATCGAGAAGAAGAGAACTTGCTCGATCTGTGAAGGATGATAACAAACTGAAGATTAGGTCATGTATTTGAAGAACAAGAAGCTAGTGTTTGAGAAATTGATGTTGCTGTTGATCTCAGAAATGAAAGTGGTTCTATGAACTGAACCTGGGAAGAAGGATTAACAACTGATGATGCTGACATTGAATTGAGATTTGAAGTTGTTGTTGTTATGGTGCTGTTGAAGCTGGGTAAATTGGGTTAGAAGATGATGATGTTATGCAGTCGAAGGGGATTTAAATGGAAGGTTAAACTTAAGGGAATAAGAAGAAATCAAAGGTGGTCAGGAGGAATGAGTTGTGGATGTAGATTACATGGAACAGCTGTTGCTGATACTGTTGGTTTTTGAGATAAAGAAGAACAAAGAAGAAAAGGGTTGGCCGAAATTGATGTTGCTTTTGAACAAAGAAAAAAGTGATGAGTCTGCTACTGCCATCGATTGATAAATGAAGAGTTTGATGATGTTGATGGGATGAAAGAAGATGAGTTGTTGCTGTAACGGGAGAAGAAATCAAATGGGTTGTGAATGAAATTGAGTATAGATGTATGCTAGGACTTGTTTACAGGGAAAGACTGAAGAAAAATAGGCCTAAATTTGTCCGGGAAATGTCGGAGAAACGAACTAAATTCTGTCGGAATTTCATCCCGACGAGTTCACTCAGTACCGGCCGATGACGGATCCAACTCAGCTGACTAAGACCATTAGCCGAGTAAGATGCTGACTCGGTATTTGAATCCATTCCTTTGACCCTAGTTGATTGACAGAAGACCGTTAACTCATCTGTTAACTTTAAACGTCCCGTAGAGGAATATCCTTTTCCATCGACAGAATCTCAGGTGACCTGTATACACTTTTCTGGATGGGGAAAAACGATTTGCTGGTTTTCACGGGATTGAGGAGACGACCGTACGGAGGAGACTCCTTGAACCGAGCGAAATTTTCAACCTCACACAGATGCACTGCAAGAAGGGAATGCTTTGAATTTGAGAGTTCAATCTGTAGTACTCCGTCCTAAACCAAGACAATGGTCGTTCAAGAGTAAATTCGGTCACAAGAGTGGATGGGTTGATCTGTAGGAGGGAAGCTGAGAAATGTGTGGAATCAATGCTAACAAAGATTGTGGGTGTGTTGTGTATTCTGAATAAGATAATTTCTGAATGATTGATGTTGCTCAGTTGAGAGTAATTGCTCAATTGATGAGGTGTTGATCTCGTGTTGTCTGTGAGACGTGAGATTCTTGTTCTTCCCAATCATGATTCATAAACTTATTTATATTGCTGGAATTGTAGACACCATGATCCCATGAAGTGTGACAGTTGATGGAATCAAAGAGTGGGAGAATGGAAATCATGTTTGAAACCAGTTGCTCATCGTTCGGAGACTTGGTCGATTTTCCATCCACTACTTTGTTAACTCCTTCAACTGATTGCACGACTTTCTCACATTCTCATCGTGTGTATGAACACACGTGCCATAGACCGCCAGACCAAAACCCTAGTTGATATCCCCCATGTGACACGATTGACGTCTCGTTGTTAATTAGTCAGTTGTTGACTTCATGACTTTATGGGACGATGAGTCCATGTATTTGCTGAGTTGAACATGATTTTGCAAAATGTTCTGAGACTCATGAATTGAACGTGTCTGTTGAGACAGAGGTATAATTCTCACGTTGCTCATTCGATGAATTGTTGAATATTGAGGGTTGAACCAATATTCCTTGGTTTGAGCAAATATTGCTCATCTGAACAAGTGTTGCTCGTCTGATGAATTATTGGTTGCGTGACCAAAATAAAACATCTAATTTAGAATACTGGTAGTTGAACTGAGTACAATAATTAAAATGATGACCATGAGATCGTCGTAAAATTATTAGTGTTCGAATCTGGAATTATGATCCTTGGACTCAGAAACCCTAATTTGATCAATTGATGACCAATTGATGGTTTATTTGAGAATTAACCATGGAATGAAGGAGGACCGGATACAAGAGACCGTGAGTCGATTATGAGCGTCCATATGCTCGCGTGAGAAAAAATACCAAGATCTCTTGAAGAGTTGGTGATTTGTTGATGAAAGAATGATTAAATGCTGGTTTAATCATTTATTCGAAAAATGCTCGTCCGAGCCTTAGGTGATAAAACCTAATTAATTATGGAGAGGTGAGAGACCGACCAAGGGGTCATGAAACCAGCCCTGGATGGTCATGGGATCGAAGGACGATCACTCCATGAAATTCCAAAATTATTTGGAAGAGTTTTGGACCTAATATGTGCAATTGTGCAAATTAGGTCAAATCATGAAAATATGCGGGACTGGCTCATTGCGAGCCAAAGAACCAACCTTTGTCGGTCAAGGTAACATTCTCGCGTCGTCAACACGTCCGTGTCTCAGTCCTGAGAATTTTGATATTTTCTGGCGTGCGTTTGAGCAACCATTTGAGAAAATATGGCAAAATCAGGGTTTTGTTGAAACTGAGGAAACTTCATGAGATGAAGGAAAATAATTATAAAATGAAGGAATGATGAAGCGTGGGACCCCTGAGGCTAAGGCATGGCCGGCCGGCCAGTGTCCACGGTACCATGGTGCTTTTCCTAATTTTATATTATTTTTCATGAATTTATGAAAATATCATGAAATAAAGGAATTTGTTGAAATTAAGGAGTTTCCTTGAAGTGAAGGAGTTTCCATGGGATCAAGGAAGCAAATAATATTAGAATAATAAAAATAAGGGTGTGTGGGACCGGCTAGGGCATGGATGGCTGGCTTGGGCCCGGTCCCACGAGTTTCCCTAATTTTTATGTATTTTCCGTGTATTTTTCCATGATTTGAAGGAATTTTCCTAATTTGAGAGAAATACCATGAAATCAAGGAGTTTCATGGGATGAAGGAAACTTTATAATAATAATAATAAAATAAAGGGGCATGTGGGACCGGCTAGGGTATGGCCGGCCGGTTGAGGCTTGGTCCCACGAGTTTTTTTAATTTTATATTATTTTTCATGGATTTGCGAAAATACCATGAGATGAAGGAGTTTTCATGTGATTAGGGAAATAATAATAAAATAATGAGGAACCATGAGGTGTGGGGCCGACTGGGATCAAGGCATGGCCGGTTTGCCAACAATCACGGCCCCACAATATTTTTCCCAATTTTATATTATTTCCTTCGTGCGAAGGAAGCACCATGAAACTGAGGAGTTTCCTCAAAACGAAGGATATTTGTTCAAATGAAAGGATTTTCATATGATCAAGGAAAATAACAAAAAATATGATAAAATATAAAACTGGCGTGGGATTGGCCACGACACGGCCGGCCGGTCGATGAGCCCAATCCCCTGGCGCCTTGGTCAATATTTAATTATTTATTATTTTCTTTCCTATTTTGCATAGGTTCATCGTTTCGTCGTATTTTGAAATACTCGTTCGTGCGGTGATTGTTAGTGTATCATCGTTGAGTACACTTGCACCTTTTGAGCCGCGGCTTACTCAGAGGTAACTCAGATGCCCGTGCGTTGAATATTTATTACTAATCCATGGAATTCTACTGGGAAGAACCATAGATTGAAGTAACGAAATACTGCGAAAATATTTGAATATTTTCGAAAATTCAGTAGATGAATCCAAGAATTTAGGAATAATTAACTTATGGCTCCATCCTAGCAGAGCAAGTTGTCTAGAAGCATTAATTATTCTGACATGAGCTTGTTGGAGCTTCATATCCTTTATATAGTCAGGAAAACTCGTTATTTGTATCCTGAAGACGTTATTGCTCTATACTAGCAGAGAAAGCTGTCTAGGAGCCGTCAATCTCGTGATTCTATATAGAAACAATTACTGAAGTGTTCAGTATTCATGAGATATGTTGTTGTCCAGCCGAGAGACTACATATCTGCATGTACTCTAAGAGAAAGTATTCTGATTCATAGGATTCGATGAGAGACCCGTGTCTCAATACTCACATCTGATTGCTGGATCAGGAGTTCGTATAATTATGGGTTTACGATTTTATCCTTTGTCGAAAATCCACCATCTACAACTTTACAGAAGTATTCCGGGAATCTCAGGATTTCTCCGGCGACCCAAAACAACAAAATTTGTGTGAGGTTTTCTCATGGGTGTAAAGACTTGGATTTGGAATTAGATGTGGAATTTGACTTTAAATTGATTTGTTAATTGATCTAAAGATAGTAAAAGTTAGGGGATAAGTAATCGTTTCTTGACTCTTTACATAACTAGTAAACACGAGATCTTGCAGAGGGATTTCGTGGAGTGTGTGAAAACAATGTTAGCAAGTAGACCTTGATATAAGAGTCTAACTAATAATATCGGCTGAATAAATTCATAAATCTTAATGCGTTTTATTAAATTACATCTTGAGTGATCTACTACTAGATGGTTTGGTAAATATAATCGGTAGTCGAGAACTTTCGTATCCGGTGATACTAGGAATTTTGGGGATAACACTGATCTAGCTGTTATTCTACAGTTGGTAGTAATTTGTGACTAATAAAAAGTGGATGAAAGAACATAACTTGAATCATTGTTTTGTAACGAAGAATTAATCTTTGATCTAATTTCTCTTATTGATTTCAACTTACACTTTTGATTAATTTATTTACTTTTTTTTTTTTTGCAAACTTAAACCAAGAAAACCCCATTTTTTTTGACATTATAAGACAACTAAAACCTCTTGCTCCTCGTGGGAACAAACTTGACTACAATATATTACTTAGTAATTAGGTGGAAAAAATATTAATTAATTTGTTGTGGTTACGACACGCATCAGCAGCGTATTGGCCTAGGCTAGTGTTCCCTTTACTACCAAATTGGTTTGAAACGTGCTCACACCCGTCAAAAAGAATTATAACGGTCACGCCCAATGGTTGCGACCATATCCACGACCTATTTTGTAGTCCTAGATACCAATGGAAGCTTTGGATGAAGCTTCGTCTATGGCCATGTCCCATCTTTGAGCTTGTGCCATGCTAAAAATACGGGGTGTTACGATGTAGTTGATGTGTTAGGGTCGGAAACCAAATTTGACCGTCTAAGTAATTTGAAAAAATACCCTTGTAAACTAATAAATGACATGCGTGTCTCAACTGTTCCAAACCCCGTCAAAACAAGGAACTAAACTTGTTTATGTATAGTGTATGAAATTTCACCCTTTACTTTTTCTTTCATTTCCTTCCTTTCCACCATCAACACGATCATATCTACTCTACAATAACCACCAACACCGTTGCAATGTAGAAATTAATATATTCCTCTTCATCCGGTAAACCTTCAATTAATCATCATCCCTAACGAAACAGGTTACACGAATCTCTCAATTAATCATGTAAAACCCTAATAACTATCCCCAACTCAAACTCAAACCCAAGACCCAAAACCCAAAAATGAATCAGGAAACAAATGTGGAGACTAGTTTGTGAAATCACTTGTCTGACTACAAAATAGGGTTTTATCAGAGATTGTAATGATTGGCTTACGGGAGATGGATTCCTAAAATCTCAGTTTTGTCTTGGTGAATCAAAATTTGGGCATTTCAATTTATTTCCTCAACTTGTTGGTGATTGTTATATGCAATTTCTTTCAATTGGTTTTATTGAGTTGATTGTTAAAGGAATTTGCTATTTGATTTAATGAAATTGATTTATAAACCATATGATTATTATTATGAATGAAATTGATTAACAAAGCATGAATTATCATAATAGAAGCTGATCAAAATAACGACGGGAAGGCTTGAAGCTGTTGATGTTTCTTTGTTGAATCACTGATAAATTGATTTGAGTTAGGAAAATGGAATAGGATGAAACAGTTATGTTTTGATAAAATTCCAACAATCAACATCAGTCAACAATTGGTCAAGGGTCTTTGAGAATATCGAAAATGCTTCTAAAAGGTACTTGACAGTTTTTGTTAGTCTACGACCCTATTACATCAACTGCATATTCCACGACCCAGACCCTAATTAGGCATAAAATTTAAGACCTTTTTGCAAAATGCTCTTAAAAAATATTTTCGAAACCGATATTACCAAATATGAGTTTTTTTACATGTCCCAATATAGCTTGATCCATAGAATTTTATCAAAGATATATATATTTTTTTTTCTTTTTTTCCTTTTAAGTAAGATCTTACGTTGAAGATTTTGGAAGTCAGTTATATGTAAAATTTTCTGACAGTAATAATACAGTTTAAATTTCCAACTAAAAATAATAAATGGACCAAGACCAACTACAAATATTTCTCATACTCTCTATTTTCATTCTTGGAAGCACACGTTTTTTTGGTGTGTTCGGTTGATCTATTTATTAGGACTACCAAAAACACAAAGTTAAATAGATTTATTAAACCAACTCAGTTACTACCGCCAAAAATTTATACTCTATCATAAAAGGGAATTTTTTTCAAGTAATGTCATTAATAGCAGTAGTTGAATCCATTAGTACTTGATATCTTATTCACAATAGATTGATATGTATACAATTATACTAAAGATAATCGTTGTAAAATAAGATGTTCCGATATATGAACTCCTCCAAACATTAGATCTGAAGTCCTTTTTGGGATCACTTTTTTTATATATACTAAAAGCACCGTGTAACAAACTTGTAAAAGAAGTTACAAATCAAATTCAAATCGAATGTCATGGGTAAAATAAGAATGAGTCACATTAGAGAAACGGGAAAATATGTTTTGACATATTTAGTAGGGTCTGTTAATTATTTAGTTCACAACTGACAACTAACTTTACCAAAACAAAATTTTCAAAATCGAGTTTTTAATGATTTTTTTTCCTTTTTCTGAAAACGAGAAAGTTATATTAAGAAAAATGCCAGGCAGAGCTTGTTACAAGAGTTACAAAGAGAAAGGCAATCAGTTCCAATTACATTGGGTAACATTTTCCCAGTGATGAAGCACACTGTTGCATTCCACAAATTTAAAAACATCATTTTCATAGGTACATAGCATTAGAGTCTGCTTAATAAGAGTTATAACTTCCCGTTTTTCTTCTATCACCAAACGCCACTCCATTAGATGCTCATATTCCAGATGCTCCAATCTATAACATAATGTATAATCTCCCATAACTTCTTGCATTTGCCTCTACGAACATTATTATTCCAAGTCTCAAAAATATTTATGACAGACTGGGGAAGCGTCCATGAAATATGGAATGCGGCAGAAAACACAGTTTTCACTATCAATTTGAACCCTTCTGTGTTTCAACATAGTCTTTGTTGGGAGGGAATTCTGGAAAATGTCCCAGAAGATGAAGCTCACTTTGTTTGATATGAAAGTTTTTTTTTGTACAAGTGTATTATAAGTTTATTTCCACTTAGTCCATGACATTCAATTTAATTTGGATTTATGATATTTTAGGATACTAGTTTTTGACGGGAGTTTAGATACCATTTTGTTTAGAAGATTATAACTTTAAAACCCTAATCCTATGTTACGGCCCTAAAACTAAAATATACTAACGAGAAAACCATGCATATTATATAGATACATTGCTTGTTTTATATTTAATAATCATATATACCAATTATAATAATCATTTTATGGTATTTAAAATCGTTAATCCAATAGATGATTAAACGATATTTTGGCACTTGCATAACGTCCCATCATTTTTACTATCTAAAACGTGAATTTTCGAACATATATGACTCCACTTGAAAATTATACAAAAATTAGTGATTAGTGTTTATAATTTAGACTCGGATTAAATTATTTCCTTGAATTTCTTCAACAACAATAAAATAGCCACAAAGCAATGCAAAAAAAAAAACACAGTCGTAGGAGAAAAGATAACTAAATTCAAGGGCAAAGCTAACTGGGGTAAAAACAACCATAAATCATACTTAGACTTGAAATGTTTGAAGCGTACAAGTTTCCAAATTACTTCAAGTATTTCTTTGAAAACTTAAGCTTGTTCGCATACTCATCTTGTTCCAGAAATCTTCGTTTGCTCATTTACTCATATTGCTTCGAAAAATTTTGCTCGCATTCTTACTCTTCTTGCTCTTGAAACTCACAACGTCTACAAATAAAGCAAGGTAAATGCAATAATAATTATATTTTTCTCAAGGATTATTCTTCAAAGCAATCCTCAATAGTTAAAAAGGGCAAACTACTAGGGATACAAATGTAATGTAACACGTGTTGATCAATGAAAGTGGAAGTAACTTAATACAATGCAAGGCTCAGAAATATAACCAGGATCAGATAGTAAGCTAAGAATATCTTTGAAAAAATACAGAACTCATTTTTCTTATAAGAAATAAGAAGATTTAGGTCACAGATTTTCATAATCTATCTTGCTCACTCTCTAAGATTTTGCTTCTCTTTAATCGAGTTTCATGTGTCTTGTACAAACACAAAGATAACGAGAGCATTAACCAGTAAACATAATTTAAAATATATAGAACCACTTTAAATCCCGGTGTCAACCTCTCCATGTTTCTCATATCATATTGTTTATGGGTGAAAATCGTTTCTGCCGATTTTGGTAATTTCGGTAGGTGAGTGAGAAACAAATCTAAACCCTAAACAAATGCACTGCACGGGAGTACTTTAGATGCGAGAGATAAATCTATACAACTCTGGCCTAAACCAAGAAATGGCCGTTCCGGATTTGCTTCGGTCATAAAGAGGAGGAGAAGGGATGGTTTAGGGAGGGAAGCGAAGAGAGTGTTGAGACCAGAACAGTTCTGGAAGAGTAGTACTTAACTTGTATCAGAAGGTGAAAGCTTTTGGGAAAGCTAGCAAATTTTCCTTTCATATTGTATTTCTCCTGACCAAAAACTTGTTGGTTTGGTGGAAATAGGTAAGACCTATTTATACAAATCTAAGTGAAACGTACTCTGGCCTCGTAAGAAAAGAAAAGGATGAGTTAAATGGGAAGAGGTGGTAACTCCTGGTATTGATGGAATTTGATGGAATTGATGTTCCATAATGAAAGAGCGTTTCACCATTACTTGCTTCATTTACTAACCGTTTTATTCTTAATACACTGTCTTGAAACGGGCATTTGTGTATGCCGCACGCTGTAAACCGCCAAACCAAAACCCTAAAGAGCATCCCCCAGTTTGTGACATGTATTGATGTCTCGAGTGTTTTCGTGGAAAACGTGTATCATGTCGCTGGTGTTTGATAAGTTGAGCTTGAGAGATGTGTCGGCTCAGTGGCGACCTTCGACGGTCGAGATTTTGCATCTTAAGAGAAATCGTGGCCTTTAATGTAGGCGCGGCATGCCAAAGTGCAAGGGTTGCACGGCATGTGCCAATGGATTGTGCGAAATGCCTTGGCTGTAGGTTGCACATCGGGTGCAAGTGGCAAATGCCAAAATGCAAGTTGCATGGCAGGTGCCAATGGCGCATGTAGCGGCTTTGGCCTTAGGTTTGCACGTCTCGTCATGCTAGGTTGCAAGGGTTGTTTGGCATGTGTCAATGGTGCGTGTGGCGGCTTGGACCTAGGTTTGCACGACTTGGCATGCTAGGTCGCAAGCGTTGCTTGGCGTGTGCCAATGGCGCGTGTGGCGGCTTGGCCATAGGTTTGCACAGCTTGACATGCTAGGTCGCAAGTGTCGCTTGGCATGTGCCAGTGGGGCGTGTGGCGGCTTGGACCTAGGTTTGCACGGCTTGGCATGCTAGGTCGCAAGCGTCGCTTGGCATGTGCCAATGGCGCATGTGGAGGCTTGGCTCTAGGTTTGCACGGTTGGCATGCTAGGTCACAAGCATTGCTTGGCATGTTCCAATGGCGCGTGTGGTGGCTTGGTCCTAGGTTTGCACGGCTTTGGATGCTAGGTCGCAAGTGTCGCTTAGCATGTGCCAATGGCGCGTGTGGCGGCTTGGCACTAGGTATGTACGGCTTGGCATGCTAGGTCGCAAGCGTCGCTTGGCATGTGCCAATGGCGCGTGTGGCGGCTTGGCCCTAGGTTTGCACGGTTTGGCATGCTAGGTCGCAAGCGTCGCTTGGCATGTTCCAATGGTGCACGTGGCGCAATGATTGTGCGGCTTGGTTTTGGCATGGTTGCCATGATGAGCAGCGATTGTGCAGCTTGGTTTTGGCATGGTTGCCATGATGCGCAGCGATTGTGCGGCTTGGTTTTGGCATGGTTTCCATGATGCGCAGCGATTGTGCGACTTTAGTTTGGGCATGGTTGGCATGATGCGCAGCGATTGTGCGACTTTAGTTTTGGCATGGTTGGCATGATGCGCAGCGATTGTACGGCTTTGGTTTTGGCATGGTTGCCATGATGCGCAGCCTTAGGGTTTTATGTGTCGAAACCCTAGTTTAGCATTTGAAAAAAGATATCCTGGTAATTTTTTACATAAGTGCATTAAATGTTCTAATAAATGTGTTTTAGCGTCACCAGTGACATCACGATACATGTAAGATTTTACGATTTTACCCCTTGTCTAAAAACCACCATCAACATTAAGTCCCCTGGTTAGCTTGGAACAGGGTCCTTGTTGCAAGGTAAGCATAAGATGGTGACAGACAAGGATAGAACTGAGATAGTAAGTCGTGAAAGAGGGCTAAGGAGACTTGTCTGACCTTTTTCGAGATGTAAGTAGAATTGGCAATCCTTGCATCTGGTAGCTTTGTATAAATCCCAGTCATTTATATGTCTTTGTGGCCAGGCTTTGGAGCGCGAGGCGAAGCTGCTAGTATAGACTGGGTGTGAAAGGGACTTGTTAGTATTAAGGAGCCTGGAATGAGCGCGGGCCGTTTGGAAGAGTATGGCGCTGGAAAGCATGGTGTGGCGCGGATTGGCAGTTGGCGCGGATTGGTAGCTGGCGCAGATTGGGAAGCTGGCGCGGATTGGCAGCTGGTGCGGATTGGGAAGCTGGCGCGGATTGGTAGCTGGCGCGGATTGGGAAGCTGGCGCGGATGGAGTGCTTGGTGGGACCGATCCTAGCAAGGAGGGTGCGTGCGTTTTTGGAAGTGTCCAAGCTTGTTATTGTGGGCCCGGCTGCCTTTCTCCACGCACGGCTTTGAAAAAGGAATCATTTCCCTATTCGAAGTCCCCACAATTATCACGCCTATACATATAAAAAGGGTATTCTCCTTTTATCTTGTACCTTTGCTCTTCCATACCTTTGTGTTAACGACAGAGTGACAAGGAGAGTCAGCATTCCAGGTATGTCTTCAGATGTTTCTTCTTTAACTTTTTATATATTTTTGTGTGCCAGTACAAAAACTCTAGCTGTATATACGTTTCGTATGAACCCATAGAAAATACTATTCTTCCGTGTCCTCGTAGAATCGAGTCATAAGCGTGATTCTTATGAACCCATAGACTTTTCATCATGAATACTGCGGCAGTATGTTTATGAAAACCTAGTTGCTTAGGGTTTTCTTTTGTTTTGGTGTGGCTATGTGTGGGTGATAATTTCTTCTCGTCTTCCCCTGTTGGTGCAGATATCTTGTTACCAAAGCACCATAAGAAACTTCGACAAGATGTCACCTGAACAAAGTCTTGATTCACAAAAACACGTTGGTAGCTCCAAACCAAACACGGATGATGACTTCTTCACAAAACCCCTTACCGCAGCCCGGAAAAATCATCCAAATTTCGTGCCAATTATCTTGACCGGTTCGGAGGATGAAAGGAGGACCCGTTCAGTCCGACCAGAGAGCATAATACGGTTTTGTCTTCATAAAGGGGTGTACTCTGCTTCCCATATTGATTTCAGAATGTGTCAAATCTCGTTGCTCTCCTTTGATAAATGGATTGAGTTTATGGTGATCCAGGAACATATAAGTGCTAATTTGACTTGAGCATAGATCATTGACGCTGTTAGGGCTTCCGCAAATCTTCAAATTAGGAAGAACATCCCTGGTTTAGTTGCTTTTATCTCCATATGGTGCCCGGATACTCATACAGTCGTATGCAGGTGGGGAGAAATGACCTTCTCCCTAGAAAGCGTGGCCCTTCTGCTGAATCTTCCCGTAACATGAAACCTTAATATCTAATTGTCAGAAGATGAAGAAAAGATGCGAGCTGATCTTGTTGCGAAGTCGAAAGATTTCGTTCGGAAAGAGAACGAAAAGTGTTTCTGTGGCTGGTGGGTGTCCCAATGGTTCCCAGATGAGCTGGAACCGATTCAAAAGAGTAGTACACTTTATGTTGCGGCATTCTTGGATCTCCGGTTGTCTAGGGACGTTTTCGATGACGGTTCCGGCAAGAAAGAGATAATACAAGAGCTTCTGGCGATTGCCGTAAGGTTAGAGAGAGGTGAAGTTCTTCCCATTGGCAGCTTGTTGCTTGGTTCTCTGTATACGCATTTGGATCACTTGGTTGCGGAAATGCGTTTTTCGAATGGTTTTATGAAAGTGGACTCGTATGTCCATGTTGTTTTCCTTCAAGCGTGGTTATGGGAGCATTTTGAGAAGTATGCTCCGAAACCATTACCTTCGATTCCCGCGAGCTGGGGTGGATCCAGAATACTCCGATGGGTGAACAGGCACTCAAGAGCTGGCTTGAACTTGGTTGGGTTCCTTGATAAGTTGCATGAAGTCTATTTTCACCCATGGGCCCCGGTGCATGCGTCCGTAGTTCAGGCTAACACCTTTCCGAAGATAACTTGAGTGCTGGTGAAGATTTGTTTATGCAGAGTTGCATGCCCAGTTATATGTCGTCTTTCTTTAGGGGATCGTTCCAAGTAGATTCTTATAATATTGATCGTGCTGCTCGTCACATGGGTTTCGACCAAGGGGTCCCTCTTGCTCGTCAGCCTGTTGTTCATAAGTATTCGTTGCTTGTTGCTCTTAATGCCAGCGTTCTTGAATCGGGTACGCGTCTACCCTTCTTGCCTTCGGAAAGAGTTCCTTCGACGACTTTCAAGTATAGTGAGTTCTGGAAAGATGATTTCCTTACTATCCGGGGTTTTGTGAACCATATGGTGGCGAATGCCCGTTGTAGACCCACTCCTGAGGTTTTGGCAAAGCATCCAATGTTGAGAAATCCTCCTGCAACTAAGAAAAATCGCCTGGTAATGTGGACAGTCCCCAGGTGAAGGAACATAGGATGAAGAACCGCGCTGGTGGATTCCGGTCGGTTTTGACAGACCCGACGACTCCCGTTTCTTTCAACTCCTCCAATATTCAGGTAGGTGTTGCCTCTTTGCTGGTTCAACTAAAACGTGCAGATTTTTATTTCGTTTCTGAATATTTGCATCTTGTTTCCACCAGGGTTTCGGTAGTGTTAACGCCTTTACTGCACTTTCTCGTCGTCAGGAGACAACAACTCTTTCAAAAGAGGTCGGCAGTGCTGAGCCCTCTCGTGATAGGGAAGAGTCAGAGAAAGAGAAGATTTCAGAAGATGAAGGCAGTTCTTCTGACAACGAGCTTCTTCGGGAAGTGGTTTGGTAAGCCTTGCACACGTTTTCTTCCTTCTCTTCTTCTTTTTTTTCGAAGAAAAACGTCTAACTCAAGATTGCAGGAAGGATCTGAGGAAGGGTCTGATTCTGGAGACAATTCTAAGATAGAGGTTCGTGAAGATTTTCCTCAAGTTGTGACTGCTAATGGCGCCTTGGATATGGAAGTTGATCAAATGAAGAGCATGGAAACGACTCGAACAACGGAGTATGTTCTGATGACTGTTAATCCAAGTGTATGAGAGAACCCTTCGCCAGTCGTGGGTCTGGTTGCAGGTGCCCCTTTCGATCCCCCGTACTTGGTTCCTTACCCAGGTCATGTGCTGTTCGGCGGCTTCGGTGTGCTAGCTATGTACGAGGTGTTGTATACCAAGATCTGGGAAATACATGGACACATTGCCACGCCCAGGAAGATCACCAGTCGATTCTCACTGGTCAAGCGTGTGGAAGAAATCATGTCTTCAGTAGAGGACATGTGTGAGGTGACTGGTCATACCGTTTCTGAGGACGTCATCACCAATTGGAAGTATCATCATGATATGTGTGTAGAGAAAGAGTTCAACGTTCCATGGTTCGTTAAGGGCTTCGCTGAGATCCAGAAATTGAAAACCGCAGTAGTCGAAAGTCTTTCTGCAGATGAAATTGCACAGCAGGAGGCAGAAATCGAAGAACTTTCCAAGACGTTGACTCTGAAAAGAGCGGCTCTCGGAGATGCAAGGGTGGCTTTCTCCAAGAATAGAAGACCCCTGTTGGAAAACTTTCCCTGAATGTTTCTCTGTCTTTTTTCAAACTTTCGCTTAGTTTTTTTTTTGAAAGGCACACATGGTGTCTGGTTTGAAGTTTGAATGATTTTTGATAGACGGTTGGTATTTTTTGAGAATACCAGATTATTTTTGAAATGAATGGTTTTAATAGTACTGTTCTGATTATAACTTGCGGATATTGATTTCGTGAAAGCGTGTACCGCTAGTTAGCATAAGATAAAATAGGATGATGGTTTTATCGAGAACCTAAAAGAATAAATCGTATATTCCGTCCAGTCTAGACTTACTTAGTCCAGAACAAATCGCTTGTTTTCGCCGTCCTGAGGTCTGGATCGAAGTATGAGATCGAGGATTGAAAACTGGCATTGTAATCGAAAGATCAATCTCCCACTGTGGCCCCCAATTGTTTATGGGTGAAAATTGTTTCTGCCGATTTTTGTAATTTCGGTAGGTGAGTGAGAAACAAATCTAAACCCTAAACAAATGTACTGCACGTGAGTACTTTAGATTCGAGAGATCAATCTGTACAACTTCGGCCTAAACCAAGAAATTGTCGTTCCGGATTTGCTTCGGTCACAAAGAGGAGGAGAAGGGCAGGTTTAGGGAGGGAAGCGAAAAGAGTGTTGAGACCAGAACAGTTCTGGAAGAGTAGTACTTGACTTGTATCAGAAGGTGAAAGCTTTTGGGAAAGCTAACGAAGTTGCCTTTCTGAGTATTGTATTTCTCCTGACCAAAAACTTGTTGTTTTGGTGGAAATAGGTAAGACCTATTTATACAAGTCCAAGTGAAACGTACTCTGGCCTCGTAATAAAAGAAACGGATGAGTTAAATGGGAAGAGGTGGTAACGCATGGTATTGATGGAATTGATGTTCCATAATGAAAGAGCGTTTCACCATTACTTCCTGCATTTACTAACCGTTTTATTCTTAATACACTGTCTTGAAATGGGCATTTGTGTATGCCGCACGCTGTAAACCGCCAAACCAAAACCCTAAAGGGCATCCCCCAGTTTGTGACATGTATTGATGTCTCGAGTGTTTTCGTGAAAAACGTGTAGCATGTCGCTGGTGTTTGATAAGTTGAGCTTGAGAGATGTTCCGGCTCAGTGGCGACCTTCGACGATCGAGATTTTGCATCTTAAGAGAAATCGTGGCCTTTGATATAGGCGAGGCATGCCAAAGTGCAAGGGTTGCACGGCATGTGCCAATGGCTTGTGCGGAATTCCTTGGCTGTAGGTTGCACATCGGGTGCAAGTGGCAAATGCCAGAATGCAAGTTGCATGGCATGTGCCAATGGCGCGCGTAGCGGCTTTGGCCTTAGGTTTGCACGGCTCAGCATGCTAGGTTGCAAGGGTTGTTTGGCATGTGCCAACGGTGTGTGTGGCAGCTTGGCAATAGGTTTGCACGACTTGGCATGCTAGGTCGCAAGCGTTGCTTGGCGTGTACCAATGGCGAGTGTGGAGATTTGGCCCTAGGTTTGCACGGCTTGGCATGCTAGGTCGCAAGCGTCGCTTGGCGTGTTCTAATGGCGCGTGTGGCGGCTTGGACCTAGGTTTGCACGGCTTGGCATGCTAGGTCGCAAGCGTCGCTTGGCATGTTCCAATGGCGCGTGTGGCGGCTTGGCCCTAGGTTTGTACGGCTTGGCATGCTAGGTCGCAAGCATCGCTTGGCATGTGCGAATGGCGCGTGTGGCGGCTTGGCATGCTAGGTCGCAAGCGTCGCTTGGCATGTGCCAATGGCGCGCGTGGCGCAATGATTGTGCAACTTGGTTTTGGCATGGTTGCCATGATGCGCAGCGATTGTGCGGCTTGGTTTTGGAATGGTTGCCATGATGCGCAGCGATTGTGCGGCTTTGGTTTTGGCATGGTTTCCATGATGCGCAGTGATTGTGCAGGCTTGGTTTTGGCATCGTTGCCATGGTTTTGGCATGGTTGCCATGATGCGCAGCCTTAGGGTTTTGTGTGTCTAAACCCTAGTTTAGCATTTGAAAAAAAGATACCCTGGTAATTTTTTACATAAGTGCATTAAATGTTCTAATAACTGTGTTTTAGCGTCACCAGTGACGTCGTGCTACACGTAAGGTTTTACGATTTTACCCCTTGTCAAAAAACCACCATCAACACATATCTAACTTTCATGGTTGTTAATTATCTTTTCTCAATTCCTAGACCACATACTAGATTTAGTTTTGGGTAGTTACACAATAGATGACATTATAGGTACGTAATAAACCATATATATTCTATTTTATTTTAAAATTGGCGCGTGCTTGAACTTGAACTAATCACCCAAAATATGAGAATCAAGCTACTGGAGAACTCAGCTACTTCAAGAACCTAATTGTCCAGGAAAATGACTCTTATATTTGAAGTCGGTAGTTTGAGTCTTTTCATATATGTAGGTATACATATCGCGTAAGACTTTCCAACCATTTATTGACATATAATTATGACCCTAAGACAAACCATGTTGTATATAGTATCTTACCAGGTCACTGGGTAACTAGGCTATCAGAGAATTGCTAACCAGGATAATTGGATGTCATGTATTAATGATACAGTGACAAACTATATATGTTTTTTTTTCGCACGGAGACTCGAACTACTGACCTCAAATATGAGAGTAAATATCCTAACCAATTAAAATATCTGGATATCCAGTTGGCTAGGGGCTTGACTCCCATATTTGAGGTCAGTAATCCAAATACCCGTACGAAATACAACAAAAACCTACTTTGAATATAACATCATAGATTCAACAACAAATTTGAAGTAAAAATTAACAAATATAAGAACAACTTCAGACAATGTTGAGAAACATACCATACTAAAATCTAGGACTATCATAAAAAACTCATTTGAGGGGAGGGCTCATTGATCAGTTTATCATATATCTTTAACATCAGAGGTAGGATTTTCCAGGAAAAAGGTCACAAGGTTTTCCGCTCAATCAGTAAGTTATTGGCTATAAAATTTAAGTTTTTACAGAAGAAGCTAAACTAGCAAAATTACCGCTCACTTGCCTGCTGAAGGAGTTTAATTTGGAGATATACTCTCATTTTAAGTTTTTTCTTTCACTAATATTGTTGGAACAGACATCCTACACTTTAGAGTACCAATATTTCTAGATAGAACTCCAAATTAAACCCCCCCAAAACCGTAAACCCTAATATAGGGCCTATGATAAACCCTTTTGAGAACGATAAGGCCACATGAAAACCATAAACTCACTAAAGAAACATTTCATGTGAGAGGGTGGTTTTCGAGAAGTTTGATGTTGCCAATAACTAAAAATTAAATTCTAATTCTAAGAGCACTTGTAGTGGCTTCTTTATTCCTATCTAGGTATGTATCTTGAAATAACCCCGATTTGAAGAGAGAGAATGTAAAAAACACTTCATTGTGGCTTCTCTATCTCTATCCCTTAAATACTGGAGAGATTCTTCAAATCATCTATATATTTGGCACTGACAACGCACTGAAACATTCACACTTCATGCTTACTTTCTTATCTAATTACTATTGCATGCCATTTACTCTTATAATAAATATCCAAAGTTGTGATATAATTTACATTAAAATGCCACTACTTATTCTTATAAATCATTAGTTTATTATTTAATTAAATCAAGTGAATTTGACCAAAGTTATTAAAAAAAATAGTAATTTGAAGATAGAGATAGGATCAGGATAATATGAAAAATATTTTTAGCACAATTTTTGAGATAGCTATAATAAAGATAAAGATAGAAACCATTACAAGTGCTCGAAGAACTTAGTCAGATAAATATTCTTCCTCTCTCTCTTTTGATATATGTGTTTGACCGGCAAATTTCATTTTTACTATCTATTATCTTTTAATATTGACCTTCACTGATATATGGCATTCATATAAAAAACTAACCTTATTTTTATGCATCATTCTTTTATAGTAAATGTCAGGTACTGGCGGGATCAAATATCAAGTTTGTCATATATTATTCTTAAGTCAAGGATAATGAATTTGTTCGAAGAAATTCATGAACTAATTTTCGTGTGTAGATCGTTCTCTTTATCAGGTATATTGTACCTAATTGCAAAATTCAACGAGGATTATTTACATGATGAGTAAAATACGGTAGCCAATATTTAACCATTCTCTGCATCTCTTCCATGTCGAACCACTAAACCTAATCAATAAACTTGAAACTGAGCATACAACAACAACAACATTTCTTTAAGACTTAAAAAGTAATAAATCAGTTCAAAAACAAGAAATAAATAAATAAATGGACCACCAAAATAGTGGTTACTATTTTTTTTAATGAAGCATAGAAATGATTCTTAATTCAAAAAAAATATCTAAACCTTCTTAGAATAAAAGATATCTTAGGAAAATATTGTGTGGCCCAATAAAGAGGATTTTCCTTTTTGAGGGAATTATAAAAAACGTGAAAATATATGAGAAATCCACGATTGGTTCCTCTCACTTTTAGAAACCCATCATTAAAGTGGTATATATGTGTAGCCTAGCATATATGATCTACGATTAAGGTTAATCGCTTTATATTATATTTATAATGTGGAAATATCTGAGGAACCCAAGTTGGGTCCCTTTCTCTAATGAAACCCATCATTAAGATGTTATATCCATGTAATCCAAAAGATAATAGGAAGATTTATGGTTAAAATTAGAAGTTTTGACTAGACTTTATATTTTCAGATTTTAAGATGCCAATAATATCCTTTTTTCAATTATTTAAAAAAACAAAAAATGTCTAACAAATTTAACGGTTCTAAATTTATTTTGTTATCATATGATCAGGTGAGGTGATGTATATCCGAGATTTTTTATGATCTTAGTTGAATTTCTTATGTAATTTACATTATTAGTGGTTATATTATCCGATTACAACTCTCACCAACAATACTTTATATTTTGATGTACATCCAGGATTTTATTGGATCTTAATTGAGTTCCTTATTTGATGTACCTTTATTAATAGTTATATTATCCGATTATCGCTTTCACCAACAATATTTTATAATTCGATGTATGTCCAGGGTATTTTAGGATCTTAGTTGTGTTTCCTTATTTAATTTTAATTTATTAGTTGTGTTTCCTTATTATCCGATTGCCGCTCTCACCAACAACATTTTATATATTTTATTCAATTTTCAAGACCATTATATGTCTCCTTCAACAAAATTACATGAGAAATTTTGAATTAATTTATCATTGTTAGTATATATTACATTTGTATTTAAGATGTATGGGGTTGGGTTATCCTTCAACGCATCCATGACTAATAACAATATCATGATGATTACGGAGTTGATGATAATAGTACCACCCGTTCAAATCCACTTTCTAGTTTTTCACCCTTCAGATTATCTCCTTCTCCCTGAACTTATGCCTTGATAATGTTTGATGGTATTAATAAGCAAAGTAGGAACCGTGATACTACCTATCACCAGGGCGTTTCAACCTTTCAAGATCTACAAATGAGAATATTTCTTGTGAGATTCATTTATTTCTCTTGTTTATCAAATGTTTTATTTTTATTGGTGTTTTCAATAATATACCTTTTCACCTGTTTTGTTTAGTATGAAATTTTATTTTTTCATCCTGTTTCGGGTGGTAAATTACTTTTTTTATCGTTTATTTCGAGTGATAAATTACTTTTTTTAATTGAATTTCGAACGAAATTTCTTTTTTTTCACCATTGAAATTACTAAGTTATACTAAAATGATGCATTTTTCAATGAAATAACACAAGGAAAAAAAAATGAAAATTTTATATTCACATGAAGTACTCAATTGCCATTTGTGATAATTGTAATTTTCATTTAATACTTGTAAGAGTCATGTGTGATAATCAAAATTATCACTAGCTTTCATTTGTGATAATTACCTTGTTTGGAATTTCATGGAAGTCTAAATTCAATTTGGAAATCGAGTATCTATCGTATAAGGACTTTTTTTCTGAATTAATATCTAAAAGAGAAAAAATCCACATATTTTCTGCGAAAATAAAATGAAAAATAAATAAAATATACGCATATTCTCCACCTATTTAATGTGTTTGCCCGCCACACCAAATCAAAAATACATCGCCACGGGCGGGGAAAGCTCCGCGCATACCAAATCAAAAATGCATCCCACGGGGCGGGATGTAGCCCGCACACACCGAATATAAAATGCATCTCCAAGGGGAGTGGCGAAGCCCCGCACAAACCAAATGAAAAATGCATCTCCACGAGCGGGGCAAAGCCCCACGCACGCCAAATAAAAAATGCATCTCTCCGGGGCGGGAAGTAGCCCCGCGCACGCCAAATCAAAAATGCATCCCCACCAAATCAAAAATACATCTCCACGGGGCGGGGCGGGGCGAAGCCTTGCTCACACCAAATAAAAAATGCATCCCCATGATGTTGGGCAGGGCGAAGCCACACACACCAAATTAAAAAAAATAAAATCCCGGTACGCAGCACTGGCAGAAATCTGGTATAGTTGACACGGATTGCATGATATGAACATAACTAGAAACATTTTTATTACTCCATAAGAAGTAAGCTTTAATTGTTCGATTCCAGTTGTGAATATATAAACTTCGTCGTAGCCTCTCCCAGCCTTTCCACAATAAGTAGAGATGGAAGGGGTTATGAATTATTTTTGGGCCCCACCATTGGAAGAATATGTGGGTGTTGTTTTTAAATAGCTCTCCTATGCGGTCTGTTAAGATTTTTGGTATAATTATATGGAAAAGGTGGTTCATTCCCTATTATACAAGGTATGATGGGAAATATAATAGTTTATGCATAGTTTCATATTTACTCGATGTTTTTTGCCTATGGAAGTTTTAGATTTACAGGGGCGAAGAGGGGTTGATTAAACATATATGGATATTTATTAAAGGATGATTTAGAAATGTTTATATTCATAAAAAATATATTTTTTATTAGTTTTTTTTTTTCATTTTTTTTACGGATTAATATAAATCCAAGCATGTATTCGCGTCCAACCATCCACACACGGATGTTAGGCTCGAGGGTGATGTATTTGAAATGTGGATGGATGAATCGATATGTAGGTGGCACCTTGATCTGGATCTACCCTAATGGATTATCTAAAATGTAAAAGGTATTATCTTATTGGCTTTGCTCAAGCATCCTTGAATTATCTGAGCCGAATCTTAAGTTTGTTTCCAAAAGCAATTAAATTAGTTTTATTTTATTGATGAACAATTAAGCTTATCCTAGATTAACCTATGTTCTAAAAAGTTTAGAGAAAATTCAGATTTTGAATATTACCATTAAATTATTTTTTTATATTATAGAAAACATACAATGATTTCAATAACAATAATTCTTGATTGATCGGGAAAAATCACTCATAATTTCCGGTGATTTACATCCACGTGGACCTATAAATGGGTAAAAAGTAAAAACCACCTCCAATAAAACCTCATGTTGGACACCTTACAAGTTCTTTCTCGGTTAACCCAGATATACTACAACTAGGTCCCATGAGCTGTCCTCCATGACATAAAGACGGGGCCGACGCAATTCCCAGTGTATGAATGAAACTATCCAGAACCATGAAGAACAACCCCTAAATACAACTCACGAACGGATCTAATGCAATTATGCTCGTATATGAAATATTGATATTAGGGATATTATAAACTTACCAGAACCATCACCAAATGGTTGATAAATATTAAAATGATGTAAACGCATTCGACGTAATGTTGAATGATAAGAAACAAGAAGGTCATTCCAATTATAAAACTAACAATAATTCATTCATCGGAACGCTGACTGAATTTATCCTTGATATATATTAGACATATTAAGACGAGTACCAACTGAATCTGTTTTTTTATTGTATATCAATTTGCCGACTGATCAATAATATGTAACTAATTCATGTAATACCAGACTTCATTTGTTTAATATAATCTCTTATAGTAGAATGTTATAATCATCCATGAAAACCCGTTCCTTTTTGTTGAAGATGTCATAAGAAACAGTTAATCACTGAATGGTTCAACAAGCTATCCACGGCGCCAAATTAATGGGTTTTAGATAAGAGGCGTACGTGTATCGGTGTATGTATGTACATATTCCAATTCCCTATATATGGAAATGTATAAAGTTTATTTAATTTCAATTTATTTGTAAATTCTAATGAGATGTAAAGTAGTGGATATTTTCAACAACATAGGACCTAAAGTTGGGTAAAAACTACCTCTCATAAACCCCGTGGTAGGACCTCAAAATGGTGAAGCGAGGGAAACTAACTTCGCCGAATTTTTTCGGTTAACCTAGATTCACTATGGTTGGATCCTACGAGCTTTCCTGCATGACACAATTGAAGGACCTATACTATTCCCTAGAGTATGAATACTACCGTCTTAAATCATGCAGAACAACCCCTAAATACAACTCACATACTCATATACGAAATACTTGAATTTTAATAAAAGGGAGATAATTACTAAGATGATGTAAGTACATCGAATAAAATGTTGGTTGAGAAAAAACAATAATATCATTCTAATTATGAAACTTGAAATTTTCTTTTCATCGAAGCACCAACTGAATCAATTCTTGAGTGCAATTCAGTTTAATGATTTGCAATTAGAAAAAGATTCAATTCGTACTTGATTCAATAACATGAAAATCTCTCATGTTAGAATGTTGAAATAATCTTTCAAAACCCATGTAGTTGGTTCAAAAACAATTATTCATATGAAAATTAATCAGCTTTAGAAAGGGATGGGCGTGTTATGTGCTTAGACATTTCCATTCTCATGCCCGTACCTATGAGATACCTATGTATGAATTTATTTATATTCTGTTTATTGTGAATTCTTTCAGCAGGTGAATCCACTCTAATCCATTGCTCTATTATTCCCTATTCGGTTACTTGGACTACTGTAGCAACCAGCAAATAAATAGAAATGACATTAACTTGTAAATACTGCTCTATTACTTATTTGGTCACTTATACGACTGTAGCAACCAGCAAACAAATAGAAATGACATTAACTTGTACATACTGCTCTATTACTTATTTGGTTACTTAGAGCGTCCACAATGGACGAGTAAACCACAATATTTGGTCCAAATACATGACGTAGTGGAAGAGAGTAAAGATCAAAAACCAGACTAAACCCAAATTCCAGACTATATTTGGTATGGGACCAAGACCAAAACCAAATTTGGTCCAGCGGAGATTAAAAATCTGTCTGGCGTGGGACATTGGTATAATAACCGTTTGGAGTGGGGCGTAAGTATAAAGTGCGCCTGATGGTTTCAAAATGGGGGCGGACATTATATGTGAGCCTGATGGTGGGGCGGATGTTATATGTGAGCCTGATGGTGGGAAGAACATTATATGTGATCCTGATGGTGGGGATCACATTATATGTGATCCTGAATAAAATGGGGCGAACATTATATGTGAGCGTGATGGTGGGGCGGATATTATATGTCCGTCTGGATCAGGCGGGGGTATAATGTACGCTCGACTAAATTTTACTCGTGCACCGTAGCGTAGCAACACGGACTAAACCCAAAATTTGATCTTTTTTTGGTATTTGGTCTTTGGTTTTGATCGTACCGCTGCAGTTGATCTTACACGACTGTATAGCAGCCAGCAAATACCCAAAAATGACATTAACTTGTACATATTATCTGTCTATATTTGTAAACGTTCATATTTTCTATATATATAGGTTCAGAACTTCGGATAAAAAATAAGAACATAAACTTAGGCCTATAATCTCCTCCATAATACGGCAGCAATGAAGACTGCAAGGAACCCATTACCAATCCTATTTTTGATATTTCCCTTAATAGAAATGCAGGTGATAGCCATTTCTATGTATCTGGTAAGATTGATGGACAAGTATATATAAGATTACACAAGCTCAACTGAAGCATCACATTAACTAGACCAACTACTGGTTTTTTCTAATTTCAAAGTTTACTGTACGTCCAATATGTTTGTAAATCACATGAACTAAATTTAAACATTAAACATCTCAAACTCTAACATAATAACATCAAATGATTAAAAAGACAAAGTACTCTGGGTAAGGCAAAAGATCTGAATCCCTTGCTTACTTTTCCAGATCATCTATCTAATGGTTCAAAACATCCTAGTACATAATAAATTGGCCTTTGTCCCTCCCTATAAAACCTCACATAATCAACATCCTGGATTTGGATAATCATTTACCCAATTTATCTATCCATACATACATAAATTGACATTTTGGATCAAAATCGCGGAATTACAGAAATCCAAAATTACAATAAATCCTAATAATTAACCTTGCATTTGATTTATGTTTCCATTTTTGAAGGTGGAAAAAGAAAACCGGATAAAGTCAAGATCATCATGATAACAGAGATAAAACTTCGGTTAGATAACAAAATACGGATACGTTCATATTTTGTATACGTTCGTATTTTTTGCATGATCACTATAACATCGGTTAGATAAAAAAATCTGAGAACCAGAAATGGAAAAATGATGTACCTTAGGATTTAACAAGGGATCAAGATTGGAGACCCATCTCTCTCAAGCTTGCTTTCTTCTGATAAAACTAACTTGCTTTGTTCATTTCTCTTCCCACGAAGCAACTGCTCCTTGTTAATCTTAACCATCCTCAACGACCTAGATGTAGCTTCAATGTCGATGAATACGAGTAAGAGCTCTACTTCTTCTAATGTTGGAAAAAATACAATATTTTTCTGCTCCTGCAGATTCAACTTTCTTTCCGAGGTGTGCTTTATAAAGTAAATGAGTGCACTCCTGGAACCCACGTACTGCAACAAGAAAAATTATTTGGTCAAACTTTCAACATTGAAAACCCAAATCTTGTTAACATGTACAGTAAAGAAATCCGATTCAGGTATGAGTATCATTTCCAAAGACAACGCCTGGGAAGCAAAAAAAAAAAAACAAAAGTTGGTAAAAGAAAGCAAAAGGAAAGACTGTTTTCTTTTGGCTGACACATTTTTAATTGAATCTTTTAATTTCGCGATACGTCCAATGTTGCGACAGAGTTGCGCTGCTTGCGCACGATATGGTTACAGAAACACTTTAAAGTTTAAATCCAAAAAGAAAGAATGATAAAATCTAGATACCTTCATGTAGTCTAAATTTGTACATCCAGCTAAAATCAGGGTGGATATACGGGTCCTTCCGGATTTGAAGATATTTTATGTCGCAACTGGCCATAATTTTACTGCTTCAGTCGCTGGCGGAGCCAGGTTTTGAAACCACTGTCTAAAAAATAAATTGCGGTGAAACACCAAGGAAGCCGAAGGCCACTGCAAATATATTTTTGAATGTCGTGGACTAAACCAGTGAAATTAATGGACTGAATGACACGCCAACATTTTAACACCCTCATTCATGCAACAACTGGCAGCAAGTGTAATTCTCTCTTTTCTGGAGGGCCGTCGAGCATTGACAAAGTCAAAGGTGATTAGGTTAAGATTTTTTCTCGTTTCTCTGCGTCTCCTCTGGTGAGATGCAACTCTCTTCTTCGGTATCGATCCCTCTAGTGGTTTCCCCCTTGCCTCTAGAGGTTCCTGTAATGGGGGATGATCCTATTTCTAAAGTTTCTGGTGGTAATTTGGTGCTTGATCCAGTTTTTCCTCCCGGATTTGAAGGTTTCCCTAAATCGGGTGCTAGTGGTTCTCAAGATGCTTGGTCTTCTCTTTTTTATCAAAAGAAGGATTCGATGATCTCTGAAGATATGAAGTTTTATTCTTATCCAATTATTGATGGGAAGAAAGAAATGGATATACCCTATGAGGTTTTTGATGAAGATATTCGCAAATGTGAAGATAAAGTAGTTGGAGATTTTGTGGGTAGACGTTTACCATTTAACTGGGTGAAGAATGTTGTAAATCGTGCTTGGAAACCAAAAGGTAATTTTCAAATGACAATTCATGGTGAGAGTATGATCATATTTGATTTTCAATCTGCTGAGGATAAAACTTGTGCTTTAGAAATGGGATCCATGTTTATCTCTAATAGATTGTTCATTATCAAACCTTGGTCTAGAACGGTTGAACAGGAAATTGCGGAATTAAAAATTTTACCAGTTTGGATGAATTTCAGAAATGTTCCTCTATTTATGTGGAATAATAAGGGTCTGAGTATGGTTGCTAGCTATCTAGGTAAACCTCTTATGATGGATACACAAACCTTAAATAAAACTAGAATGAGAGTAGATGTTACTTGTACTTTTTCTGATTCATTTACTTTCACTCTTGGGAGTAAGGATAAAGTTGAAATCAAAATGGATTATTCATGGAAACCTCCTAGGTGCACTGAGTGTGTAGTTTTTGGTCATACTTTGTCTAATTGTCCAAAACATGTAAATCCTATACAGAAAATGGTGTCGAAATGGGTTCCAAAGAAGAATACTTCAATAGATGAAGATGGATGGATTTCAAAAACTAAGTCTGGTACAAAGAACCTCAGTCAGAATAGTACATCTACAAATGGTGAGGGTTGGACTTTAAAGACTGGTAAAAGGGCTAGGGATCCAGTGGAAAATGGTTCATATCTTCAGAAGACAGTATTGACAGTGCTCAAGCAGTTATGATGGATCTTACCAGCAATACAGTGAATGTTAATTTGGATAGCCCTGTGCTTAATGAAGTTCCCAGTATTCAGCTAAGAGAGCAAGGAAATATTCTTACCAATAACAAGTTTATTCTACTAGACAATATGAATGAAGATAGCTTGAGAGCTACAAAATCTAATAAAAAAAAATCCAAGGAAATATTTCAGTTGATGTTGTTCCTTCTAATGAAGCCTCTGGTTCTGGTTCTAGAGCACATTTTCAGAAAAGAAGATCTCTTGTTCCACCAGGTATGAATCTTTTTCCAAAAATTGCAGACTTAAAAAAGTCTGCTAGAGGTATTGTTTCTCTCCCTAAATTAAAATGATGTTCACCATTGGAGGGTGGAACATCAGGGGGTTAAATGACCCTTTGAAACAAATGGAAGTTAAAATCTTATTAGGAATAATAATCTTTCTTTTATTGGCTTAGTAGAAATTCATGTTCAATCAACTAATAAATCTAGAATTAGAAGCAATATTAATCCTTCTTGGTGTTTTCTTGACAATGATTCTCATAATTGTTTTGGAAGAATTTGGGTTGGCTGGGATCCAAGTAAAATTCAAGTTAATTTACTCTTTGCTTCTTCTCAAGCTTTATTTCTAGAAGTTACTTCTTCAAGGTTAAATTTCATGGTTACAGTGGTGTATGGTGATAACTATTATCTTACAATGAACTATCTATGGGATATGTACCTCTTTTGCAACCCCAAATAGCAAGCCTTGGGTCCTTATTGGAGATTTTAATTCAATTCTTGTTCCTTATGATAAAGTTGGAGGTTCTCCTATTTTACTTTATCAATATGATGGTTTTGTAAATTGTAGCCATGTTATCTCAGTTGATGGATCTTCCTTTCACTGGTTTTTTTTATACATGGACTAACTGTCAGCATGATGGTGCAATTATTAGATCTAAACTGGACAGAGTTATGCTGAACATGGAGTGGATTCAGCATTTTCAATTATCAATAGCAGAATTTCTCTTTCCAGGTATTTCAGATCACTCCCCTGCAGTAGTGTCTATCTGTGAATATAGGAAGCATGTCCCTCCACCTTTTAGGTTTTATAATTTTCTTACTGAAGAAAAAGACTTTCTGAATATAGTTAGAGTAGGTTGGAATTTGTCTGTGAATGGTAACCCTATGATGAAATTTGTTAATAAATTGAAGATTGTTAAGGGTGACCTTATTAAATTGAGAAAATTAAAATTCAAAACTATGTCTGAGGCTGTGAGACTGGCTAAAGATAACATGGATTCTGCTCAATTATTGCTTCAATCTCATCCTCTTGATCAAGAGCTAGCTAAAAGAGAAAGAGACTATGTTGCTGAGTATGTCAAATTGGCTAAGTATGAAGAATCTGCTCTTAAGCAACAGTCTAGAGTTAAATGGTTACATATGGGAGATTCAAATAGTTCTTTTTTCCATAATTCTCTAAAAGAAAGGAGGTCTAGGAATAATATTTTTTTTCTCCATAATAGTGATAATGTTAAACTCACTGAAGATAAAGATATTGCTACTGAATGTGATGATTATTATTCTAATCTTTTTGGTAGTGATCTTGAGGATTGTGGGGTTACTAATTTGTCTAGTTTTAGGTTTGAGGCTTGTACTAAACAAGATGATGTTGCTGACCTCATTAAACCTGTTACTAGAGAGGAAATGTGATGCAACATCTTGATACCTTTCCTAATTTTGGCCTTTTTTTTTAGATTTCCTTTTCTTTTATGATTTCCTTTTTTAGAAGCTCGATTTTTAGGAAAGTTAGGTTATTATAAATAAGGGATTGTAAGATAGTTTTCATCATTCAGTTTTTAAGAGATAATAAACTAGAGTTTTTCTCTAAAGCCTTGCATTGATTTGATTCTGTCATCAATTCGAGAGCCTTGCATCGAATCTGATTCAATTCTTCGATTCAAGAAGTCAGGTCTCTGGAGATTTTAACCTAAGTTTCTAGATTGAGCTGAGTTACCATTGATACGCTGCGCCAGGTTGGTATCAGATACAGGCAACGTTCTGTTACTACAATGCCAAGACCTCGTCGAGCACCAGTACGTACTGAAGCATAAATCACTCGTGACGCTATTGCTGAGCTACAAGCCCAGATGGCTTCCATCACAACCGCGCTCCAAGCCCTTCTTGTTCAGCAACCAACACCCGCAGTGCGCGA
Organism: Papaver somniferum; assembly: GCF_003573695.1. NCBI lineage: Eukaryota > Viridiplantae > Streptophyta > Magnoliopsida > Ranunculales > Papaveraceae > Papaver > Papaver somniferum. The sequence goes on from NW_020620381.1 coordinate 3,013,345, forward strand.
ACATGTTGAACACGCTAACAGTAACAGGGATGAAGTTGATGACGAAGAAAACCCGTTTGCAGACGACGTTAACCCCTTTGCTACTCTACACAACAATCGTACCCTAGCACCAGATACCGTTCAAAATGCAGCAGCGCTTATTCATTGGGAATCGGGTTTCAAAACCGAGATACCAGAGTTTCATGGAAATTCTTCAGCTGAAGAACTGCTCGATTGGATAGTCACGGTAGAAGAAATTCTAGAGTTCAAACGAGCTCCAACGGATCGATGTGTTCCTGTTTTAACAATGCGTTTTCGTGGAAGAGCAGCTGCATGGTGGGCACAATTGAAGACAACTCGTGCACGTCTCGGAAAACCAAAGATCATGTCCTGGGATAAGCTTTCGTCGAAACTTAAGAAAACATTCTTGCCTTACAATTATGATCAGCTTATGTTTCAACGTCTCCATACCATCCGCCAAGGCACCCGCTCTGTAGCTGATTACTCTACCGAATTTTTTTTACTTCTTCATCGTGTAGATGTACAAGATTCTGAGCGTCAGTTGGTAGCACGATTTACAGCAGGGTTACGGCAACAGATTCAACACACCATCAATCTTTTCAACCCTCTGACACTTTCCGAAGCACATCAACAAGCTTTGACCATTGAAGCACAAACAAAATCATCATTCTCCTCTTGGTCTAGTATTCGTTCTTTGCGTCCAAATACACCTCAGACAGTACCAGACGATGCTGCACCTGTCAAAACAGATTCTTCCATTGTTCCTGCTCTTGACCAGCGACAAACTCGACCAAACTCAATTCGTTGCTTTTCTTGTGGAGATATAGGTCATCGACAGTCTAACTGCCCCACTAGAAACAGAAGAGGCCTCCTCCTTGACACTGCTGGTAATGACGTTGAAGTAACTTACGATGAAGAAACTACGGATCCACAAGATGAAGTGGAGGTTCTTACAGCTGATAGTGGACCAGCATTAATGTTAAGACGTGTGTGTTTAGCTCCGCGTGGAACAGATATTAACCCTCAACGACATAATCTTTTTCATTCAAAGTGTACTATTGGAGGCAAGGTGTGCAACTTCATAATTGATTCTGGAAGTAGCGAAAACGTCATTGCTGAGGAAGTTTTAAACAAACTTCAATTATCAACAGAACTACATCCTAACCCCTACAAGTTGGCATGGTTAGATCGGAAAACCGATGTACTCATAACTCGACGAGCATTAATTTCTTTCTCGGTGGGTGATTCATATAAGGATCAGATTCATTGTGATATTGCTCCAATGGATGCTTGCCATCTACTCTTAGGACTCCCTTGGTTATTTGATCTTCGAGTACAACACGATGGCTATCGTAATACCTACAGTTTTCGTTACAATAATCACAATTTCACTCTACATCCTTCTTTGCCCGAGAAACAACATACACCATCAGCTCCAGTCCTTCTTGCAGCAAAAGGCTTTTGAACAAACACTTCGAAGAAGATATGTTCTAATATTGATCAATTCGGTTGTCAGAGTCTTTCCATCACCTCCAGAACATTTTCAAAGACTATTGGAGGTTTCAGGATGTTTTTCCAATGAGTTACCACCCGGCCTTCCTCCCTCAGAGATCAACACCATATTGATCTAATTCCAGATGCTGTTCTTCCTAATCGAGCTCATTATCGTATGAGTCCGAGTGAGCATGAAGAACTTAGACGTCAGTTGAGGATCTTGTGTTGAAGGATATTTACGTGAAAGCTGAGTCCGTGTGCAGTCCCAGCTTTGCTTATACCAAAGAAGGATGGATCTTGGAGGATGTGTGTCGATAGCCGTGCTATAAATAAAATTACAGTACGCTATAGATTTCCCATTCCCCGTCTCGACGATCTATTAGATCAAATTGGAGCTGCAACGATTTTCTCTAAACTGGATCTTCGAAGTGGTTATCATCAGATACGAATCCGTCCAGGAGATGAATGGAAGACGGCTTTTAAAACTCGAGAAGGACTTTTTGAATGGCTTGTCATGCCCTTTGGCTTGTCCAATGCACCAAGCACTTTCATGCGCGTTATGAATCAATCTCTTCGGCCCTTCATAGGTAAGTTTGTAGTCGTTTATTTTGATGATATTCTCATATTTAGTAAGTCCTTCACAGAACATCTTGCACACTTGAGAGAAGTACTTCTTGTTCTCCGTCGAGATCAACTATTTGCCACACTAAAGAAGTGTGAGTTCGGCTCTCCTGAGGTTCACTTCCTTGGATACATCGTCTCAGAAGGGCTAGCCGTCGACCCAGGCAAGTAGAAGCAATCAAATCTTGGCCTACTCCTACTACTTTATCTGAAACTCGAAGTTTTCATGGTCTAGCATCTTTTTATCGAAGATTTGTGCCGCAATTTAGCAGTTTGATGGCACCTATCACTGATTGTATTCGTCATGATAGTGTCTTCACTTGGACTACCGAAGCAACTACAGCTTTTGAGATCATTAAAACAAATTGTTATCAGCACCTATACTAGCTCTTCCAGATTTTACTCAAGTTTTTGAGCTTCATAGTGATGCTTCTAAGTTGGGCATTGGTGCTGTCTTGAGCCAACGCAACAGGCCTATCGCCTTCTTCAGTGAAAAACTGGCTGGAGCTCGTCTACGTTATAGTACTTACGATGTGGAATTTTATGCAGTGGTTCAAGCAATCAAACACTGGAGACATTATCTTTTCCATAAAGAATTTGTTCTCTACACAGATCATGATGCTTTAAAACACCTGAACAGTCAAGATAAAGTCTCAGCTCGTCATGCATCATGGATATCTTACTTGCAACAATTTACGTTTGTTATCAAACACACGTCAGGTGTTTCCAATCGAGTTGCTGATGCCCTGAGTCGTCGCCATTCTTTGCTGAGTGTTCTTCATGTCTCAGTTCCGGGATTTTCCACCTTTGCTGATTTGTATGAGTCTGATGACTTCTTTGGTCGAGTTCTTCTTGACGTTCAGAATGGTCTTTCTCGAGATTTCACTATGCATGATGGCTTTCTTTTTCGAGACAGTCGTCTTTGCATTCCAGACTGCAGCCTCCGTCTTAAACTTGTTGCTGAAACACATAATGAAGGTCACATTGGTCGCGACCGGACGTTGCATTTACTTTCTCAGTCTTATTTTTGGCCTGCATTGAGACGTGATGTTGAGCGTTTTGTCGAACGCACAGTGTGTCAGACATCAAAAGGTCATGCCACGAATGCCGGTCTCTACCTTCCTCTCCCTATTCCAACACAACCATGGACGGACATCAGTATGGACTTTGTGATGGGTCTTCCTCGTACACAAAAGGGTTTCGATTCAATCTTTGTCATTGTTGATCGTTTCTCCAAGATGGTACACTTCATTCCATGTAAAAAGACATCAGATGCAGTCCAAGTCGCAACACTTTTTTCGAGAGGTTTACAGACTCCATGGATTGCCAACTTCCATCGTTTCTGATCGGGATTCTCGGTTCTTAGGTCATTTTTGGAGGTCTTTATGGAAATTACTAGGAACCAGCCTTGACATGAGCTCCGCTTATCATCCTCAAACGGACGGTCAAACAGAAGTGACCAATAGATCTTTGGGGAATTTGCTTCGCTGCCTTGTGGGTGATTCTATTAAAACTTGGGATTCAAAACTTCCTCAAGCAGAGTTTGCTCATAATCATTCACTAAATAGAAGTTCAGGGTTCAGTCCATTTCAGGTCGTTTATGGTCTTCTCCCTCGTGGTCCTTTGGATTTATCTACTCTTCCAGACCGTACACGTCTTCATGGTGTAGCTGATGATTTTGTAGACAACATTCATAAGGTTCATACGCAGGTTATTACCAATCTCGAATCATCCTCCTCAAAGTACAAAGCTGCGTCTGATTCTCGTCGCCGTCGTGTTCTCTTCGAAGTAGGTGATCAAGTTTGGGTATTTCTCACTAAAGATCGAATGCCGGCTCATGCTTATAATAAACTCAAGGCAAAAAAATAGGTCCTCTCACAGTCGTGGAACGAATTAATGACAATGCTTATCGCCTACAACTTCCAGCAAACATCAACACTTCGGATGTCTTCAATGTTCGTTATTTATCACGTTTTGTTCCACCAGACCCAGTTCCAGATTCGTGGTCGAATCCTTCTACCCGGCGGGACCTGATGCAGCATCTTGATACCTTTCCTAATTTTGGCCTTTTTTTTAGATTTCCTTTTCTTTTATGATTTCCTTTTTTAGAAGCTCGATTTTTAGGAAAGTTAGGTTATTATAAATAAGGGATTGTAAGATAGTTTTTATCATTCAGTTTTTAAGAGATAATAAACTAGAGTTTTTCTCTAAAGCCTTGCATTGATTTGATTCTGTCATCAATTCGAGAGCCTTGCATCGAATCTGATTCAATTCTTCGATTCAAGAAGTCAGGTCTCTGGAGATTTTAACCTAAATTTCTAGATTGAGCTGAGTTACCATTGATACGCTGCGCCAAAATGGTTATAGCTTTAAATTCTATTGTCTCTAGGAAGGCTCCAGGTCCAGATGGATTCCCAAGCCATTTCTTCAAATATAGTTGGTCCATTGTGGGTGATGACATGGTAGCTTGTATTCAAAATTTCTTCACCAAATCTAAGTTGTTAAAGGAAGTAAATAACACTTTTATCACCTTAATTGCTAAGAATAAGAATCCTCCAACTGTCTCAGATTTTAGGCCCATATCTTGCTGTAATGTCCTCTACAAGTGTATTACTAAAATTATCTCTCTTAGAATGAAGAGGATATTATGGGGTCTTATCAGTCACAATCAATCTGCCTTTATTCCTGGCAGAAGTATTCAAGTTAACATTATGTTAGCTCATGAGTTGGTCAGGAATTTTCACAAATTAAATGGGTCTCCAAGATGTGCTCTAAAAATTGACTTAAGGAAAGCTTATGACATAGTCAAGTGGAGTGTTATTTTTCATGTTCTAAAACAATTGGGGTTTCCAGATGTGTTCATTAATTGGATTTCTCTTTGTATAACTTCAGCTAAATTTTCTGTGCTTGTGAATGGTTCACCTTATGGTTTCTTTGGAGCTACAAGAGGACTCAGACAAGGGTGTCCAATCTCTCCTTATTTGTTTGTCTTAGCTATGGAGATGCTGAATGTTACTCTGCTCAGACAGGTGCAGCTGCAGAATTTTGGTTTTCACCCAAGATGTAATCTTACAAGGCTTACTCATATGTGCTTTGCAGATGATGTAATGCTCTTCTTTAAAGGTACCACTTCAGCTGCTTATAGTATCAAAGTTGCTTTTAATGAATTTAGTGTGTGTACTGGGCTTGAAATGAATAACCAAAAAACCTCTTTATTTCATTATGAAATTGAAGATGTTACTCTACAACAAATTATTACTATTCTAGATTGCTCTGTGGGGGAGTTACCTGTCATATATTTAGGAATTCTTTTATTATCAACTAGATTATCTTATAGAGACTGCCTTCCTTTGCTAGAGAAAGTAGATGACAGATTAAATTCTTGGAAGCCAAAATACCTAGATTATCCAAGGAGGGCTTTATTGATTAAATTTGTTCTAAGTGGTATGCTTTACTTCTGGTTTTCTTGTTTCATACTTCCAGAAAGAGTAATTAAATAACTGAATACCAAATTCAAGAGATTCTTATGGTCTGGAGCTGACATGAAAAAGAGTTACAACCCAATCACTTGGGATTATGTTTGTCATTCTTATGAGGAAGGAGGTATTGGTGTTAAAAGCTTGGAGTATACAAATGTTGTTGCTAACCTCAAACACATTTGGGACCTCATTTCTGGTAAGGAGACTATTTGGACTTCCTGGGTGAAAAGAAATCTTATCAAAAACCATGATTTCTGGACTATGCCTATTCCCTAGGATTGTTCTTGGTGCTGGAGAAGAATATTAGAGCACAGAGAATTAGCAAAACAACATATTGGCACTCTCTTAGGAGACGACAATTCTAGCAATTTCTTATATGATAATTGGCATCCCAAGGGGAGACTAGTGGATTGGGTTGACTCAAATATTCTTGAAACTATTGGTGCCTCTGATAACACTTTGGTGGCAGAGTTCATTTCTGAAGATGATTGGAATTTTCCCTCTTATATGGAAGACAATGTCCAAGAAATGGTTCAGCAAATCAGTACTGCATATTTTAATGTTCCTGAAAGGGATCAAATCTTTTGGAAACCTAGCATCACAGGTCAGTTCTCAATGAAACATACTTATATTGCTTTGTCTGATCATCTGCCTTCCCCTCCTTGGAATTATCTTGTTTGGTTCAAAAAGCATATACCTAGACACTCTTTCATCTCTTGGCTTGCTTTTCATAGAAGGTTAAAAACTAGAAGCAAATTGTTAGGTTGGGGAACTATCTCAGATGCTTCATGTATTTTGTGTGGAGAAGCTATGGAAACTGAAGACCATCTGTTTCATGACTGCATGTTTTCTTCTGGTATTTGGAATGGGATTCTTTTGAAATTAGTCTATGTTAGAGTGCTTCCTAACACTTGGGAGGAGGAAATATATTGGTGTCTTCAAAACTTCAAAGGCCATGATAGTGTGGCTGTCATTAATAGGCTAGTACTAAATGCTTTCATCTACCACATTTGGAGAGAAAGAAATAATATAATTTTTAGATCCTCTTTCAACTCTCAAGATCAAGTTAGTCTGCTTATTGTTCAAGATGTGAGATTTAAAGTGTCTGCAATCAACTGTAAAGAAGAGGATAACTCTAATGTGAGATGGTTTATGAGCAGATGGAGAATTGATTGTTTATTTTTCCAACCAGATACTATTGAGTGTACTTGGCTTGCTCCTGCCACTGATGAAACAATGACAAATACTGATGGTTCAATGTCTGATGATGCTGGAAGTTTTGGTGCTATACTTAGAGATCATACTGCAGAGGTTATAAGTGCTGCTAGTGGAAGTAGTCCCCCTATTTCAGTCTTGGCTCATGAGATTCAGGGTGTTGAGTTAGGGTTAAAAATGGCTCTCAAGTTTGATAAGCTTAAAATACACATTGCTTCAGATTCCATGGTTGTGTATAATCTGCTCACCAATCCTACATCAGAACCGCCTTGGAATGTCTTACAAATTGGGAGAAGGATAAAGCATCTGAGAAGGAAGTTTGTTTCATGGAAAGTTACTCACTGTTACAGAGAAACCAATAGAGCAGCTGACCATCTTGCAGGGAAGTATCTCAGTGATACTTGGGTGGTGGAGAGTTCTCTCCAGATTTTAGAGAAATCTTGGCAGCGGATAAGGCTCAACACATATATCATAGGTGCAGGAAAAGATAGTTTCTATTTTCTGCTTGTTTTTTGGTTTGGGTTTCCTTAACCCAGCGGGCCTTGTCAAAATTTAAAAAAAAATAAAAAAAAATCAACTGGGAGCAAGTGCAGCCATAAATACTTGCCCAAACACAAGAGTTTCTATCAATTTTTGATGAGGGGGCGATGACTTTTGATGGTTCCCTAGACCCTGCTGTTGAGTTAAAAGTCCGATATATAGTAAACTTTGTTGGCCTTCTAGGTTGGCGACTATCCAGAGAAAGGACCATTTGAGGAAGATGAAATATGAACCTTTTGTTCGAAGAATCAAAGGGTTCTAATGTGTACTCCGTCGGAACTATGCCGACCAACTTTTATTTGATGGCATGCAACCTTTATTGTGATCTCTCTTGATCTCTCGTTAAAATTATTTACTCCCTCCGTTCCACTTTAGATGAGTGTTTAGGGTTATTTTTTTTTCCACATTACTTGATAGTTTTCATATTTTTTCCACAAAACTACCAACAATACCGTAACATTTTGTCTTGGAACCACAAATTTATTTTTAGATACATTAACAATAATTAATTTTTGAAGACTTTTCTCAAAGATATAACTAGAAAAAAATTATATCTCTTTTCATTTCTTAATCTGCGTGACAACTCCTAAAACATCATCTAAACTGGAACGGAGGGAGTATTTATTAGCGACGCAGTATGCAGCGGAAAGTGAATAGTTGATCGAGGGTTTAAATGTACTGTATTATTTATTAACGATACTATTATTCGTTAAAACCATCGTGTACACCATGTTTTAGATGTTCTCTATAGTTTGATCACTGTGTATGGTGGTATAGTGAACAATATAGTTGCATCCTTTTTAATGACCACACTCAAGTAAATCTAACGATATTAAACAACTAAAATTCAATATCCAAAGATAAAAAAGATGTAGAAAACATGAAAGTAAAGATGAACACAAGTATCGTAGTTCAGTCTTGTAGACCTACACTACGGAGAAGAAACTATATCTTTTCATTATTGAGGGTCTTACCCTTAGATGAATTACAAATATCACTTAGACTTTTCACTCTTTCCTTCTCTAAATCTCTCTCCAGAATTCTCTGTAAAAAGACCATCTAACATTACATGCCCATTTCCTTTTACATGGACTGGTATTTATATATAGACTGGACTCGTAAAGATGTGACCCGATATCGCAGAGCTGGTGACGCTTTCGTACATCCTATCAATACTCGTACGAGTCCTCCATTATTCTCCTTCGAAGTATATAGTTCGACTCTCCCTTCGAGTTGTCTTGCCTTGTTCAATCATCATGTTGCTCCTCCATGGAGGGTATCGTGCTGCACCCTCTTCATATTGTATTGTTAATCATCCTCCGTCCGAGCTTCTGACACGATGTACTTTTGTCCACAGCTATATCGCACCTCTTCTGATCCTTCATTAAATGCATTGCTTTCTTTTTAGACTTGACCGTCTGTGTGACTTGACCACTCCTTACACGCGTCATGCATGTAGCTGTGTTGCAGATATCTCGATTCAGATGCAATCACCTTTCTAGGCCTGATTCGGTGCTTCCTCCTCATTATTTTATCATGAGATCACCTCCAGAGATGCTTACACATGGCGATCAACCATTTTACCCTCACAATTTGCTTATTTTCTTTTCTTCTTACCAAAAGTATGATGGGAAGAAAATATGTGACCGTTTTTGCTCCTTCCCCACGTCCTGAAATTCTCGCCACGTTTCCGCCTTTGATGTGCTTTTACCTGCTGGACTAGAGGCACCGGTTGATTGTCCAAAGGTTTTTTACTTCGTATAAAATCTTCCTAGGTTAGAGAATCATACCGTTGCTTTTCTCTTCCATTTGCAGAGTTCAAAACTTTTTTGCTCGTGTGGAGGAGATTAAGTTGCTCCGATCTCAGAAGGATAACTCATTGAGTGGCAGTCTGATCATGTGCCTATGTTAGCAAAGGCATAAGACGATAGGGATGAGCTTCATCGACTTAAAAGAAATTATATCAAGCTTGAGAAGGAGCGCGACAGGCACTTGCTATCATGTCCTGCCGGCGATGGTGCCATTACGCCTTTTGAGGCGCAGATTAGTGCCTTAGATAATGAGAAGGCTCAATTGGAACATACCTTGAATTTCGTTCTAGCTGATCATGTAGGTTGTTGTTAGCAACTTCTAATAAGTCTTATTTTATTCCTTAGAATATTTTTGCTTATGATTACTGTGATGTTACCTTGCAGAGGCTCATAATCACAATGCAGTTACAGAAGAAACTGAACGATGTCATGGGAGAAAAGCAAAGATTGGATGATGAGCTGAATGGCATGGAAGCTCAATTCGAAGTAGAGCTAGATCTGAACGTGTTTTATGGAGGGAAAAGATGAGTGACCTTCATGATGAATATGTTGTGAAGATGACTAATTCTTGCAAGATTGTTCTTCTTCGTGGGCGTCGAAGGGTTGCTGTTGCTGTTACGCCGAATGTTGTTATTCCTGTTGAGCCCGTTGTTGAGCAGAATGCTCCTAGGGATGATCCAACCGATGGTTACAGTGAAGAAAACCCTGAGCAGAATGCCCTTGGTGGTGAGCAAGCTTAAGTTCTGTGGATGGCTATGGTAGTAGCCTTTGTCTTTCTCCTGCATGTTTGAATGGTTATTTTTGGAGTCTTATCCTTGGTTTGTTGGTAAGTCCTCGTGCTTTTTCCGAGGCAGTGTTTAATGGTGGGTCATCCAAGTAAGTCATCGTGCTCTTTCCGAGACAACGTTTAGTGGTGTGTTGTTTGATAAGACCTCGTTCTTATTCCGAGACGATATTTAAAAATGTTACTGCTGGTTAAGTCCTCGTGCTCCTTCCGAGGCAATGTTTAAATGTTCTTTTGTTTAGTTGTATTGTTAACTAAGTCCTCTGCTGCTTTGAGGCATTATTTTGTTAACTAATTTTTGAACAAGTCACGTATGAGGCTGTGGTTAAGATATGTTGTTTGAACAATTATTGTTTCGTCTTGGTTTTTCCATTAACTTGGAATGAAATATTTATCAATGACTTCATCGTATATTAGTCACTGTGGTTATGGCTCTGAGGATTCTTTTCGTTTATTCTTCTAATTCAACCATGGGTGACAAGGCTGAGGAGTGATCAGTTCCTTATCTGGACAGGTTATCTCTTACAATGTTAAGTTTAGAGTAAATTGAATCTTCCTTCTCGCCTTTGTCATGTGCCTTCTTGGGCTGTTTATTTTCAATAGTGTTCCACTTAGGTTACACTTGCCCATTGGTTATGTGATCAGATATTTGAGTCACTTTTTATGACGAAATTTTGTAGGATGATATATCGGCTGGTGGATTCTTACGTTATCCAAAAGCGAGTTCCTCAGTTCTGGATACCTCATGTATGTCAGGACATCATCCGATTTGAGGTCGTGATGGCATTCCCCAATGTTTGTATAGTTTCCGGTAGCTTAGGTATCCCCCGCTTCATCTTACTTTATGTGGTTAGATGGCATTTCCCTAGGTCTGAATGTCCGTCTCAGACTGCTTGGGTATTTCCCGCATCATTCTGTGTAGAATGGAAGGTGTGGCTAGCACCATGCCACAATCTTGATGGGCTTTTGACACAATAGTTACGTGTCATTATGAATCTATATGCAATGTGCAAAAATGAACGAAGAAGAAAAAAAAAGCATTAAAACAAAGCACACAACATAAATAATTAGAATAAAAAAATAAAAAAAAAACACAAGGTGATAAAATATTGAAATAAGCAAAAAGGATATTTTATTAATCTCAAAAGAGGATTTATTTACCCTTGATACATGTAGATAAGGTTTCATGACCTTTTACAAGTTGGGATTTATGTCCTGTTCCCGTAGTCTAGCCTTTTATGCACTAGGTCTAAGTATGATACCGCTTTAGGTACTTGATATTTCATGACCGTTCTAGTTCTTCCCCGTTGGGTTTGAGAAATCTGTATGCTCTATCGCATGCCTTATTTAATCTTCCTGGAGCACCATCACCAGGATGTGTTATTATCCCTATAATTGGTCTGTAATATAAACAAGGATCAGGAGCAATACTATCTTTTATATATTGAACACCTAACTCTACATCTTCACCTGGTAATTCAATAATCTTATTATAATTAGCTTTTAGCGAAAATAAATAATCAATAAAACCATCAAAGGAACCATAATTCATAATTACTTCGGAATAGAAAAAAAGAAGAAGAAGAAGTTACTGATGATTCCGTTTCGCTTGGATTTTCACAATGATCGCTAGTTGAAGAGTTAAAAAGAAATGTATTAAAATACTAGGATTTTGTTTGTTTGAGAATAAAAAAAGAGGCTAGCAGGAGAAAATTTCGTCTCACTAACACTACAAAAAACCTGAGTATTTGCAACCATACTAGTTTAGTTGCCTAAAATGATATTTTAGTTGCGAAACAGAAAGACAACAAATGGTAGTTTCCGAGCTTAAGTTGCCGTATGGGTTGTTTCCAAATGTTATAGCAACTACCAAAACCAACTAGTTGCTATGCGCACTTTTGGAAACTTAAAGTTAGTTTCCAAACACGTTACTTGTTAAGTGCGACAAACTAAACCTACTGGTTTTTGGAGTTGTTAGTCACTTTCCAAAATCTTAAACAACTACATTTTCGTAGTCGTCAGGTGGTTGTCAAATAATATGGCAACTACACTAAAACATTGTTGTGAATTCATTTAACAATTAATTCGGTAGCAGCCAAATATTGGGATTTCATAATTGTTATAGGTTAAGGCAACTATGTTGCAGTTGACAAATAGTTGTCGAATTGTTCAACGACAAGTTTGTTAGCCGGCATATAGTTCCCAAATCATTCCAGAACTGTGGTGGCATCTAATATTTTGTAGGTTTTTCCAATGAATAATATTGTAATTAATATCATAATTACTATGGTAATAAATGTCTTCCTTAATATGGTAGTTAATAATATTGTAATTTTAATTAATATTGTAATTTAATATCGTAATTAATATGGAAATGAATATCGTAATTAATAGGATTGTAATTAATGTGGTGGCATATGGATAATATTGTAATTAATATCATAATTACTATGGTAATCAATGTCTTCCTTAATATGGTAATTAATAATATTGTAATTTTAATTAATATTGTAATTTAATATCGTAATTAATATGAAAATAAATATCGTAATTAATAGGATTGTAATTAATATGGCAATTAATATGGTTGTTAATTTTAGTAGCTACCTTGCACCTGCCAGAAATTATAGCAACTAGGGGTGGCCTAAAAATTCCGGTTCTGAGAAGAAAAAAACATATGAACCAAATTAAATCAAAATATTAACTTCATAATTATTAAATTCAATTTACATAGTCATCTCTCTGTACAAAAATTACAATTTCATTTTTCACAAAAAAAATAAGAAAAATATATATATATGCAATCTCTTAAAATAAATACAATCCCATGAAAACCTATGGACCCAACTGCAACAACTAAAAAATACCAGTGGACAAGCCTAAAAAAACTAGGATATTCATACTGCAGCGACCTAATATTTTAGATATGATTTTTAGACTTGATGGAGCATTAATTCCAGATCTGGTTCCTCCCTGCGAAATTGACAAACTTGAGTTCTGCATTTAGACGCAAGCAAATAAAATACTAAGATTAGAATTAACTGAAAACATAAAATCGAAATCTAACATTTTTAACAAAATAAAATCTAAGTCGAGCAAAAAAAAAAGATACTTCTTCTGCATAAAAGTAAATTATATCTAAATTTTTTGATATTAACATTTTTTCCACCGTTTCGATTAAATTCAAATAAAGTAAAAAAAAATGACAAATGAAGAAGAAGAAGTACCGTGGTGTCGACATCTCCTTAAACAGACTGTTAAGACCCTCGTGCAAATGAAATCACCCACAACAACTTACGAATGACTATTGGAAGAAAAAACATAATTTTTCTGCTCAGTTTCAATATTAACAATACCACCACCACTTCCTCTTATCATTAGTTCTTCTAATTATCATTTTTTAGTAATGATCTTCAAAACCCAGAAAATACGAATAATGAAAAAAAATGCAGCCTTGACGAATACAAGTTACAGGTATAATTATAATGAGCTATCTTCAAACAAAGATGGAGAATGGGTGGTTGTGATGGTGATGACTGTTGATAAGAGAAAGTGAGATAGACACAGAGAGACAAAAAGAGATTTTATCATTGTAATGTTTGCTAAGGAAGGGTTTATAGCAGAGAGGGTGAGGGATAAAGGGAGGTGTAGAAGAGAATGTGAAAAGATTATGGTTAAGATTTTCTTTCTCTTTTGAGCATAATATAGGAGTAAAATGAGACACCCGACCACGAGAAAGATCGGACGTTCAAGAACGAATCAGGAACGGTTTTCCATAAAGATGTATCTAGGGCCCTGATTATTCACGCGTGCATTTAAGACGTGCATATCTCTTGGTTACATGTTACATGGCCGCTATACGAGTATTAACTCCAACGTTGTTTTTCTTTTTTTTTTGTTGTTGATCAAGATGTTCAAAAATATCCAAGGGTTCTGCTGGCTATATAGAAAACTAGATGGTGCCAATTTTGTATCTTTATTATGGCACTATTTTGCACTACATATATACGTGAAAGAGTCAAATTCAATGACTTATTCCGTATCAATTTTTAGTGTAACAAAAATTTAAAAGAAAATAATAAAAATAAGTATCGAATATGCATGAAAATAATTTTGTGACATGTTGTCTACTTTAACCACAAATGTAATGTGCGGGTAATGAATATGAGGGAGTTGTATAGGAAACTATTGGATTTCCTGCTTAAAAAATTATGTAATTTGGGACTTCTTAATTTTTCTTTTCATTTTTAATTTTTTTTAACTTTGAAAGAGTTGAAATGTCATCGTACCGAATATCACAGGATTGCTTACCATTTGGGTGATCAGTCAGCCAGGATGGAATGCATTTTTTTTGTTGATGTAATATATTTTTTGCTTATATAAAATGGTACCCGCCCCGCTAGGATTGGTATCACCTATAGAAACCATGGAAAATTAGACCAAATGGCAACATATTATACTCCTTGTAGATGGTGAAATTTGGCGGACGGGTAAAACAATCAATTCGAGTAAATTTTGAGACCGGGGGTAAAGTGGTAATTTTAAATATTATGGGAAAAAAGGTCATTTTATAACTAGAGATAAAAAGTCATTTTCATCAAGTATCAAAGCAGGGGCAAACTGGTCATTTTACTAAAGGTCACGCAAAAAGGACGGAAACGATCATTTTGGAGTTTTCTCAGCTCATAAAGTGGTTCGAAAGATGAAATACACCCTTGTTGCCAGAGGATGAAGTTTTTACTCGATCAGAGTCCTTGTCGCCAAAAATCAAGTTCAACCCCCAACTACAGCCCTCATCGCCAAAAGTTTAGTTCATCCCTGACTACAACCCTCGTCCTCAAAAGTCAAACTCATCCCTGACTACAGCCCTCGTCGCCAAAGGTTAAGTTCATCCTCGGATACAACTCTCGTTATTGTAAGACAAGTTCGACCTTGTTTTCAATGATCATTGTTAAAAGACAAGCTTAACCCCCGGCTTCAGCTCGCTACGAAAAGACAATGTTCAACCTTTATTTTAACCCTGATCGCTAAAAGACGAGTTCGACCCTAACCTGGGTTCTAGTTGCTAACAGATAAACTCATCCATGGATTCAGCTATAGTTTCAGAAATATGTAATCATGTATCAAAATCAACTCTCACGAGACTCATCCCTTGGTCTAAAAGGCACTTATATCCATGATATGTAGCATACATCCCCGCGAGACACGTTGGTCATAATCCCACGATTCCTGTCATACGTCTTTGCAAGACACGTTGGTCGTGTAGGCTCTAAAGACTCAACAGACGTCCACGACTGACTCTTGAGCATGAGCAGAGACTTAATGTCTACGGTAAGTACGGAGTTCGCCCCAATCTGAGTTCATAGACTGATTCCGACTACATGCCCGCGAGATACAACTGGTCGTGTTTACTCTAGGCCATGGCTTGTCTAACTTGGGCCTTTCAATGATTCCTAGAACATCAAGATACATGTCCATTTGATCCTGGGCCTCATGACAGACCCCTAAAACATCCTTTTGAGGTATACTGATTTTTTCTACCCATGATATGGACAAACTCACGATTGACCCCTAGCATATCCATATTCGATACTCTGGTCAAGGATGAGTATTTCCTAGCTCTCATTAAGTACTCCAGTATGACAACAAGCATTATTAGCCTTGATATTAGTCTACCAAACTAGAAGTGATTTTTTTCGGACCTCAAGAGATTACCATTAATTAACTTATGTAAATCTTTCAGCATATCAAAAAAGTTGGACAAATTATGGAGATATACATAAGAATATATTTTGGGATCAAATTCGGTGAATGCACTAAACAAATCCAGTGAGATTTAAAGAATATCTTAAAGTTCGATATTCTAGAATATCTTATTTGTAATACCCGAATTTGAATTATATAAATGTTTATGCATACTCAAGAAAATTGAGTGAATCTTAGAGTCGATGATCTGTCTTAAATTTGACTTATGTGTATTTCAACAAATAATATTATAAGATCGCTTGAATTAAAAAGATGGATGAATATGTCTTGGATTCAACTTATGTAATTGTTTAAGTATGTCCAATAAGATCAAACAAGTTCATAAGTCAGAAAACTGTTATCGACTATAAATATTTCCCCATTCTTCTAAACTTCTGTTAATTGGAATCGACTCATGTAAATCACTAAGCATATACCATTGGAGTGAAAAGATTAAAGACTCTAATAAACATGTTGTATAATCGATTTAAGTAAATCCTTACGCGAATGACTTTTAAAGTTAAATAAGTCTTTTCTATGGAATTCCTTACGCGAATGACCTCTATGTAAATTTCGACCTCACCAATTTCTCCTGAATTCCACGTGTTTATATGATTATTTATCAATTGAAATCGAATTTATATATATGGCTTCTTATGATTTCGTTATACGCCAATCTTACCTAATGTCACCCGTCTTCACTAAATATTTATATATTTCATCGATCTCTCATGTTATTTAGCACTCTGATTCCGAGTACATTCACCAGATACAACTAGTCATGTCTACTCTAGACCACGACTCATCTTGTGTGACCATTTGTCTTCAAACTGACTTACGTAATTTCAAAAAGAATAAAATTACTAGACTAGTTAAATGATGCAGACGGATAAATCTGTTTGAGCATGTTCAATAAAATCGAACAAAACTGATTATCAATTCATTTCACAAAAATATATATTAACATGGTGAAAGTATAGAAGGGACTCCCTCCATTCGTCCCTACAAGAATGCGTATGTCATTTATTGGGCCAATAGAAAAATCATAGTCCATATATCACACGTAATGCCATCTCATCCGTTCATCATCACACTCTTATGGCAGAGATCATATTTGCACACAAAGATATCAAGGGAGATCCGTATGATATCACTTTAGCCAATAGAAACAAAAAAACATGTAACACGTTCGTCCAATGTAAATTTGCCGCCACAATTTCGTTAGGCGCCAAATTTTCGGTTAAAGAAACCTGGCGGTAAGTTTTGGCGCCTAATTTAAATGTCCCGCCAAAAGAATTTGAGGCACACAAATGCCGGGAATTTTTGATACCCTAGTCTCTGTGTATTCGAGTGGGAATCCAAAATTGAAACCTAAAAGTTCAAGACACACCCCTATTTGTACAGTCTCGCCTACCCTCTCTATCCAAAGTTTTACTTCCAATTATAATAGGAACGACTTCAAATCTATCTTCTGCCGAAGAACCTTGTTGCAGTTGATGCTATGGTGAGAAAATATTTAGGGTTTCTACTTGATGGAGAAGAAGCGTAACGCCGAGAAATTTTGTTGGAGAAGTTACCAGAGAATTTAGTTTCTCTACTGACAATTAGGGTTCGAACTCGATTTAAGTTTCTGACATTGCGAATCTCTATGTACATATACTTATAACCTGTTTGACAAAATTACTCTATGAATGTTCTTTCAGATTTGGTTAAGTTGCTATATGATTAATTCCATTTGTGTTTCAGACGGAGGCTGGATTTTGGTGAGATCGTTTGAAAGAGGCTTAAAATATGAACGGGAGAAAATTTTGAGGTATTAAGTTATGATTTAGCTAACTAATGATCTCGTCAAATCTCTCTTCCTTCCGGAGAACCTTGAGAAAGTTGCGGATATGTTTGATGGGGAAGAAAAGAAACACGAGAAAGTTTGATGGAGCAGTTATCAGAGAATTTGCCTTCTCAATTGGGTTTGACCTCAAGTTAAGTTTCTGACAATTCATATGCTATTTACATATGCTTATCTGCTGTTTGATAAGATTACTCTGAGAATTTTCTCTCAGATTTGCTTAAGCTGATTTTTGACGAACTCGGTCTGTGCTTCAGATGGAAGTTTGATTTTTAATGAGATTGTTTGAAAGAGGTTAGCTTCAGAAAATGTTAGGTTAGAAACGAGATTGATTTCCATTTCTCTAAATATCTAAATCACCAAATCAAATACTGAACTTATAGCAGAGATTTAACTGATTTGGGGGTTTTCAATTTTTGAAGCATGGGGGTTTTCAATTGATTGGGGGGTTTTCAACTGATTTGGGGGTTTTCAATTGATTGGGGGTTTTCAACTGATCTGAGATTTTCCATCGAAGGGAGTAGTTTGTCTAATTGACTTGTTACTTTATGGATGAAAGCTGAATTTTAATTGACTCACTTTTTAATTTTTTATATATGATTTTTGTTATTTGCTGCAGGAAAGTCTTTGGGTATAAGGACGTTCATATGGATTCTGATAATCCCCATGTCAGTTGCATTTGCTGGCAAGGTATAGTCAATATCTAACATGATTGCTTGATCTGTATCACATATTGGTGTATGTGTCAGATATTAATCCCTTTAGGAGAATTGTCTATCCTCTTTTCTATTCGTAAATCGAATGGTTGAATTTAAGATTCCTTTTCTCAGGTTCAAATTTGACTTGAGTTAGACGATTATGGAACGAATTTTGGACGAATATAGGAACTTTAAGTGACAACTTTTAATGACTTATGTGAATTGAATTGAGATACAGTGTGAAGAATTGGCTTAAAGAGTGAACACGTTGTATAATTGATGCAACAAAGATAGTCCATCTCTATGTGATCCGATTGACTAACACTTGGGGTTTGCTATTTTCAGAAAGAGGATTACCGACCAGTTGATATGGCTTTGCTTAGTGTCCACTGGACAGGAGTAATAACATTAGAATTTGTTGCTGTTGGTATGAGAGCTGTAACTGGAACAAGGGTGTCTGCTAAGCAATCTTTTGCCTTCATGACGAAATTGGTGTGTGAAACTTCTTCCGTAGTTTCATTCGATCCATAGCTGGATATATGGCTCATCCCAGATTATTGCATTTATTTCATTTCTGTCTCTAGGAACTCTAGGTGTTGGTGTTGTTTAGGGACTTCTGGAATTCACTGAAGTGGTGAAGTACCTCAAGCATCCAGGGAAGTTTGCACGCCTTGGCGGAAAGCTTCTCAAGCCTCGAGGTACATTTAGAATTTTGGATGCTTAAATTTCTTTGAATGTACACTTGGCGTTTCATGCTATGAATTTCTTACTGAAATCCAATTTCCTATCATTAGCATAAATTTTGTTGATTTAATGTGTAATCTGCCAGTGCGAACTGTTGTTCGGAAGTGCTTTGACTACTTGAAATTCTATAGATATAACTGCAGGTATAACCTGATTGCATTGGTTTACAAGGACTAGCACTAGATTAACCCTCAAATGTGTCACTCATTTGTTTTTTTGTTTTCTTTTATGCGAATGCAGAATCATGTGTAGGTTCATTCCATTTGCGTAAAGACAGATTGAATTGCTTATGTTTTCTTATACATTGTATGACTTGAGTGACCTAGAACGTAGTTTCTCTTACGAGACATTGGATTTGAAATGGATTGTGTGAGTTGAAAAATGATATAGTGGGTAATGTATATCTAAAAAACATTTTTGACAAATTGTTTTATCGAACTACCGCAGAGGTGTTGTTTATATTCTTTTAAGGCAATTTGTTTTCAAGTTGATGTTGATCAATTTTTTTTTATGCACAGAGATGGGCGGCTTGGGAGAACGGCAGGTCTCATATTGTAGGGGTACATTGTATTATTAGCAGCAGTTGTATGGAAAACTACATGTTGCGTTCCCATTTTGAAGCTATGGCCAAATGACATGTCTCTTTTTAGATGCCTTTATTGCTTAAAGTATCACTTGTTAGAGCCGATATTGGATAGGCATCATTTCAAAGACTAGGACAGCACAAGAATGCCATAAAATACCACTCAATGGTTTTGGTCTTTGGCTGAGAGCATGGGAAACATACTACTCCGGGACTAATGTTAGAGCCTCTAATTCTTTTGAAAGATCTCCGTACATCGAAACACTAATGTTTTACATTTTTTGTTCTCAGTGCCAGAAGTAATGCTCTAAACTAGCTAGCTGCTTTGGTTATAAATGCATACACTACCAGCCACTTAGTCTTTTAGTTCATGTCGTTTCCATAGGAGATGATGGTGATGTATGCGCCTTAAAAGGCGAATTGCCGAAACGTCTGTCACACCGAAAGATTGTGGTAACGTCCATCACATGGAAAGATTATCATATGGTAATTATCAAGGACTACGCCGACATGCTACTGCCAAACTCCTCGTGTTAATTGAAGCATGTTAAAGTTATGATCCAGAGACAAAGGATTATTGTTTTATTTGGAATTGGCAGTGGTAACAATACAAGGGAGTAATGTTAATTTGGATCTATTCTATACGTATTCACCCTTTGACCTGTGTATTTAAATTTTATATACTAAAAAAGGAGAAATGTTTGTTACATGTTAGCTTTTAAACAGACTTATAACTTCATTTTCATCTTGTAGACCTGTATGTATTGGACATGTTTTTCTGAATGACATGAACTGTTATGCAACTTCCATTACATAATTAAAAAAATGTACATATTATCCAATAAAACAATATTGTTCAGATATTATTCAATTATAAAGCCAATCTTCGATCTGCATTTTACGACTTAGGCTTGGTTGTTGCTAGCAGACCCCAGTTGGATCGGGACTAAAGGCTGCGTTGTTGTTGTATAAAATCAATCTCCGGATTTTTTCTATGAGCTTATTGCTATGAGATTTTTTGTTTGATGTTGTGGGAAGTGTACGAATACCACGACATTTGGCTAGGAAGTTTGGTACATCAATTCAACTGTGTGTTTGTTCATTATCTGCAAATTGTATGAAAAACTTTATATGATACAATTGTTACTGCATAGGATAATAACTTTATTAATGGTAAGATGACTTTGTTAAAATTACAAAAAAACTTTCTTGTAATTGTTGAGTTTTAGTGGTCGGATAAGGCTTAACAATTAACATAAAATATAGTTTGGTGTTACCGTGTTGCTCAAACCTTTGGCAATTTGAGGTTGCTGGCGTTTAGTTCCAAAGGGTCACGCAACTAGGAAATAGGTTAATTGTCGAAGCTTAGTTGCATAAATATGAGGCTACTAGTGCGTTTTATTAAGTTTCCATATGTTTGTTGTTGATGTTTTTGGAAACTAATGAAAACCGTAGTTGTGATTAACCTGTTGCCTAAGTATATAGAACTAGCAGTTGCCGTTTCCTAGTTTCGAAAGGATTAGGTTACTAGCATATTTCTTGTAGTTGTCATTTTTTTGTTGCTAAAGAATTCAGAAACTAATAAAAGTAATAATTGCGATCAATTTGTTGCCGAAGTATACAGGAACTAGTAGTTGCCATTGACTAGTTCCCAAAGCATTTGGCAACTAATTTTTTAAGGTAGTTGCGAGATTTTAGTGGCCTTTGCTAGGATTTTTTGTAGTGTAAGAACAAATTCGATTGAATCTGGTGGAGAGTTTTAGGCATTTCAGTCTCAAGTCTAAGGAAAGTTTATTCTTGCTTTATCATGTTTATTGATAGTATTTCTAGTTTTAACCGTCACTTCTAATTGAAAACCTAGCTTATATTACGAACCCTTGAATTGATTTTCGAATTAGATTAATGCGTATTCCAAAAGTGCATACAACATAAAAGAGTGCATATCAATATATTTCACGGTACATCAATCCACTAAAACCTACGATTCTATTTATTTTTAGTCTTCCTATTAATCTCGTAAAGGATACAAAAATCTTATGATATATATAAGTCCCACGAACGGGACTGTTTGCAACGATCTTTAGCAAAATTACCTGAATTCGTTTAAACTTTACAACTTTTCCATCAAATTTGGATCCCATTATTCTTTCTCTTTTATAACCTTTTTTTTAACTTCTTAATACAAATTCAATGGATTTAGAAACTTCCAAGTGCCAACAACGACCTGGTACACCTAGTCAAATGTAAAACTGCTGCTTCAGAAAAATATATAAATTTAACACTACTTTCTTACTATTCAAATCTAAAACCAAACTGGATTCATGTAAAAACCAATTATCCATAATTGAGAATTTAAAGTTCACTTAAAAATCGAACTTTAATTCCATTCAACGAGATTAGATTTGGAAGATAACAAATTGATCTTAGATGTTAAGTATCGAAAATTTCCATTCTAAGTTTGAACTCAGACTGAATACGAGTATTTAACTCCTTAATTACTAGTTTTAAGGGGGCTATGATTTCATGACGACCAACATCTATAAAAGTTGTGTGTACTTTGTTGATTCTCTCTGGTCCAACATTTATCCCACTGAATCTATTGGGAAAGTCACGAGAGAACACAGTATCGTATGGTATGGTCATCTAAGGAGGAGTCTTGTGTTGGTTGTCGTTAAGTCAAGTGTGGATGAGCCACCATTATTTGA
Organism: Papaver somniferum; assembly: GCF_003573695.1. Classification (NCBI taxonomy): domain Eukaryota; kingdom Viridiplantae; phylum Streptophyta; class Magnoliopsida; order Ranunculales; family Papaveraceae; genus Papaver; species Papaver somniferum. Next base: position 3,035,610 of record NW_020620381.1, read on the forward strand.
CTCTGTCAAGTAGTGGTGAGTCATCCACATCTTAGTTAGCCGACTACGTACACAACAATTATGTTCAACAAGATCTTGTTAAAAGCTTAGTTTAAGACATCTTCCATTTGATAATGATGGAACTAGAATTTCTTTCTAGCTCGCTCCTTCGTAGGATCGTCCATTCCTTTTGACAATGACAGAACTAGTGATCGACAAACCATATTTGACCGTTTATAGTCTTTTAATATCAACCTTCAGCGATACATCACATCCAAAAGGAAGGGGACCCAAGCTCATTATAATATTAATATAAAAACATTTAACTTGTAATGTGATATCATATTCTTCTTAATCCATAAGAATCAGTTCATGATTATAAGAGATTTTATCAGAAGAGATTACATTAGAGATGTTAACTCAAGTACCAACTGAATCAGTTCTTTATTGTAAATCAATTTACCGACTTATTTATAATCGAAAACTGATTCAATTAATATTTAACTTAATATGTATAATGTAATCTTTTATGATAAAATATTTAAATAATTCATCCTTTATAACTAAAGAAGTTTGAAGAAACAATCATTCACAATATGATTTAAAAATCTAAGGAGCGAAAGGAATCGGTTTTAGTGAGGGACGTGTTATGTCTATAGATATTCCAAATCCCATACATATAAATCACTATGAGATGTATGGATTTATTTATTTTCAATTTATTGTGAATCCTAATGAGATGTAAAATAATGGGTATTAATATCTTCTATCAACACGTGAATCCATTCCAACCCATTGCTCTCTTCCCTATTTGGTTATTTAGACAACTGTAGCAACCAACAGATAACCAAAAATGATGTTAACTTGTACATACTATCAACCTTTGTGCACATTCATATTTTATGAACTGTATATGTTGACTATAACTTCTTATTAGATAACACAATCTCAAAACCAGGAATCCGAAAATTATCTAGTTAATAGTTTTTTTTATGCATTTTATATATTTGTCTCCTCTTTAATTGTTGAAAAGTTAATTATTTTATTGGCTTCGAAATTAATATAGACAATGACTAAATGCAACTTATGTTTAAATTAAATACAACCCTCTCATTAAAATTTTAAATATTGTGGACCTAATTGGTGGAGGTAACCAAAACCCACATTTACCATATCCGAGTAGGGATGAACATGGTTTCGGTTTTCCGCTGGAACCGGACCGAACCAGACCAATTAGGAAGAAACCAAACCGAACCATTTACTAATGGATTGGTTATGGTGTAGAAAGTGGAAAACCGATAGTGTTGGTTTTGGATTGGTTTGACCTCTAAAACCGAACCAAAAACCATTGGAAAACCGATTAATTTTTAAACTTAGTTTCTACCTTGATTAACAAGTATTAGATTCTACCCATTGATTTAGAGGATAAATAGAAACCCTAAATCTAATATTTCAGTATGATATTCTCCCTGTTTCTCCTTCTCTCAGTCGCCTCCCTTCTCCACCCCTAACTACAGCAGTCACTGCTGCTACTCGACTTTCTTCTTCCCTTCTTCATTCTTTTTTGTTTATCACTAACTAAATTAAGATATATTATATATCTTCTTTTGATCTCTAGATTTAGAGTAAGCTTTAACTATTCTTGATATTTTTTTATTTATTTTTTTTGTCTGTAAATTTGTGTAAACCAATACTATCGGCAGTTACGATTTTTTTATCTATAAATTTGTGTATCTTTTTTTGTTTGAGTCATTTGACATAACTATTGGTTAACCAAAAACCACTGGGACAAACCGAAACCGGCTGGAACCATTTAGAAACCGAACCAATGGTTAATGGATTGGTTTGGTTTAGATTTTTAGAAACCGATAGTATTGGTTTCGGTTTTGGTTTGGCTAGAAACCGAACCAAAACCGACCATGAACAACCCTATATCCGAGTGTACTTTTTTCTGCGCTCTGTTTGTATGATGATATGAACTTTGAAATGTTCCTCACTTTCTAATATACTTTATAGAGTATTTCAAAACAATCATAATTCACTCACATTTTTGACATGCTGCTAGAAACCCTTGAAAAGAACAACCAGTCCAAATACATCCCGAACGATTTTGTTTGCACTCATAGGATCATACTCTCTTAATTCTTTCCTCGATCAAGATAGTAATGCTCTCATTCAAAATATCTCTGCAACATGTATCAAACTCAATTTTTACAATTGGGTTAATAAAAAGTGACTGCTTAATTAGTCTTTTAACCAACGCACTGAACTTGTCCTAATTTCCAACTTGTATGTATATCTGGTTATTATTCTTTAATAATTAAGAAAGACGATGAAGATAGGTCTTAATTACGCACATTAAAAAGGCTCATTAATAGTTAGTCCTTGAAAAAAGGGATTACATTTAACTTCAATAAAAGTTGTATTTAGTCATTGTCTTAATATTATCTTGCACAAATTTTATAATTTGTTTTACAAATATGATAATTCAACACTGACCGTGAATATTCTTGAGAGGAATCTGGTAGCCAGGTGTAGTCCTAACTGCCTATAACACATTGCATCTCTATTAATTTATATAAAAATTCTATGTGAATCGAATTTTTGGACTACCTAAAAACCGCACAGACACAGATGGATCCGAATAAACAGTAACTCCTGCAATTCCCTAGTCGATGGGACTCATTTTTTGTTGCTATGTGGTTTTTGGCTAGTGTAATTTATGTTCTCTTACCTTACCCTCTATTCATGTCACCTTCTCGGTTGTAACTTCTCATTCTCTTCCTTCCCTTTCCAAAAACTTTATACTTTATGCATTAGATTAATTGTCCCATTATTAACCAGATATTTTGTTATGCACAATTAAGAGCTAATCATAAACCCTTAAAAATCAGGCAAAGAAGAGAATCTCATCCCATCTTTTTGTAAGTTTATCGTTCTCTGGAGTAATGAACGGTTTAGATTTATATAAAACGTCCGCGGACATATATAAGCAAATCTCTGCCACGTATTCTTGACACATTAATACCACACCTGGCCTGGGGATTTTTCACGTATTCTTTCTAGGATTCCAGCCAGTTACTTGTAATCTTCTTTGTTTGATGTTTTAATTTTAATATTTATTATTATATAGAATTATTGTCACAAATACTAGTAACAACCTTAATATCAGAAATTTATGGTGAAAAAATAAATATATAAATTTAATATCGAAAAAGTAAATATACAAAATCTAATATTTAATCAAAATATGCTACAAAGTACATCGCACAATTTGTAGTAAACTAGCCTAAAAATTTCGGACCAACGCCGTTTTGTATTGGTATCTTATAAACTGTACATATTTGTCTTGTCACCAACGCAACTGCTCCTTGTTAATCCTAACCATTCTCAACGGCCTAGACATAACTTCAATGTCGATGAGTATAAATCTGTGCTTAATTTATAAATCAACTCTCTTGGGAACTCACATACTGCAACAAGACAAATTTGTTTAGTCAAACTTTCGACATTGGAATCCATTTCATGTCTAACACGTACAGTAAAAACCTTCTTTTTGGTCGACATATACAAAAGTTGCCCCGATACATCCAATGTCGCAGCAGAGGTGCACCCGAAATGAAAAACCCAATTGTGTATGTTGAAATTTGAATATGTTCACCTTCCCAAGTCTAGTGGATGTGTAGATCATAGGGTCAAAGCGTGAAATTCTATCCCTGTTGGCACAGAGCTTTGAGTGCGCAAAACCCTATTGCGGCCAACGATCGACCTGAAATTCTCAACACGAAATGGTTCAGCAGTAAAGCATATTTCTTAGTCTAGCGTTGTATCTGTGAGTCACGGTTTACCTACGAGTTTGAGGGAACGCACCCCTCAAGCGGATTTGGATGTGAAGAGAGCCCATAAGGATCCTATTCGGAACCTTTACGTACGTCTAGTCTAGAAATTATGCGATGTGCCTTTACACTTTTTCTATTTTTCCTTTTCTCGTTTATTTTTTACACAAAATTGGTTGAAAAGACCAAAATCAACAATTCGTGGATGAAACAGACTTGTACATTTTGGTAGTGTTTAAATGGATAAAAATTAAAAAGATATTGTTCAAATGGACAAAAATATAAAAATAGCCAGGATGTAACCAGTTTCATCCTACCCATTTTCAAATATTTTTTCTTATTTTTAATTTATATCAGGATGCATCCAGTTTCATCCTTGCTATTTTTTAAGTTTAAGCCGCGATGAATCCAGTTATCCTTGCTATTTTTTTTTCTGTCCATTTCACCCATACTAATTTTTACTCGTCCATTTGAACCATGTTTTAAATTTTTTTGGACAAATAACCCATTTTCCGTATTTTTTATTTCATACAAATTATTCAGTACAGTGCCTTTACATTTCATTATTCAAACTAGCCAAGACACACCGGCGATGCACATGCCACTACTTTCTAAAACTTGTAAAATATGAATACAGCGGTGACTGTACTGCTTAGAACAATCAAAATTTTCAGTTTTTTCACTTGTTTCTGATTGACAAAATGGGATTTCACTTTATGGCTTACTCATTTATTCCAAATTGTTTTTTTTGAAGCTTGGCATAGGCCCGTCCTGCCCCGTGGCTGCGTAGCCACCGTGCCTACTTCCCTTAGCAGACCCGACCCATTTCCCACAATAAAGTTAGTGTATACATGAGAGGAGTATTTCATGAGATCTCCAAACTCCTGAGCGGAGACTCGATCTGCTGACCTCCTATTTGAGAGTCAGGCTCCTGACCAACTGGGCTAACCCCTGGTGGTTTATTCCAAATTGAATTGTTATTGAGATTTTCATTCGATAATATTTCTACCAAAAATATCCATTCACACAAAAAGTAAATTTGTATGCATTTTCTTTACACGATAGAGCCGCAGGCAGGTCGATGCACGTACAATTAAAAACAGAAGAGAGTTAAATATCTTCACTTGTTTCAGACTAACAACTATCAAGACCTAAGACTCAAATCATTCATCCGATAACCTCTCAATTCAAAATGACAATATATGTAGGTACACATTTCATCTTCCGCCACGTGTCCACAAAGACACACGTGGAGGACATGCGGATGAGAGCATCAAGATATGATATCACACGTGGACAGCCAAGAGACGCGCCTTGTCAAGATAGCGTCGCCACCCACCAGATCCAACGGTAGAGGAACGAGGAGACAGAAACACTAGAACACTGCGAAGCACTGGAGGATAACCCAAGAGTCACTTTATCCTATCCCTAGAAAGATCTAAGATCTACGGCTGGGGATAGTCAGACCGACGCAGACAAGACAGGGGCAGAGGACAGCTGTCTACCGCGGACAGACATCTCAACTACCCGCATTAAATACCCTCAAACAGCATACATGTCAGTCAGCCTGTATTGGAAGCGCAGATAATACTGCGTATCAAGACAGAACACGCAGATGCAGCCGAGAACACGAAGACTTCTGCGTGAGTGGCACAAAACACAAGAGGATAAGGTTATAACGGGTTTCAGAAGTGGACCCCACGTAACCTCCCTATAAATACCCCCCTCTCCCAAGTGAAGTGGAGGCCGAAAAACATTGAGAGGAGAATAGGAGAGAGACATAGAGATAGAGAAAGGGTAAGTGAAGTTCCTCCTGCTACGCAGGCTTATATTGGTCTCAAAGTCATTCGACTATTTCTGTAACCCTCATACATGTAATGAAAAACCCAATCCCGTAGACAGAGATCTGAGTGATGAATCATATAAGTTAATCGTTTCATCTATATTCATGCATTTATACTTTATATGTTCAATTCGATACTTATGGTATATCATGTTCGTACACTTTATATTTCGTCCACTATTTATCTTATTGTATGAGCCAAGAACAATGATTGTAGTTGATGAGATAATTTAAAGTAAGTAATCTAAGCAAGATAATTTAACTCACTCTTTCCTACAACTTTGAGCAACAAAGTAAATATATGTTGGGTAAATTGCTTCTTGCTTTGCATCCAGATGAACAAGACCAGCAAGAGCCATCTCTCTTAGGACAGGGTGTACTGCCTCAAACCTCTCAGTATCCAACAAAAATAGATAAATTATCATCAACACATCTAGAGTAGCATCACAGAACATATAACCATGAAGCATGATTGATGCTAACCTTAACTCGAGCTGCGGACGCAGGAAATGTAAGTCGCATTTATAGCTGAAGGTGGAACCATAAGCTCACCGTTTCTATCCGCGCTTTTGAGTACAAAAGGCATTCACAAGCTTAGCCCACCTTTTCACCTGTAATGAGAAAATGAAATAAATTTCAACCATTTAAAACCAGCAGTCAAAACAGGAAATATGAAATATCCAACAAGGACAAATCCAAAGACCAAGGACAAATCCAAAGACCAAGCTTATGAAAGAAAAATTCATCATACAAAGAATTCTGTAAGAAATCAGCAGACGTAAAACTGCATCCGAGCTTCATGTTAGTAACACCATTCTAAGATGTAATATTTGATTATGCAGGAATACTTGGATTACCACATACAATCAAAGTAGAACATCTAGTGCAGGAGATCTAGAATAATGATCTTTAGAGGCCAACTCAGAAATCATTGCAAGAGCAAGCCTCACATCACTGGATCAGCAAATGATACATTACAGTGAAAAGTGAGTCTCAGTTTCCCTAGTGACAAGCATGTCTGCCCATCTCCTAACTAATCTTGCCCAAACTTAGAACAAATTATCTAGTTTCTCCAGTAGTTACAAAACATAAATGAACAGAAACAAACCCTTTCAAATATTCGAACTAGACTTCATAACTTGTAAGTTCTGAAAACAGAGGAGGTTCTTCTGGTATCCACCCTTTTATCATTTCCAGCAATTTGGTCACACAATTACCTGAATTCCAAACTGTTTCTTTATATTCTGCAGCTCCACAATCGCAGAGAGTGTACTGACCTTGCGTTCACAAGTGGGATACAATTACTGTTCAGCCAATTTTTTGTACTTTTCGTGTCGCTTTTGTGCATCTGGTTCAAACTCAAATGGATCTTCATCACCATCCTGTGTCCCATTCACATCATCTACGCAAGAATCACCGCCATTCCTTCCATGAACTTCAAATGCAGCATCAATAAGAGTACTCAAATCTGGAAATGCATCTTCTATAATTTGATCATTAGCCACATCCTCTACTGGAATACTCATCGCATTATTACCTGGCCGCTTCTCACCATGAAAGACCCAAGTCACATACGTCTTGTCGATACCATACATGTACAAATGCTACTGCACTTCCTTAATAATGAGACCATCCCCATTTAAACATCTAGAACATGGGAAAGGACAAACGGTTTTCCAAAGACCATATGTAGCTGCATATTGAATGAAGAATTTCACCCCATCTCTGTACACTTAACCAAATCTATTATTTTCGAACATCCAGGACTTATCCAATCCTCTCCGCATTCTGAAAAATCAAACTTGACCACATTAGCATCTCATCGGGTGTGAAATTAAGCAGTAAACAAAGCAAGCAACAGACAAACAAATAAATCAAAAGCAATTACTTCCCTGTAACTATTATGTTTAAGTACATCTAGTCAGTTCTAATGGTTTCCAATGATACAAGTAAATGGTGTGAGGCATCCTAGTACAGCAGCACTAAGAAAACCATAAACAAAAAAATCAATCGGTGCAAACATATTTTGGGCAATATCATGAATTAGGTCAGTTAATGTAAATCCAATTTCTAAACCCAATGTTATAATAATCCAGAAAACACCCAATTCCCATAGCATAAAATCTGAGAGACTCAATATTAGACAATCTTAAAGCAACAAAAAAAGGAAGAAGAAAGAAACCCAACTTGTAATTGATCAAGTTTAGCAAAATTAGACGCTTTGGGAAATCAAAATTAAACACCTAATTCCTTGATTGACTGAGATTCAATCCTCTAATTCCTTCGACTATCGTTGTTACATGATTTGGGAGATCAAAATTAAACGGCTTTGTTGGTGAAGAAGATAATGGAGTTCTGTCGGAAAACTTAGATAAGATTTGGTTTTGGTCCTCGAAGATATCGAGTTGTATTTATGTTGTTGCGGTTCCAATATCATTTTGGTTCCAGGATATAAGTTGTTCTCAGGTTCTAGAACTGAAATTGGTTCCAATAAAATATTTATAAAATTCTATAATTTTATTTTACATTTTCTAAATTTTAAAATAAATCATTGTGTTAGCTTTGTAAAATTGTGTTACTACTAAAAATGACAAAGAGTTATAAAGATGGGGCGGATTTTGGTATACATAGATTTTGGGTAGGAATATTAGTAATAGTAATTTAGTATAGAATGTGTTAGGATTGTATAACTAATGATCTCACACTTTCAATAGTTATTTAGTTTTTATGAATTAATTCCAAATTATGGTAACTATTTTTTAATATGCTAACTCTTTGTATGAGTTACTAGATTTATAATGAATCATTTGAGTTACCAAAAAAATTTTGGTTAGGAATCCCATTGTTACAAAAACCCAAATTTGGTGTAGTGCGTGTAGGGAGGATATCGAACTTCACGCAAGATAGACTGTATCATGCTGAAATTTTAAGACTGGTACATCCATTAACAATGAAGCGGTTCCAGCGGAAGTCTGGTTTGAACTTCGAAGGAACCACCACCATTCACAGTAAGAGGCTCCAGAAAAACAATGAGATCGAGTTAGTGAGTGGGTAGTTTTGGGAAATACTTTTGCTATAGCAGCACCTAAGCCAAACAATCCGTATATTATGAAGTAAGCAACCTGTGGATTTAACCATAATTAAATGATTTAACCGAGTGGGCTTGAAGAAGCATTGTCACGAGAGAGAAGTTGCACGATCTGGTAAGAGATGTGTTAGCTGATATTTGTTACAGATATGGTGTCGCTGCTAGGAAGGAAGTGCTCTTAGGATTCTTGTCCGATGATAACACTGGCTTACGGCCAACATACTTACTAATGTACAACTTGGAGAATGGCAATGATGTGTGTTTTGATGACAAAGTAATCTCCAATTTTGCGAGCGGTAGTATGAATAACCTTACATCTGGACATGTCATTACTCGCAAATGTAAGAAGTACTTGGAAAAATGCAATGAGCACAACTACGGCCACGGGGTCTTAGCCTTTTCCATTTTTGGTGAATTGGAGTTTTATTATCTTTTTAGAGAGGTTGAAGAACTGTCTAGCAAGTCATGATGCTAATTCTAAGATTGGTAACATTCTTTTCAATAGCAAGTCATGATGCTAATTCTAAGATTGATAACATTCTTTTCAATAGGGTTGGGATTGTTATTCATAAAAGGGTGGGAGCTCATCTTGTTGCTAGGATCCCAAGTTTTTGATAATTTTTTTGATAATGATTAATGTTCATTAAAAAAGAAAAACATTCCAGGGTACCAAGTTTATTTTAACTAAAATACCAATTAATATAGAGCCCCTTACAAATGATAGTTTAAGAAGTCTGGGAATGGATATGACGGGGTGAGCATGGGTGGACATCCAACCCGCTCATATTCGGATTTGACACGAATTTGTTTTTTAAAATCCATTAAATATTAAATCGGGTGCAGGATGCGCCAGGTTAATTTTGTTTCTAGAAATATTTGATGTATGATGAGAAACTTAGTTAATTATGCCTAATTTTATATCTATTTCGTATTATTCTCCTATGGAAGTTTTAGTTGTACATGTTCCTTTTTGAGATGGGAAGAGCATTTAGTTAAACATATAAGGATATTTATCTATATATTACAAATCATTAGTAGATAATATTTCTATTAACTTTTCTTTTCTTTTTATTTAAATATGATTTTAACATGGATCGACAGATCCATCCATCCACACCCAACCATCTATCCATGAATGTTAGACAACATGTGACAGGTCGAATGTTGTCGGAAATCTAGTACAGCCAATCAGATATATCGTATGTGGGTGGATCTGTTTCTCACCCAAATGGATTATTGAAAATGTAAAAGGTTTTACTTATGGAATTTGGTCAAGTATCCTTGAATAATTTAAAACTATCTATTAATATTGATCATCATCTTCCTGATGATTCTGGTAAGTTGATAATATCTAAATTTCAGTATTTCATATAGCGCTTGATCCGCTGTAAGTTGTATTTATATGAAATAAAAAATTTGGAATACTATCAACTTATTAGAACGATCAGCAACATGATAATTAAAATTGGTGTAAGTGCTTCTGACATTAGCCCAGTTAAGAAACTTTTCATAATCCATCCATCTGAGCACCTGCTGAATCATGCCACGAGAGATTACATTAAATATTTTAAGTCGATTACCAACTGAATCAGTTCTTGATTGAAAATCAGTTTATTAAGAAATGATTCGTTTGATATTCGACTTAATTTTTTTTTAATGTAATCTTACCATAAAATGTTGAAATAATCTATCAAAACTCATCCTTATAGTTGGAAATGTCATAACAAACGGATGTTTCATAAATGTAGGTCATGAAATGAATTGGCACACCTTTGCAGTTAACCTATATTCATTATAATTGGGTCCCGCGAGCTGTCCTGTATTACCTAAATGCGGTTCTATTCTATTCCTAAAGTATGAACGTTATTGTCCTGAATCTTGCAGAACAAACTCTACACGGTATTTAGATATATATTGACATCAACTTTACACATTATTTAGTTATACATTCATATATGTTTTATACTCCGGACGGGATACTGTATATGTTCACTATAACCTCGAATTAAAAAAGAAATTCTGAAAACCAGGTACCTTGGGATTTAACAAGGGAACAAGATTGGAGACCCATTTCTCTTAAGCTTGCTTTTGATACATTGCTCATTTTCTCTGCGCGCCAAAGCAACTGTTCTTTGCTAATCCGTATCGTCCTCAACGACCTAGATATAACTTTAATGTCAGCTCTACTTCTTCTGTTGTTGCAGGCCAGGTTTATCTTTTCACCCTTTCTTCTTTTTACGAAGTTCCTTGATTTTATCACATCCTGAGGTTAGTTTGAAAAGAAACGAACGAGTAAAATGACATATTAACAAACATATCGCTAATCACTCAATACAAGAATGGCAATCATTTGGGAGGAAATAAAAGCACTTGTGCATCATTTTTCTAGACGCCATTGAAACTAATTTTCCTCATTCCCCTACCATATGCTAATCACTCAAGAAGCATCTCACACAATTTTCCTCATTCCCCTACCATATGCTGTCACTTTTTTGTTATCTATTGATTCTATTGCAGCAAGCAGCAAATAACCATAACATTAACTTGTACATACAATCCACCTATATTTGTATACATTCTCTATACTGTATATGTTAAGAACATCTGATTAGATAACAAAATCTGAAAACAAGAAATTGCAAAATTAGGTACCTTAGTTAGGATTTAACATGGGAACAAGATTGGAGACCCATCTCTCTTGAGCTCGCTTTCTTCTGGTACATCGAACATGCATGTAACAGCTCTACTTGTTCTGATATTGAACAACATATATATATTTCAGCATATTCAGAATTCAATCTCGCTTTCACTATGAGGTGTGGTTTATAAAGGACCTAAAGAGTGCTCTCTTATAACCCAACGTAGTGCAACAAGACAAATTATTTGGTCAAAGTTTCAACATTGAAAACTCCGAACCATGTCCAACACGTGAAGCAAAAAATACGAAAGTTGGTAAATCAAAACAGAACACCGAACCTTTTTGTTTCTTTTTTGACCGACACTTTAATGCCACGATACATCCAATGTTGCGGCGGAGATTACAGAGTACAGACGACATGAGAAACCTAATTTTGTATATTGAAATTTGAATTATGATCACATTTGTAATAAGTCAAGTGGATGCCAAGCTGTGGAGTTCAAGGCGTGAAATGCTATCCCGTAGAGTTATAGTGCTCTGAGTGCAAACCATAATGCACTCTTATTTTAGCTGTTGGATTTCCAGATGTTGGGCCCTCGGGCGGAGCAATCCCATTTGCATCTCTGCCCAGTTGACTCCAAAGCCCATCTTAAGTTCTGATAGAATTTTTTTTAACAAACAAGTCCCTTTTTTGAATTTTTGCACCACCTAAAATTTTTGGTTGCACTTATAACAAAATTTTGCACTCAGTTCCCGTAATTCTTGGCCTTGTCCCTGATCGGGCCAACGACTGAAATAATCAACAAATGTAACTTCTCAGCGCAAAATGGTTTGGCGGATTATTCTGAAGGGAAAATTATGCGCAGGTCCAAAAAAAAATAATATTTTCATTGTCAGGCCCACAATTAATTTTAGATACCTTGACACCCATAATTATCCGAAATTATTAAAAATGTCTGCATGACGGGTTATGCATACTATTTTTCAGGGATAACTCATTATGCATCCTAATTTTTTAGGGATAAAATTGGCAACGCAACTTGGATATAACAAAAAAAACTGCGCTTTGGAATTTAACAAATTTCATATTGTTCGAAAGCTTTTAAAGAGAGCTATGCAACGAGCACAAACAACAATATCAATTTTTTGTTTTTCACGAAAAATCGGACGTGGTCATCATTTTAGGAAAATTTTTCGAAAATTAACTACATATTCGTTATGCAGCCTCAAAAAAGATGCATAACACAATATGCATACACCACAAATGATGCATAACACGTTATGCAACCATATTTTTGTTCATGCATCTATTATTTTGGTTTATGCATCCACTAAAACGTTGTATATGCCTGAATCCAACAGAAAAAACAGACGCATAACGAATTATGCAACTGTTTTCTCAGCTACATAACAAGTTGTGCATCTATAACAGGTTATGTAGCCATTATTTTAGTTGATTTTAGTGCGTACAGATAACATTGATGCATAAGAGGTTATGTATCCATTTTCATGACTGCATAACACGTTATGCACCCATTTTCATGAATGCATAACAGGTTATGCATATATTATAGGTGCATGACAAGTTATGTGGTCGTTGTTTTTGTTGGTTTCAATAATAATAAAAAAGTTGATGCATAATATGTTATGCAACCGTTTTCTGGACTGCATAACAAATAATCCATTAATTTTCTCGACGCATAATAAATTATATAACCATATTTTAGATGCATATGCTTCCATTTTCTGGAATGCATAATAAATTATTCCTCTATAACAAGTTACAGAGTCATCGTATAGGATGACTTTAATGCTTACAACGAAAGTTAATGCATAATGTACACCCTTGTTTGACCCATAAGTTAATGACTCACATATATTAGTGCCAACACTAGCACTCCAAAATCCAAAGAATGAAGACGCCGAGGCTAGCTATGTTCAATAAAAAAAGGAGAGAAAAAGATAGAGGCTAGTTGTGTCAGTTTATGAGCAGTTGCACTTGCACCACCATCATCCGACAAAAACATTTCGTTTTCTATCATCTGTTAATTATAATTCATGAAAAATATTTAGTAAGACAGAATATAAATTAAGAAAATATATTTAATTAAATAGAATGGAGAAAGGAATCCATGAACTCCGTACCTAGAATAAATGGAAGTCTTAACGATTTCGATTGAATGCTCAATAGACTTCTCATCACTGCAAACACACACACCATTGAAATCAATTTCCAAAGCATCAAAATCCCCAAATTAAAATGCCTAAAAATCCCTCAATCAAATCAATAATTCTTCAAAAAAAATAGAAAAAAAATCAAACGAAATCCGCATGTACCTGGGTCGCGAGGAAGGGTTCATTAGAAACATCGCTAACATTGTGATAATTAAGTCCAAGGGTCCATTAGATCTGAGACGGTTTAGCATATAATATGATTAAGTCCAAGTGTTGATTCATACCCACCATCAAAACCATCTTGCGAAATTGAATTTAGGTTTCATCTTTATTTGGTCGTCGAAATGGAATCGGTGATACATTTCTTAGTTTAAAGGAAAAAAAATCTGATACAACTTAATTCCAAAAATTATGGGTGTGTGAGTAATTTTCATCCATAAAATGGATGCGCCCGTTAAGTTTCGGGTTGGTGGGTTTGAGGGTGTGAAGAAATTGAGAAATGGTTCTGGTGGTAGTTTCCACGACTCTGAAAGTCAATTTTTCAGTTTTGTGCTGTATCTGTGAGTTGCAGTTTACTTCCGAGTTTGAACAAGAAATTAACTCACCCCCCTTCATTTTTTATATGAAGAGCCCATAACAACCTTTGTACATGAAACTAATGAGTTACGGAGCAAATCTAAGTAAAGCCCAAGAATTAATAAGAAGAGTCGTCACAGAATACAATGAAAGATATTATAGCCAGGCTAGTTTGGGGGCGTTGGCCAGTTATTTGTGCCTATTAAATTTTCGAAGGCTGTTTTTAGGCATACCTAAAAATTTCTAGGCATACCAAGTGAAGACAAAAAGGGATGTCAAATAACAAAATCAGAAAGCTCTTTAACCAATTTTTTTTATAATGACAAATCCGTCCTTTATGTATTAGTGTTAATAATCTGGATTAGTGATTAAAAATTTTGTTTAGTGATTAAGATAATTTTCAGAATTATAAGGTTATTTAGATGAAAACATTTGGGGGGGAAAAATCAAAGTTTTGGTTAAGAAGGAGAGAAAGAGAAGGAGAAAGTAAGAAAATTTTAATTCTTGATTCAATGGAGGAGGAGGGTCATAATTCATATAAAAAGCCTAGGAAAATCCATATCAACTACAACAATGATTCCCAAATGGCTGATTTCTTAGATTATGAGAATGATTTTACACAAACTAAAACTCAAACTCAAGAACAAACTCAAGTTGGTGATTTTTATGAGCCAAATCCATATGATGAAGACATTGATGAGGAACCCAATGCTTCTAGTACACAGGTACACTTCTATACTATGATTAATCTCACTTTTATAGCTCGAAATTATCAAAAGTTTGGATTTTTGCTTCATGGTTCGGCGAAACAGGTTGAGGTTCGGCTCACATATATGAGCCAAATCTACCAATTAATGAACAGTTCGGCTCACTGAATCTGTTTACTGCAAGCGTCGAACCTATAATTTTCAATTCCAACCCTTTTGCTAAACCCTAGTTCGGCTTATATGAAAGTTTCAAAGTAAACCGAACAACATCCTGACTAACCCGGAAAAAAAATAATTACTAGTTCGGCTTATATTTTGAAAATCGTATGAGCCGAACCCATATGCATATCTATTTGTGACTAGGTTCGGCTTGAAATTTCATGAAATGTCATGCCGAACCGTTCATATACACTTACAGGAAGCTTTTGTGAAGAACAGTTCGTCTTATTTAATGAAAATCGTATGAGTCGAACATACCTTTAAAAATCGTTTGGTACAAAATTTGTTGATTGTTCGGCACATATTTAGAATATCGTATAAGCCGAACCTATTCCTGAGAGTTCTGGAATAAAAAATGTTAATGGTTCGGCACATATTATGATTATCGAATGCGTCAAACCCCTATGCATCTCTACTGTGACTAGGTTCGGCTTGAAATTTCATGAAATTTCATGTCGAACTGTTCATATACACTTTACAGGAAGCTTTTGTGAAGAACAGTTCGGCTAAAAACGTAACTCAATTTTGAGCCAAACCAACACCGTAACGGTCATTTAATCGATGAAAAACAACAATTAGGAGATTGGGTTTGTAAAACTTACTTTCTTATCCTCATTTCCGGAGTTGGAGATGCAGTTGGTTCAATTTCTGGTTCAATTGGTAGTTGATTTTCAGTTTCTATACCTTCATCTTCAATTGGTTCTTCTTCTTCAATTGATGGATTAGAAGACGATTTGGTTTGCCTAGTCCCTGCTTTTCTTTGTACGAGTCATTATGTAGTTGAATTTAATCAACGATCAAATTTTTGCGAATCGATGATTAATCACGGTGATGAATTTTTTTTTTCGCGGGAGGGGAAGAGTTTGCTAGAGGAGGAAGAAGAAGAGATGTTAAGGGAAACTGATTTTGATTTTTTAGAAAACTGATTTTTGATTTTTGTATTAAGGGTATATAGGTAATTGAACTACCCATAGGTTACCCCTTATAAGGTCACCCAAGTTAGGCATACCATTTTGTATGCCTAGAAAGAAAATAGTATGCCTAAAAACAGCCTTAAAATTTTTCTCCCAACTCTACCAAATGGTTATGGGATGTCGAACTTAACAAAAGGTTTAATTTACTCTCAAATTAATTCTTAGTTTTTTTTGTTTTTTTTTGGGAAATGTTAATTTGATAATTATATTATAATAATAATAAATCATACAAAAATGTTGGTTGGTAACCTATCAACAAGCTGGGCTTCAATTCCCCTTTGAATAGCAATGCCTAGTCTATAAAAAATAAAACTACCCAAACCGCAACTAGCATCATTGCTGATAATGAAATTCTTCAAACGCTTGAAGAAACTCAAAGTGTCATCGCCAAGTTATCCTGCAGTGGAGAAAGCTAGGACCCCGAGGCCATAACCATGTGAAACCCATTTGTCCAAATATTTAGCAAGTTTTCGTGAAACCACACTAGAAATGGGTTTACCAGGGACAAAAGAGCGAACACCTTCACAGTGAAAGGCGAGACACCTGTAACATCCATACAAACATCTTGTCCATTATCCCAATTAAGAACAAGGATATCAGTGGGCTTCAGATATCTGTCATCATCTGTCAGAAAACCAAGGGAAACCTCCTTGCGTGCAGGTACACTAGCTTTGTATCAAATAATAGCAACAACATCTCGAACAAGATCGTGTCGAAACTTGTAATCAACATCTTTAGCACAATGAAGTGCATGATCACCAAAGATATTCATAGACTTGCTACAACATGGACATAAACTATTCCCAACAAATAGAGGGATACCAAGACGATAGCAAAGTACAGATCTGAAATGTCTTGGACCGAGGCACCGATTAAGTCACTAATAGGTATTTCTAATAAATAATCTTGCGCATGCTTGACCCGGTTGCACTATCATAAGATGGAATCTCTTACAGACATAGGAAAGTGGTCTAGCATTTGCTTCTTCACTGCGTCATTCTTAAAATTAACCCATATAAATACCAATTCATATTATTTTTATTAAACAATCAAAAAAATAGAAACCTAAACTAAAAGCATACTTTCTACTTTCATTCTAATCATTCCAAATTCTCCAAACCCTAATCATAAAAAAAAAGTTGCTCTTTTTCTCTAACAATCTCCGATCTAACCAAGAAAAAATAAATCTCCGTCAACCAGTTCTAGTATTCGCATTTCTTCATTGATTTACATGTTTAACACTTCTATTTTGAGAAAATCGAAATCTCTGATTTTCCCAGAATCGGATTGTGTTGACATATCTTATTACCCGGTTTTGGGTTTTGTTCTTCTTCCATGAAGAGCATGCAGAGGACTCAGTGTATAGTATAACTAACATCGACCAATTCTAGTTTTAATATCAGAATACGAAAAACATCACCAGAACCGATTTATAGGTGCATTAGCATAAACCGATTATCAGTAGAATTCTTTTTTGAACTTTGTTCTTCTATAACCCGATTTTATTTACATGGTAATTTACCGATAGTACGATATTTGAATCCTTAGGAGCCCTCAAAACTCTTTTCTTGGAGCCCCTATAATAGGTTTCATAAAGAAACCCAATTTGAGAACGCACGGAGACAGAATCTAGATTTTTCAATAATAATAATGTGAGCGACAAAAGAAAAGATAAGAATATATGGAATTGTAGTGCTGTTTGGTCAGTAAATTATCGAACTTTAGTCTGTCGAGGTATTTTAGCTATAGACCAACGGGAAGAGCCATGGTCGGGGTTTGAGGAAATCCAGTTAAATTAAGGTTGGGTCGAGGTGTAATCTTTGTCGTTCGTCTATCTAGTTTGGGAATCATTCCCAGCAGTCCAAGTCAAACGAAATCGTGACGATAAGGAATCCCAGCAGAACCCTATGTTAACATATATGCACAGGAATCAACATTTCAAGGTAAATGAGCTCCATTTTTATGATTTTTTTTTTAATTTTTTTGAAAATTTAAAAAATTTTCAAAAAGAAAGAGTTATGTTTTTAATTATAGCATGTTATCGCGGTATCTACTCTATGTCCCCAAACCTAAACTAAACATTGTCCTCAATGTTTCATAAGATGAACAAAATTATAATACAACATACGAAGAGGATCATGCTGAGTAGAGAAAAAAGGAAAGAGAATACCCGATTCCGGCGAATGCAAGATTAGAACTCCGTTATTTAAGGCAAGAATCCAACATATGTCAGCCGAGATCATATTGGATTAGCAAAATATGTACAAAAGAAACATAGGATTTTTTATTTTATTTTTTAAAAAAATTTTATCTACTGGATTATATACAAAAAATTTACCATACACTAACAATCTAAAGAGTTGAGGATCAACCCAAAAGACAAAGTGTTGAAACATAGACAGTTTCGAACAACTAAAATTGGACTGAAATGAGAGCGAGAGTGAAAAACCGGATGAATCACCCCCAAACCTATATTTTTCAACAGGTTTACTTTTGAGCACAAAATCTTTCAATTTTAGGGGCGCAGGATTCACAAGGTCTAACTCAAAATGGACTTTGTTTGGGATGGTCAGAGAAATTAATTCCAACTGTGGCTCTTTAAAGACGTTACATTTAGATGAAAAATGGTCCAAGAGGACTTGGGAGGCACACAGTTCCAATCCTAGATTAGGGACTCTCAGAATAGTTGGTTTAAAACTTTTGTGACAAACCAAATCTAGGTTGGGTGGAAAAATCTCAACCTGTGATTTAGGAAAGAAAGTAGGTACATCTAAGTTATTTTGATTTGTAAGATCGATAGTACTAGTACATACTTTCCCTAAATCATGCACACATTCATGGAACAAAACATCAAGACCTAAATCGGTATCATGATTGTCCAAAGTACTCATATCAACATCAGAAGAAATAGCATATTGTGACTTAGGCATGGAATCAGACACAACTAATTCATTTTCAATTATAAGAACATTAGTGTCTACAGAAGATTCAATTTTTCCTATGTCATGCTCATCTTCAAAGAACAATTGTACAAGCCCCAAATCAATCTCAAAATCATATGAGTTGCAATGATTATTAGAATTAGAAGAAACAACATTCATGAAGGTCGAGGGCGAGAAGCCATATGTTATTGAACCAAATGGTTCCACAATATTTTCATGTTCTTCTAACATAACATCATTATCATAATCATCATGGAAACATGCATATTGGTCCCTATTAACAATTGTGGTGTCCTTAGTCGACTCATGTTCCTCTAGGTTAGGTTCATATTCAACATCATTTATATGAATGGGACTAGACACTTCATTAGGGGCAATAAACATTTCATCATGAATTTTCTCATTTTGTATATTAAGCAACATCTGATCTAAACATGCATGAATACACAATTCACATCTAGCATTACTTTGATCAATGAGTTTGAGATCTTCTATGATAGATTCGTACTTCATAGGAGTACAAAATTCTTCATGTTCAAGTGGTGGTGATTGGTGCATGTGTGCGTGGTCATTAGGGTTTATAAAAGACTGATCGCAACCCTCAAAGGATTGATTATGGTCCCAATGACTACCAGCCTCACAATTTGTGGGCATTTCAAAATTTGGATTTTCATGGGATTCTCTAAATTTTCTAAAATCATGCTGCATGTAACAGTTCTCAACAGGATGGTATAAACCACCACATAAGGTACATGCATAGATTTCAGGTTGTGTTGGTTGATACATGTGTGAATAGTTATCAGGGTATATGTATTGAGGCTCAGGACTAGGAAAATATCCATAAAAATCCCTATAACTATTGACATCATGGTCTGTGGGAGGTTCATAATGTGGCGCATGCCCATAAGCAAGTTCTCTAAGAGATCTATTTCCATTCCCAGAAGCAGACCAAAATCCAGACATGTTATGTTTATCAAACAATCACACAATTTAAAAAGAGAAACAAGGCCCACACTTTTCAGTTATGGATTTCAAAATTTTGGTTTTTAGACTTTAAGGATAAAGCCCATTTGGGAATTTGGTTTAAAAAGGGAAATTTGGTTTCAATGGGTTTTGAAAAGAAAATTTTGGTTTAATATGGGAGCAAAATTTTGGTTTAAATGGAAGCAATTTTTGATTTTTGAATGGGAGAAAATTTTTTTGGTTTTTAAAAATTGGGAGCAACTTTGGTTTTTAATGGGCTAAAGAGAAAAAGAATTTGGTTTTTAATGGAGGGAAGAAAAACTTTGGTTTCAATGGGATGAGGCCCAGCAAACTGTTTGAATTTTCTGTTGGTTGGCCCAGCTGGGAGTTTTGATGTAGGAGCCCAGCTAACAAGACAAGCCCACAAACTATAACCCAAAATTAGTAACCCAAGCCCTGAAGAACGAGGCCCAGATGAGTTCAGCTGGGATGTGGGCTTTATGATTTTTGTCAACAGACGAAGCCCACTTGGGTTTGAAAATGTTTTCGACTTTTGAGTTTAGGTTCAAGCCCACAGTTGACAGTTCAGTTTTGGTTGGGTTTTGGGCTAGCAGTTTTAGCCAAATGATAAGGCCCAACTGGGCTTTGAAACACTTTTACAAAATTTAGTGGGTCAAGCCCAGAGTTCACAAACAAAGTCTGCTAGGGCTTACAAAATGTTTGAAACAAGCTTAACTTTCCAAGGCCCAGAGTTAAGTGAGAAGAAAAATACCAAGCTAAGTGAACTGGGCTTCACTTGGGTTTTTCAGCAGCAAGGTTAAGTTATTCTCCCACTTGGGATTCACAGCAGCACCAGCAGCTTCTTAGCAGTCAGCAGCAGTCTTGGCCTGGCACCAGCAGGAGCACCACAGCAGCACAAGCACAACAGCTCAGCAGGAGAGCAGGAGCACAGCAAGCACAGGAGCACCAGCAGCAGCAGAGGCAGTGAACAGGGAAGAAAGCAAAGAATGCAGGATGATGCAAGAAATGCAAAAATGCTTATACTAAGATGCTTATACTAGAATGCAATGCAAAAATGATGCAAGACACAAGAAAAACTTAACACACAACGCCAAGTCCTCGGCAACGGCGCCAAAAACTTGGTAGGCTTTTAGATGTGTGTAAAATAAGAGCAAAAGACAGCCTACATGGTTATACCGCCAGTGCACGGTGTCGATTGTAGCTTGTGAAAATACGGGTCGAATCCAAACGGACTAGGTGTGTATTGAAGTCTTCTTAAGCTAGTTATCTAAGTGGCAAAGCAATGAACTAAAGGTGACAGTGGATAAAATGCAAAAACAGTGAAGTAAAGCAATGGGTGACAGTGAGTGAAGAGTGAAGTAGAGAGTGAAAGAAAAAGGGTCAGTAAAGAAAATAGCAGTGAGGGTGAGTGGCAGTGAAAGTAGTGAACTGAAGTGGTTACAAAGAGTGACAGAAAATGGCAGTAGTGAGTGAAGTGAAGTAAGGCAGTGAAGTAAAATAAAGATAATGAAACAACAAAGGCAGTGAGTGAAAACAAGTGACAGTGAAGTGGCAATGAAGATGAAGATAATAGTGGTGAAAACTAAGGCTTGGAATCCACCATTAATTCTCATGCTAGCTTCCTAATTCACATTGTTTCTTGTCCCATTGGTATTGGACAGGGATGCAAGTTCTAGCTTGCATTTGTTCCAGGGATCAAATCAACTAACCTAAGAGAATAACATTTAGAGTTCTTTCCCCCTAGCATTAGTTGGCTAGTTAAAGGGGCAACTCAATGAGGGTGAAAGCCTAAATGCTTCTAATGGGTTTAGACATTGTGGTTCTACAAGTTACAATGATGATCAATGGGCTGTGGCCTAAGAACTAAGGCTTCACCTCAACCTAGTAATGATGTTTAGAACATAATGAAGATTAACATAACAGGATGATTGATATTGAAACCTAAATAGAATTTAAACATAAACAGAAACTGAGACAATACATGTAAATCAAAATTGAAACAAACAAAACATGCAATTGACATAATTTGGAATTGAAAATGTACAGAACATGAAACAAAACAGGAATTGAAACAAATCATGAAATAAACAAAACAGAGATTAAACAGCACTGAAAATAAAATAGCATTAACAAAACAAACTCAATTGAAATTGGAGCTCAAACAGAACATGCATTTGAAATTGAAAAAAAAGCAAAACACATCAGTTGAGGAACTGGCCAGTCCAGTCCTCCTTGGTGGTGCACTGGCTAGTCCAGGCATACCCCAACAACACTAACCCCCATCTCTATTTATACCCCAAAATACAAAATTAGGGTTCTTACAAATCCCCAAATTGAAACAATAAACTAGGGTTACAATTGTTACTTGATTGGATGGGATAATCCTTACCTATAGCGTCGACCCATTCTTTCTTTGTTCTTCCTGCTCCCTCTCCTGTCTTCAATCACTTCTATAGACTCACCTATTTTACCAATTTCCCACCTAGGGTTTCAGAGATGGATAGAGGGGAAATTGGTGAAATAAGTGGCTAGAGATATAGGGTAAGGTGGTGTTTCGTTAGAGTGGTTATGAAAGTCGTAGGGTGGATGTGGCAGAGGTGGTGGTGATTGGCCAGTTCCCACTTCTATTCGTGATGTTCGTAGTTTTCATGGTTTGGCTTCTTTCTATCGAAGATTTGTGAAGAACTTTAGCTCTATTTCTGCACCTTTGACTGACTGTCTCAAGAAGGAGAAGTTTGAGTGGACGGAAGCATTGGATAAAAGCTTTATTCTTCTTAAAGAAAAGATTTGTACGGCACCAATTCTTGCACTTCCGAATTTCAACAAGCCTTTTGAAATAGATTGTGATGCATCTGTTGTTGGTATTGGTGCAGTATTATCATAGGAGGGTCATCCAATTGCATATTACAGTGAGAAGAATTCAGATGCACAAAAGAAATGGTCTACATATGAATTAGAGTTATTGGCTCTTGTTCAATCTCTTAAGCAGTGGCATACTTGTTGTCAACACTGACAACCATGCTTTGAAGTTTTTGAATACTTCTGCTAAAGTTAACAGAATGCATGATCGATGGCTTTCCACACTCAACAAATACACTTTCTCCGTGAGACATAAAAGTGGCAAATTGAATCAAGTTACTGATGCCTTAAGTAGAAGAAGTCATCTATTAACTACAATTCGTAATGAGAGTTATGCATTTGACTATATCAAAGACATTTATCCAGAAGATGAAGATTTTGGCAAACTATGGGATCAATGCAGTTCTCAAACTCATGGGGTTGATGATTTTCTTATACAAGAAGGTTTTCTTTTTAAAGGGAATCGATTATGTATTCCTCAAGGGTCTTTACGTTTACATCTTATGCGAGAATTACATGGTAGTGGTCTTGGTGGTCATTTTGGGAGAGATAAAACCATTGCCCTGATTGAAGAAAGATATTTCTGGCAATCTTTGAAACGTGATGTACAAAAGTTCGTACAAAAATGCATGGTCTGTCAGAGAGCAAAGGGTACAATTCAAAATACCGGGTTGTATACTCCTTTACCAGTTCCTGATGCACCTTGGGTTGATATAAGTATGGATTTTATACTTGGTTTACCTCGTACTGCTAGAGGTAATGATTCTGTTATGGTCGTAGTTGATTGTTACTCTAAAATGGCTCACTTCGTGGCTTGTAAGAAATCAACTGACGCTTCTAATGTTGCTTCTTTGTTCTTTAAAGAAGTAGTAAGATTGCATGGGGTTCCAAAGTCTATAACTTCTGACAGAGATACCAAATTTTTGAGTTATTTCTGGAAAAGTTTATGGATGCGCTTAGGCACAGTTCTACAATTCAGCACAACTTCACATCCGCAAACTGATGGACATACTGAGGTTGTTAATAGATCACTTGGGAATTTGATTAGAGCTAAGTGCCTGGATAATAGTAAGAAGTGGGATATGTTATTGCCACATATGGAATTCGCTTTCAACACTTCTGTGAATCGTTCTACTGGGAAAACTCCATTTGAGATTGTGTACTCTAAAGTACCTAATCATACTCTTGATTTGGTAGCCTTACCCACCACACAGAGTACAAACACTGCATCCGACTCTTTTGTAGACAAAGCATCTGAATTACATAATGAAGTTAAATATAAACTGGAGAAGTCCAATTCTAAATATAAATAGGATGCTGATAAACACAAGAGGTTTAAAACCTTCAAGGAGGGGGAGCTCGTGATGATACATCTAAGAAAAGAGATATTTCCAGTGGGTACTTATAACAAAACCAAGATGAATAAATATGGTCCTTTCAAGGTTTTAAAGAAGATCAATGATAATGCTTATGTTATTGATCTACCAAATGATTGGAATATCTCCAACACATTTAATGTTCAAGAGATTTTTACGTTTCATGGTGACAATGAACTTCTGGTTTGTTTGGACAACTCGAGGACGAGTTTTACTCTAGAAGGGGGGACTGATGCAGGGCATACTACAATTCCTAACAGGGTACGGTAGAATCCTCTTTTTCCTTCAATAGATCTGGTGGGTTTCCTAACAGGGTCAACAATTTATCAATTTCCTGCCTTTATTCATTGTTTGGTTGTCTGATTGAGCACACAAGAAAAAGAAAAACATTAACTATTCAACACCACATCGCTTTAAATAAACTATGCCCACGAGATTTAGGACATCTGAGTTCATTTGAATGTATAAGTTTATGGGAAAATATTTTCTTCTTTCGATATCATCACTTATCAAAGAAGAATACTCATCTTAAAGGACTCCAGAATGTACCATCTTCTATCCCTTATTCATATATTGGTTTTTGACATATTTATCGTTTACTGCTTTTTTTCTTCGAGGTTTTCACTAAGCGAACACCCAATTAACATTTTGTTTTTATTTTATTTTTCTTAATAAAAAGTTTAATTTTATTAGGAAATAAAAGGAAATGAATACAAGGAAAAGTAAGACCCAAATCCCCAGCCCCGGCCCAACAATCACAAGAAATTAAACACTATCAAATATTTCTTTCCAACTTATAATCAGATCCCTAAAAGTGGTTATGGAAAACCAGTTGTTATTTGAACCCTGCTAAAAAATAAGTTTTTCACCGATGTGAGTAACTTTCTTTGTATTTGGGGAAAAAAAAAAGTTTTTCACCGATGTGAGTAACTCTCTTTGTCTTTGGGAAAAATTGAGAATATGCCCCAAAATCGACTGTCATCTTGGGGATATGCCACAGGATTGCAGTTTTTGGGAATATGCCCCAAAGTAACAGTTTCCGTCAAGAAACCGTTAAATAGTCAATTTATCATAAATGTGTCTGAACTTTCTTTCTAATTTTTGCAAGATTTTTTCCTCTGAATATGTTCTTGAACCTTGTAAAGGTGTTAGTATATCGTATATCTTTCTTTTATTTCGCATATGTTATCCCAAGTGCGTGCATCTGTTTTGGATGGAATTTTGGACGGTTGGGGAATATTCCGGAAAACTGGAATCCTGGGACATATCCCCAAGATGACAGTCGATTTTAGAGCATATCCTTAATATTCCATTGTCTTTGTGACTCTTCCTAGTGATGACCCTATTATTCCCTTCCCTCCATAACACCCAGAAAATTGCAGTTGAAGTTATTGTCCAAATCTTCTTTCCTCTATTGACAGCCTATTTTTGGATGTGCTCTTTGATTATTGGCTTGAAGGACCAAATAATACCACATCCAGTGAAAATAATCCCAAATTCCATAGGTGAAACTATAATGAAGGATCATATGATGAATACCCTCATGATTTACATCACATAGGCTACATCTTGTATTATCGATTTCACAACCTCTTTTCACTAAGTTGTTCATCAATGGTTAGGAATTCTTCCAATTTGTTCTAGAAGGACAAAGTGTACAAGTATTTTTAGATACTAAAACCTCAAATAAGTTATTTATTTTTCCAATCCACTATATAATATCGAGGGCGAAACTGGGAAAAAAATTATAACTTCACTAACCCTAGTTGTCTAGAACCCCAAAACCGTTTTATTATATTATACTATTTAAAGATAACTTTTGTAAATGAAGCTGTAAATCTTTTTCCAACTTTATCCGTTCCTTATAAACCTGGCTAGTTTGAGGCCTCCCATTTTCTTCATCCACCTAGATGAAATGGAAAACTGGTGTCTAAAAAGGACAAGGTTTTTAATTTCCATCAAAATGACCAGTTTATTCTTCTAAAGGTAAGCCTCAAATAATTGAGGTAGTCCTCGAACTAGCTATATTTATGTAAAAGTTATTTAAGAGCTCAAAAATAATACGACTTGAAATTAACATATTTGTTTGTCCATACAGAAACAATAATGGAGACATAGGTGATTTGAAATAAAACTATTTAATACTCTATAGGGACAATGTATTAGAAACTTTTTTAATTTCCAAAAATTCTTGGTGAGTCGTCCAAACAAACCACCCTACAACTGTGCAGACCCAAATAAGACCTAAAATGGGACTCCCAGTTTTTCCTGCTACGATGGGCCTATTTTTCATGTCTCTACACAGTTTGTAAGTAGTTCAATTTGGGAGGTTTGCCAACAACTACTATGTTTTTTTCTATATCCAAACTAAATAGTTTAAGACCATATATATATATATATATATATATATATATATATATATATATATATATATATATATCGATTAATTTTTTATATTCGTCCACACGTTACATGTACATAACACTCTAGTAGGCCAAGAAGAAGAAAAAAAACCACAAAAAATTATATTGAAGTCCAATTGATGCAGGGCATACTACAATTCCAGAAGATTCCGCTTAGAGGTTTGGCTTCCATGGTTTCCTAGTTTCAGTCTTTCTTATTTTTAGGATTCTTTTAGATTTCCTTTTAGTTTTCTGTTTCCTAGTTTAGTTATTCTTCAAGCCTATATAAAGGCTAGATTAAGTCTTGTAAGATCCATCTATTACTCAATCAAATTATTAAACACAAAACTTATCTTTATCTTCTTGCTTTTATTCTCTTCTCTTCTTGCTTATAGCAATCTAGTATTGCTTTCTTTTACCTTGTTCCACATTACCAATACAAGTTATAGTTTTGCTACGAAAATCCTAAAGGTATGACAAATTTTATTCTCCGGAATAATGAATCCAGACCTTTGGTCATTCCTTTTTTTACCCGCCCCCAATCTCAATACTAAAATCACTTCCCTCTCTACCATTCAGATTGTGCCACGTTTTGTCCCAAAATCGGACACTCCGTTGTCCCAACTATATGAGGATCGGTTTTGTTGTATTGGATCAATCAAAAATGTGAAAAGCCTTATCTGGTTGAGTGATGATAAATTGACCTTGGTTCGATCCGACGTTTGTCCGATTGAGAAAGAGTCAAGACAAATAGAAATATTCAACTTGCGAATCGATCTATCACTCTCTTATGTGATTGACTCTAATCAACATCCTTAAGAGACTTAAGAAAACTCTATATTTTTCCTACCAAACATTATTAATGTCATTTCATAAACCCTAAGTT
Organism: Papaver somniferum; assembly: GCF_003573695.1. Classification (NCBI taxonomy): domain Eukaryota; kingdom Viridiplantae; phylum Streptophyta; class Magnoliopsida; order Ranunculales; family Papaveraceae; genus Papaver; species Papaver somniferum. The sequence goes on from NW_020620381.1 coordinate 3,063,094, forward strand.
AATCTATGACGTGAAAAGTTTGTGTTACCGGCAATTAACAATAACAAAAGCTTAGAAATTATTTATCAAACTAGATCCTCGTCCTTCTTCTTGTTTTTTACTACGTACGTTCACCAACCTAATTTTGATATTTTGTAAAAAAGAACGCAAATTTAAATCATGATTCTATCTTCCCAAAATCTTTATGCTACAGTTTCAAAATAAAATTGGTTTAATGTAAGCAAAAATTCTCAATTCATCGTAAGTTTGTCATCGTAATTTATCCCGAGTGAGGAAAATCAGAAGGTTCCCGGCCTAAAAACTCAACACTTAACCAGCTACTGATCTTGGGATGGGATAGAAATGGGAGCACTGGTTAGTCTCCCTCGTGATAAACCACGATGACCTACCCACGACAGTCCATGTAAGATTAGTAATATAAGAACAATAATTTAAACTTTCCAGTTGAACGATTCTAAACTTATAGAGATCAGTCCAAATCCAAGGACTTCTCCCTCTTATTAGTTTTCGGAGCACAACTAAAAACCTTAAGTTAACTAAGATGCTTAACCATCATACAATGGGAGATTCTTTAAAAGAACAATACAACATAATGTTATCAGCCATTACGATATGAGATCTAAATTACTACAAACTGATGATTTAGAGGATTTAGTTAAACATGCGAGGATATTTTTCTAAGGATGATTTAGATCTGTTATAAATCATTTATATACAATATCCTTTACTAATTTTTGTTTTATTTTACTAAAATAGAATGTCTACAAATGCACAGATCTTTGCTATTGGTTGCGATATTTTTCATTATTGTGCCAACCCTATAAGCGGATTGTAAGATAACATCCCCTTGGTTGTAGTGCAAATACGAACATTGCCTTGACATGCTAACTAGTTCTCTAGAACAACATTCGTTCCCTTTGAAACTTTTGGAAAAATGTTTGAATCTCATGTTTCTGCAACATTGCTTCCATGATCTCAGGAGCATTGGCCGTTAACCCAAATTCAAGTCAAAAAATGTATTTAACCCATCCACCCACGAATGTTAAACTCGTGCGAATGGATCGGACGCGGATGGAGATCTGATATTTGTAGTGGCATTGTTGCTCACCCCTATGGATCATCGAAAAAGTAAAAGGTATTATTTACTTGGCTTTAGTCAAGTATCCCTAAATTATCTAAGTTGACTCTTAATTTTTTTCTTAAAAATAATTACATTTATATTACTTTCTTTGATAAAAAATTAAGTTCATTTTAAATCAACTATCGTTGTAAAAAATTAAGTTCATTTATATTGCGTCAGTGTATTGCAACTCCTCATTCATGTGGCAAGTACACATGTTTCATGTAGCAAAAATCTTTTGCCACATAATTGTTTTTGCCACAATGTGGCAAGAACCTGGGTGGTAAGAAATTATTGCCACACCTTAAATAAAGTAGCAATAAATAGGTTTATTGCCATACCAAATGGTGAGGCAATAATGGAGGAAAAAATGTATTTTTTATATTTAATTATTATTTATATTTTTGATTTATTTTACTTGAAAAATCTCTTGCCACACCAGGTAGGCGCGGCAAATGGTGAGGCAAAATCCTGCCCCAAAATTTTAGGGATCACTTTAAATACAATTTGTGTGCGGTAAACAAATTTTTATAAAAGCATTTCATACCTAAAGATTGAATTGAATTGAAACAGGGAAATCAAAATTTATTAATTAAGAAAAAGTAAGTTACAAAGTTGGGTACTGAATCAAAATTTAACATAAGAAAAAAAAAAGAGATTAATTTACACTATTCGACTTTTAAATTAACCTCGCCACTAAGAAGTAAATAAAGTATGAATTCAAGATCAACGAAGAGATACAATTAGTTCACGATCTCTACAGCTGCTCCCCAGATCTAACAAGTTGCTCCTAATATCTGTAAGGCTGCTCGCAAGATCTATTGAGCTGCTCCAAAGGTATGTAAAGGCTGCTACCAAGGTGCAACAGTTACTTCCCATGTGTGCAAGGTTGTTCCCTCATCCACCTAACAGAATCTCCCTCTCGCTTTTTTGTTTGTCTTTCCAAATTTCTGTTTCTCTCAGAACTTACACCGTTTACAAAGATGTCGGTTACCATCCTCATCCAACCCAGATGGTTCCCTAATTTCCTATGGCTAAAATGTTCATAAACTTTACTAGGGATGCTTTAAGTCCATTAGAATAGATACTACGTAAGACTTGTTAAATTGGGTCTAAAGATTTTCTACTGTCTTTAATCACATGGGTTTTAACAAACACATCTCCATCAGTAGGTGGATCTCCAGGGCCTGTACAAATTCCATCACATACAATGATCAATGGTAATTGAGAGAAAAATCCATATGAAAAATTGCATACAAAAAAATTCTGACAACTTTAAAGAAGAAAAAAAATGGTAGCACTATCCGTCATCCTAGATGGACTTCCTTTAAATAAAAGACTTCACATGACCAATGTTAGGACCATAAATTTCATTAAGCTAGTTCTGAATCAAATAATAATAATAAAGGGTGCAGCCAGTTTTCACGTATAAAACACTATTCTTATAAGAAACAGATAGCCCAGGAATGGCAAACAAGATACTAAGTTTGTCTCACCACTAATGACAAGATTCATATATGAATGACAAAGCCAAGCATCTAACTTGAATCATATCATACAATGCAAACAAATTACTCTCAATCTTTTCCTAAAGTTCTACTAACACTCTAGAATTTTAATGAATCATAGAATCCCCAGACATAATTAAAATCTGACGATGACAAGCATACACCAGAAAACATCAAACATAGCACAACCACAAGAAATTTAAATTGCCTAATCTAAACACAACCGAGTCAAAGGAAGTCTCTGAAAATTGCCCAACTATTGCTTTAAACATAACCAGGGTATAGCAGTATATCATATTGGACGTGGAAGAAGATACAAAACCCTAGTACAGAAAACAGTTCTCAAGAAACACTACAGAAAAGAAGTGATACCCAATTATCACGCAAGAATTCTGGAGCTCATCATGATGATTATGAAACTTGAAAGTCCCTTTCAAACTAATCATGAAAATTGATTTTCGTAATCTTCTCAGTGGTCGATCACTAAACCACGCCGAAACAGAATGAAGAAAATAGGGATGTAGAACGTACTCTTCTTCAATTGCATCAAAGAAACCCTAAAAAAACAAGAACATAAAAACCAAAATTAAAAACAGAAAACATCTTGGAATTGAAATTTGAGAGAGAGAGAGGGAGAGATCAGAGAGGTGTCTCTGGAGAGCGTCGAAAACAAAAACCCCCAAATCAACTAGAGGTGTTATGTTGATCTATGTGGAGAGATAGCAGCGCTATGTTAGAATAGAAATAGTAAATTGGGGCTAACACCTTTTGATGTTAAGGCTTTCAGAGTGACTGGATTTTGTTTAACTGGGGAACAAGGTGACGAAGGTTTCGGAGATATCTTGAGAAATGAAATCGTTTCTTAGGATTCTTTTTTGTGGTAATTGATTTATTATACATACTTTTCACGGTGTACACAAATATCCTTATCACATAATAATTATGTCTCCATCTATAATTAATCCCATCCGGAGACCATTAATAATTTAGGTACTTCCAAATAAACCACATTTTTTAATCTTTATACCTTATTGACTTCTGCTTCTTCTTATCTTCTTTATTTCTCATCTGGAGAAAAATGAGCTCACCACCATCTTCATCTCCGTCGCCATCGTAACGAACACAACCAACACCAACAACACAATCGTCCCATTCATCATTATCATCATATTTCTGTAATTTAGGATTTAATTGAAATCGCCATGGAAATTTTGAATTCGTTACTGTGAAATTGGAATTAAGATTTTCTAAAATTAGATGGGATTTTTCTTAAACCCATCATAGAGAATCCATCTCCCAACTCCATTGCAGACGGTGTTTTCTCCACCGACATCATTAATCAAATATACTCGAATATACTCGAGTCATTTCTCTTCTCAAGATCAACCAAGTACATTTTCCGCATCAAAATCAAACCAGCCAACACCCGGACCCAACTTCACTTTCCATTTTGTCCATCTGTGGCTGTTGTTGTAACCCAAATCGAATGCGAACCCAACTTAGCTTCAGATACGAACCCAACTTCACTTAATCCCTTGTTTTATACGTATTGATGAATGATTGATTATTATCCTAATCTAATCGATTGTTGCTTTAATTCTATGGTTCTTCTTACATTGGTGTTCAACAAATTAATATTAATATTTCGGTTTGTGTAAATTTGTGTACTTTACTGTGTACAAATTTAGTGACCGTATAGGTTCATATTGTGTTTCTCCTATTGCTTCATAATGTGATTAGTGGGATATATATTGTTGGAATTTTGTTGCGTGATTTTCCATATTGTTTAAGAGATTTCATGCTAGTTGTGGTCGGAGTTTGAGAGGAAGTTGGGATCAATTACTTTATTGATCCTATTTATGGATCAACTCTTGTTGTTGACCCAATTTTTTATGGGTTGTTGATCCGAACTCTTGAATTTGTGGTGCAATGGTAGCATGATTGATTACATGTCAGATGATGCGTGTTCGACTCACGGCCAAGTTCACTCCATTTACATGGTTCAACTTCTACTGTTGATCATTTTTCTTTTTAGATCAACTATCGTTGTTGATCCCCTAAATTGGATCAGCTTTTACTGTTGGTTCTATTTTTATTTGGATCAACTACTGTTATTGATACAAAAATATATGAACCAATTGTGGTGGCGGCGGCGGCGACGATGGTGGCGGTAATGGTGGTAGCGGCGGCGACAGACTAGTGGCGGTGGAGGACTGTTGGTGGTGGTGAAGGAGTGGTTGTGGAATATTAGTGGTGGCGGCGGTTGGTAGGTGGTGGTTGTTAAAGGGTGGTGGTGGAATGATAGTTGAATGTTGGTGGTGGTGGTGGAAGTTTGTTTCATTTTTGAAATAAAGAAAAATATTATATGGACGAGGATATTAAGATAATCTAATTTTAAATGGATAAGATTGACATATTTATTGTTGTATAAAGATATATTTATTGCAGTCAAAAATAAGAACATATAAAGCTGGAAGTTTTTTATGTTGGGCGTGCATGCGGATACTATGGGAATTTGTTACTCGTGAAGGAAAATTTGGTTTTCCCGAATCTCTTTTCCTTTAATAATTTTAGCTTCATCTATGATATAAAAGGGAAGTTAAAATTTAATACTTTTATACCTGTCCCAACATCTACGTGGCAAAAACTTGAACTATTACTGCACTATCCATTAACATGAGGCAAAAATCTCACTTAATGCCACACCTATTGCATGGTGAGGCTAAAATCTCCTTATTGCCACGTTATTTATGAATGTGTGGAAAAATGGTGTGGCAATAAACCCACTTTCTTATAATGCGTCAAATTATTTTTCCATATTACTTAAAACACGTATAATTATGATGGAGATCAATAAAATGATGTAAATGTGTCTAACATTGTTCTAATTCCGAAACTTTGTATAATCCATCTATCTGAGCGCCGGTTAAATTATACCATAAGAAATTACATTAGACATATTAAGTCGTTTACCAACTGAATCTATTCTTGATTAAAGGTCAGTTTATCGAGTGATTTACAATAAAAAATAAATTCATTTGGTACTCGACTTAACTTGTCTAATGTAATATTACGATAAAATGACACAATAATCCATCAAAACTCGTCCTTTTAGTCGAAAAAGTTAAAATAAATGATTATGGACATGATGTTTCATAAATCTAAGGGGTGAAATGTATCATTTCACCTTTGCAATTAACTTATATTCATTATGGTTGGGTCTCACGAGCTATCCAGCGTAACCTAAACGCGGAACTTCTGCTATCCCTAGAGTATGAATGATATTGTCATGAATCATGCAGAACAATCGCTAAATGCAACTTACGTCGGTCAAAGCGCTATCATAGTCATATATGAAGAAATACTATCAACTTATTAGAGTCACCGAAAGGGAGATAAATATTAAAATGATGTAAGTGCATCTGACGGAATGTTGGATGATGAGAAACAAGAAGATTATTCAAATTATAAAACTTATTATAATCCTTATACCGAAGCACCGAGTAGATTTTACCATAAGAGATCACATTAGATATATTAAGTCGAGTATCGATTGAATCAGTTCTTGATTGTGAATTAGTAGATAAATTTATTCAGAATTAAGAACCGATACATTGGATACCCGAGTTAATATCTCTAATGTAATCTCTTATAATAAAATGTTGAAATAATTCATCAAAACCCATCCTTTATAGTCGAAGAAGTTAAAAAATTGTAGTTGAAAAAACTAAAGAAAAAAAACTTATTCACATGAAGCTTCAAAAAACTTAGATCCTCGTTTTTCTTCCCCTTTCTTGCTACATACGTTTAGCAACCTAATTTTCTGATATTTTAGTAAAGAACACAAATTCAAAATCTTGATTCTATCTTACCAAAATGTTTATACTCAGCTTCAAAAGAAACCTAGTTTCATGTAAGACAAAAATCCTCTGGTTATCGTAGGTTTATCAGCGTAATTTATCTCGAGTGGGGATAATCAGAAGGATCGTCGATCTACCGATCTTGGGATGGGATAGGAGGGAAAGGAAAAACCAAAAAAAAATAAAAGAACGGTACAAAAAAATGTTATTAGCTATGACGATATGAGATCCAAATTACTATAAACCGATGATTTAGAGGGTTTAGTTAAACATGTAATGATTTTTTTCCAAGGATGATTTAGATATGTTATATATCATTCATATACAATGTCCTTTAATAATTTTTCTTTTATTTTACTTAAATAGAATCTTTACAAATCCACAGTTCGCTTGCATTAGTTGCAATATCTGCTGTTGTTGTGCCAACCTTTAAGAAGAAAGGCAGTAATTTTCGGAGAAATGCTTAAATCATTTTTTTTTCTTTTGCAGCATTGTTTCCATGAGCATTATCCGTTAGGGTCAAAATTCAATTCAAAAGACGCATTTAACCCTCACACCCATGAATATTAATCTAGTGGGGATGGATCAGATGCAGATGCATGGATTAAGTTTATTCCAAAAAAATTAAAGGGTATTCGTAGTGGCACCGTTGCTTACGCCTAAATGGACCATCGAAAAAGTTAAAGGGTTTATCTTCTTAGATTTGGTCTAATATCCCAAAATTATTGAAGTTTACTCTTAATTTTTTTCTCAAAATAACTGAATCTATTTTACTTTTTTTGATGAACAATTAAGTTTATTTTATAAATTCGAAACTTACCGCCGTTGTAAGAAAACACTTATAATTTTTGTTCCATATTACTTAAAACACTTATAATTATTATGGTGATCAATAAAATGAGGTAAATGCGTCCGACATTGTTCTAATAACGAAGCTTTGTATAATCCATCCATCAGAACATGGCTGAATTGTAAAATAAGAAAATTACATTAGATATATAAAATCATTTACCAACTGAATCTGTTCTTGATTGAAGGTCCGTTTACCGAGTGATTTACAATCAAGAACTATTCATTTGGCACTCGAGTTAACTTGTCTAATGTAATCTTACGATAAAGTGTTGAAATAATCTATAAAATCCCACTCTTTTAGTCGAAAAAATTAAAAGAAAAGATTACTCACAAGATAGTTCATAAATCGAAGGCGTAAAGTATAACAGTTCACCTTTGCAATTAACATATATTCAATATGGTTGGGTCCCGCGAACTTCTGCTGAATGCGGGACTTCTGCTGTTCCTAGACTATGAATGCTTCGGTCCTGATTCATGATGAACTACCACTAAATGCAACTTACAACGGGTCAAGCGCTACTCATACATACAATATTGAAATTTGCAATATTATCAACTTATCAGAGTCACCAAAATGGTTAAAATGTTGTAAGTGCACCTGATGAAGTGTTGGATGATAAAAAACAAGAAGATCATTCAAATTATAAAACTTGTTATAATCATTTTATAGGAGCACCAACTAAAATCTACCATAAAAGATAACATTAGATATATTAAATCGATTACCGACCGAATCAGTTCTTGATTGTGAATTAATTGATAAACTGTTTTAGAATCAAAAACTGATACAGTAGATAGCCGAGCTAATAAGTCTATGTAATATCTTATAATAAAATATTAAAATAATTCATCAAAACCCATCCTTTATAGTTTAAGAAGTTAAAAAAAAAAAAATTATTCACAGAAAGGTTCGGAAATCTACGACGGGAAATGATTCGGTTTCATAGAAGGGCTTGGTTTGTGTGTTGATATCCACACACCCATCATCAAAAGGGTTATAAATATTAAGATTGTGCAGGCGCATCCAAAAGATAATTGGATTATAAGAAACCAAAAGTTTATTTTAATTATTAAACTTAAGTAATCCATCCATCGAAGCACCAACTAAATCAGTTCTTCATTGTGGTTCAATAATTTGCAATTAGGAAAAGATTCAATAGGTACTCGACTCAATTCCTCGGAAATAATCCCTTGTAATTAAAGAAATTAGAAGAACCAATTACTCATAGGATGATTGAGAAATCTTGGGCAAGAGATGAATTGATTTTAGGGGCGTATTATGTGTATGGATGTTCTCATTCCCATACATGTATATCTAAGATAGGGAGATAAATGAATCTTCTATTTGTTTCCAATTTATTGGGAATTGTAATGAAGACTGAAAACAGCGGATGTCTATATTCTATGACCACGTAAAACCACTCCAATCCATTGCTCCATTCCCTATTTGATGTAGATATTAAATTTGTTGCTGGTGACCTCTGTAGCTGGGGAGATCAATTGGCTAAATGAAGTAGAAATTTTCTCTTAATAGATTACTTTCTATTGAATAAAAAAGTTTGCTCTATTTCCTATTCGGTTACTTAGACGACTGTAGCAGCCATCGAATAACCATAATTGACATCAACTTGTACATACTATCTACTTATATATACATTCATATTTCTTATGCTCCGGTCCGGATGCTGAATATGTTCGCTATAACTTCGGATTAGATAAGAAAATCAGGAACGCAAAAATAGTTACCTTTGGATTTAACAAGGGAACAAGATTGGAGACCCATCTCTCTTAAGCTTGCTTTTTGATAGATCCTACTTGCTCATTTTCTTTTCACATCAAAGCAACTGTTCCTTGCTAACCCTTACCATCCTCAACGCCCAACTTTCAATGAGTCCAAATAATAGTTCTCCTTCTTCTGTTTTTGCAGGCCACGTTTTGTTTTCCACCTTTTCTTGTTTTTACGAAGTTCCTTGATTTTTAGCATTTCCTGATATAAGTTGGAAAAGAGAAGAATGAGTAAAATGACATATGAATAGTACACAGTACAAACAATACAAGAACGCAATTAGAACTTGTGCATCATTTTTCTAGACGCCATTGAAACTAATTATTCAAGAAGCATCCCGCAAAATTTTCTTATTCCCCCACAATGTGTTTTCATTCTTCGTATCTACTATCTAACTATATTTTGTATACATTCTATATACTATATGTTCAGAACTTCTGATCAGATAACAAAATCTTGATTTAAGATTGCTTTCTTCTTATATATCTAACTTGCTTCCCACCAAAGCAGATGTTCCTTGCTTATCCTAAGCATCCTCAACGCCCTAGATATCGATGAGTACAAGCAACAGCTCCACATGCAGATACAAAATTCAATCAACTTTGGTATCTACTGCAGAAAATAACCATAAATGGCCTAAACTTGTACATACTATCTACCTATATTTGCAAACATTCTATATGTGCTGTAGTTCAGAAAACCGGGAATGTAAATATTAGTTACCTTTAACAAGGGAACAAGAATGGAGACCCGTCTCTATTAAGCAACAGCTCTACTTCTTCTAATATTTCTACAGATTCAAAATTTTCAATCTCTGAGGTGTGGTTTATGAAGTAACTAACGAGCGCTCTCTTATAACCCAACACAGTGCAACAAGACAAATTATTCGGTCAAAGTTTCAACATTGGAAACTCCAAATCATGTCCAACGCGTGAAGAAAAAATACAAAAGTTGTTAAAAGAAAACAAAACAAAACCAAAACTTTTTCTGTTCCTTGTTTGCCGACACATATGCAATATCAATGTCCCGATCCTAGTTAGCAATCCCGGGCACGGATGGTAGATCAGCACGGTATACGCACGGGAATTATAAGGATTTGGATAGGTCGGATTCGGTCAAAAATCCGGTCAACAGATCGTTGTTCGGACAGTAATTCGGAACGACATATGTACGTGTATATTCGTTTTATAAATTTGAGTTCAGCACTCAAAATTCGGCTTACATATATGATAAATTGATAAGTATTATGACCTTATTACAAGACTAATTTTATTTGTATATGCTTTATAAGATGGAAAAAAACATTTTAGCGTGATCATTTAATAAGAAGTAAACAATTTAATCGCATAAATGTATTATGAAACGAGTTTATAGAATTTTAAACAAAAAAGAACACATCAAATACTGGTTAAGCAACTACCAATAGAAAATTTTAACTGAATAATTGTATTTAAATATAAGTATATACAAAATCAAACAAAAACCAAACAACAAAACTCTGGTCAGAGAGTTACCTATGGGAGTTCTAGTTCGGAAATATCATTCGGATTCGATCAGTTCAGATACGTTCACGAATCATTCGTGAGGTCCTTATGATCCGGAAACTAGGTTCGAAATTCAAATAGTTCGGAAGTATCATTCGAATTCGGTCAATTCGGATATGTTCGGAAATCATACGGGAATTATTCGGAGAATTACTAACCACGGTCCCGATACATCCGATGTTGCGACAGAGGTGCACACGATATGAATACACCAAAATTTCTGTATATTCAAATTTGAATTTGCGGACCTCCTAAGTCTAGTGTGGATGTGAATCTGTGAAGGTCAAAGCCTGAGATGCTATCAGTACAGGTAACGCTCCGAGTGCAAAACCATATCAAGCTCCTGTTTTAGCTGTTGAATCTCCAACGGGGGAACAACGACTTAACCAATCAACAGATGTGAATTCTCAGCAGGAAACGGATTAGCGGTAACGGAAAATGGGTCATTTGTCCAAATATTTTTAAAACATGATTCAAATGGACAAGTAAAAACTAGTATGGGTGAAATGGACACCAAAAAAATAGGAAGGATAAAACTGGAGTCATCCTGGCTTAAACTTAAAAAAGACGAGGATGAAACTGGATACATTCTGATGTAAATTAAAAATAATATTAAAATATTTGAGTATGGGTAAGATGAAACTATTTACATCCTGGCTATTTCTACGTTTTTGTCCATTTAAACAGTATCAAAATCTAGATATCTTTTTCGCCCAAAAATTATTGATTTTGGTCTTTCTAACCAATTTTGTGTAGTCGTAACCAAAAAATTTCAGTTTAGCGTTGTATCTGTCACAGTTTATCTCAGAGTTTGAGGAAGGAACCTGTGAAGTGTAAACTCACCCCTATGAGGATATTTTCTTTGGATGTGAAGAGCCCTTAAGGATCATGTTCAGAACCTTTACGTACATCTAGAAGTTATTCCAAACCTTTTCTGTTTTCTTTTTTCATGTTCTCTTTTTATTTCATCAATACAGTATCTTTACATTTCATTATCCATATATAGTTAACTCGGAATGCGTACTATGTACATAACCAGACATGCATATTGTTGTTACTACGTAAGAGGTAAGTTAGAACTTTTCGATTCCAGTTGAGAGAATATATAAACTTCGTCGTACCCCCTCCCAGCCTTTCCACAATAAGTAGGAACGTAATTGTAAATAAGGTTGTCAAGGACATCTCTAGTTCTTGGCCTGTTTAAGGACTTTCTTGCCTCACTGATAAAATAGTTTGCAACATGTTGAGTAACTTGAACTGCATCTTCCGAGTGGGGAATGGTCGAATACCCCCATTCAAAAGCATTTTTCTCTGGGTGCCACTGGACAGCAGTGATAGGATAATCGCGTGCTTGTACAGTTGAGACGTATTCCTTGTTGTCTTCATCGACGCATGTAGTCAACACCCTGAAAAAACTGCACAATGCAGAATTCTGCCGAAACCTCTCCGGTGATACTCCCCACTTGTGTAATTGCATGACAAGACAATCTGTAGTCAACTTCTGTAGCAGCTCAGGAGAGAATCCTTGGAAAACAGTGCCTTGGATATCGATAGGCTTGCTGAATTGCAGGGTAGATGCATGGTTATGTGCGCTGAACTTTTCAAGAATGTTAGCATCTTTGCTTATAACCTTACATAATAACTCGAAGCCTAAGCAGATGGCAAATAAAGGAAAAGGATCACCAGTGTCATTCCTCTCAAGAACTCTCTTAAAAATCCCTTCAACAACCTCATAGTACAAACCACTTTTTTTCCAACCCCCAGTTAAAAGCACTCCATTAACTAAGTTGAGTTTTGCATACAGAATCTCTTTAGGTTCATTGTAAATGAATGGAATCACACGAGCACCAGCAGATTCGATAAGCTTAACGTAAGAAGCAGCTATGTAGGAAGCGTTTTTATCCTTATTTAACCTTCCTGAAGCACCATCACCAGGATGTGATAATATCCCTATAACTGGTCTGTAATATAAACTAGGATCAGGAGCGATACTATTTCCTATATATTCAACATCAACTCTATATTTCTCATCTTCTCCTGGTAAATCAATAATCTTATTACAATTAGCTTTCAGTGAATTCAAATAATTCTTTAACGAAACCAGTAGAGGTACCCGTAAATAATCCATTACTACTTCTGGATAAACAACAAGAAGACGATGAAAGAAGAAGCTACTGATGATTTTATTTGGCTTGTTTTTTCTGAGTATAGATCGCCAGCCAAAGATTTACTAAGAAATCGAGCATGTGCATTGCTTTTGAGTCTTGAATATAAATCAGAGTTTAAGAGAAAAATCAAAGTAAGGAATTGTTTTCATTGATAAATGGGGAAAGGTCATCTGTGGATAATAATCATTATCGAAAGGTCGGTCCACTTTACTCCCTGAAGAAGAATTCCACCCGAAGCTGAGTATTTCTTATTACACAATTATAGTCTAGTATATTTTATTATCTATTTGAGTATCTAAGAAAAAGTAAAACCTTTCTCGCAAGGTTTTCATTCTTTGTACGTTTTGGGTGATAGTTGATTCTTGCTTGAAAGGTCGGTCCACTTTACTCCTTGTCAAGCCGAAAAAGATTTCCACGGGGTGTTTTTTATTACACTATTATTGTAATCTAGTATTTTATATTGTCCGTTTTTTTTTTTTTTTTTGATACATTAGATTAGTGGTCCCTAAACTATATCCAAACTCTCTAAATTAGAGCGGATTTTAATAATTACAGAGTTCGAACCACTACCTCCGCAGTGGGAGGGAGCATGCCAACCATCAGACCACTAGGTGATTGGCATATTGTTCAGTTAAGTATTCAGAAAAACAAAACAACTCTTGTCGCAAGGATTTTGTTCTTTGTAATTTTTGGGTAATAGTTAATTAAATAAGAAGTCTTCATATCAAAAACTCGATTGTTATGCGGAATTTTCTTAGTCGTTATAGATCGAGTTCTTAAAGCTTTAGTGGCTGGTTCGTGTATTTTTTTTAGGAACATTTCTTATCAAAAAAGATACCATCATATTAATTATTTAGAATTGACTCTGGAATATTATATCATTATCCCTCATAATTATCTCATGTTTAGAGTTTATAGTTTCTTGGATTTTTTTCTTTGCAGATTACTTATAATTATACTCCCTCCGATCCACTTTAGATGATGTTTTATGAGTTTTCACGCAGATTAAGAAATGGTGAGAGAAATGAAGATTTTCCAACTATACCCATAAGAAAAGTCTCCAATTTTTAATTGCTATTGGTGCATTTAAAAATAAACTTATAGTTCCAAGACAAAATATTAGGGTATTATTGGTAGTTGTATGGGAAAATATGCAAACTTTCAAGTATTATGGAACAAGAAAATAACTCTAAAACATCATCTAAAATGGAACGGAGGGATTATAGGGTTCTAATATAATTATCTTACGTTTGAGGTTTTTCTTATTCATTTCATGTAAGTGAATATGTATTAATACTATGTAATCACGAAAGACAGTTTTATGTGATTTTACTGGGTTGATAATAGACCATCCCAGAAAGGTGACTGTGTCACTGGTTCACTGGGCTGATAGTCCGGGCCGAGACGACTTTCAGAACATTGGTATGTAATCTTTGATTTGAATGAACTGAACATTGAACCGGACTTAAAGTAGACAATTTAACTAATTATAGTTTCGTCCTACTTTAAGTGGTCCCAAATCAGTTTGTTCCATCTATATTTAAGGGAATTTTATCTGGTCCCTTAATTTATTGTACGAATCAATTAGAATTTCTCTCTTATCTTCTCTCACATTCTCACATCACTATATTCTCCTGTTTTTAATCTTTTTTATTTTTAATTTTATTTTCTCTTTAAAAACAAAGAAAATGAAAAAAATAAAAAAATGAAATATCTCTCTCAAAATATAAGTCGCAAAATTCCTATTTTTCAAAAGCTCTTGACAAGATTTATACAACCAGAACCCATGGTATATTTTAAAGCTTTAATCTTCACGGGTATTGGTAATGGCAGTCCAATCTAGCAGTTTGTTTTTTAGAATAATAAGCTTGTATAGAAGTTCATTTTGTAAAAAAAAACGTATGGGAGTTTATTTTAAAGATATTTTGTAAAAAGATCGTATGTTTTGAGCCTAATTATGGTCTGGGTCGTAGAAGATGCATTTGATGCATCAGGGTCGAAAATTGGCTTTGACCATCTAGTTATTACCAAAATATCATTATTAAAAATGAAAATTTCTCCGGACTTTAGTTTAAAACTTACAGAGACATTTCGTCGAACACTTTCAATGCATATGCAAACTTTTTCTTACTGAACCTAAGAATATAGAAGGGAAAATTTTACACATTTTACATCCTTGATCAGTTGTTATTACATATGTCGAAATACAAAACTTGTCATAAAATTGGCATCACAGATATAACATGATATTGTATTTGAAGTTGAATATCGGCATGACAAGGGTACTGCTGCATTTGTATTGATAAGTTAACACGAATTCAAAATTTCTTTTTGAACATTATCATATCAGTAACTAGATTTAGTGACTTGATGTAATGCTTAGAAGTAAAATAACCAAATAAAATAATTTTTGATCCATTATTTACATAGAGTTAACCGTACAATTGTCTTGAAATTTGGTCTACTAATGTTTGAGAAATAGACTAAGAATTGACTTTAGTTTCTCTTCCAACTGAGAAAGATAAAGATCTCATAATATTATCAATTTCGGTTGACTATAAATAAATGAATTTGGTGAACTCACATTCATACTTGAAAGTTGGGAATCCCAAAAATTTGAACCCATCTTTATGTAACCAGCCACCGGTTAAAGCACTGCTCGGTCGAACTCGCACACGTTGCTATCTCAAACTTGTTTGTCAAGTTTAGATGATCAAAACTATAAGTCTTGATTTCTAATCTACTTATAACTATGTCTCGAATTAGGATAGAATGTGTAGTTGAGCTTTAGACTTCACGACGTTCAGCGATTGAAGACGAATATCTACTAAGGAGAGATTGGAGGAACTTCATCAACAAAATGTATGTGGAGACTAAAACTTATCTATCAATCAGAAGTCTATTTTATCCTATCTCATATTGAGACTAAGTCGTATTGCTATATAGACTTTTACATTATACACATTTGACATTTCCAGCTGAGTATAACTCGTTTATATCTTTCTCGAAATATGTGTTGGAAAGTTTTTTGTTTTGACTACGTTCATCATTATTCTTGACGACAGAAAATAGGTATCATGATTATGTTCATATGATCTTCCTAGACACACACGCTTAACTTTATTTTCTCATGAAATGAACAAAATTGTTAATGATGATTCGACCATTCTTGAATCCAACCCCATGTCAGGTTAAGTCCCAATTCTAGCTCGCTCAATGACATGTAAACTCTTAAACCCATTGTGGATGCCAAACCATTTTTAAAACGAGTTTGGAAAATGTTGGGGGAGACTTACTAACACGGGCCATTACGCCATAACCCACAAACAATCAAATACAAAATAACACATAAACGACGAACTAAACAAATCACCACGAGATGTGAAGAGTACGTAAAAAAGCATGGGAAAGCTTCCACTACGAAGAAATAATGGGTTGCACAATTTTTCCTAAATCACACTCATCACCACTAACGGCGGATCAACAGTTCGTTTACCTAATAAGTAAGATTCAACGAAACATTAATAACAACTGTAAAGACACTTAAACCATAAAATTCCTCCTTTTAAAGAGATGTTGGAATTGACGGATTGATCTTGGCCAACACCAATCATTTGTACCTCTTATGTAAATGAATTGTTGATGCACAATTGTTAAATTTAGGCAAATTGTTATCCAAGTGCTATATGCACCTTTAAGTTATATTATCTCCATATTTAAGAGAAACTGTATAACCCATAATTTCATCATAGTAGAAGTTTTCCCATGCATTTTTATGCTTAACATTGAAGAGAATCCCTCACGTAAATCTTGTTATTTTGGTAGTTGTGTTTATTTCATCGTGTATAAATTATTATGTATTTGATTGCTTGTGTAGATTTCATATTGTGCATAGTGATTTGGATTTATAAGTTTGCATCAAACAGATCACACTCATTTCCAGGTAGACTTCAAAAATGGCAATTGCCTTCCAAAAATGACCAACTTGACATTTTTTACATCATATACATATATTAAAATTTAGCTTTGGCAACGGCCATTGTGAGAAAATTTGGATGTTATATCCTTGCACTATTATGGATGGTCTAAGTGATACCAAAAAATTTATTTAATAATTTACAGGTTGTGTAGACAGGGGATACGGCTAGCAAAAGGGAGACAGGATCTCATCTCATCTTGAATAATGGTGTTTCAGAAGGGAATGGGAATTATGGTAGCCCATCTTAACTATACTAAGCCTGAACCAATTCGTCTGAACCCTTACAGGTAGAATGGTTTTTGGGAACCATGTCATAAGTACATCATAATCCCCGCAAATGGGAGTGGTGTTCACAAACTGTTTTATTATTAGCTAGATGGTGTACACTAATGGGGTTATGTGGCAAACTAGACACACATACAAAATTTATATTTTATTTTATAATACTTGTAGGAAATTAAATTATCAATCTCAAATATACGAGCCAAGCTTCGCAGATACATTCCATTAATTGACTTGGAGAATGAGTTTCATATTTGATGTCAGTAATTCGATTCTTTACAAGCAACAAAAAAAAGAAAAGGGAGAAAATGAATCCAATTTTTTATGAAGACTCAAACAACTAACTTTCAAAGATCATAATTAGTTTTCTTCAATAATTGGTTGTCGTAATAATAACTTAATTGATCAAAAATCAGATTCTCATAATGGAAATCAGTAGTTAGAATCTCGAGGTAAAAAAATCAAATAAATATATCTATCTTATATATAATCACATTGCCAAAAAATCACAAATACACTCGAAATATGATTTTACCAAAGAGCTTGGTAGACTAACGTGGAACTAAGGGGGCTACAGGGAAAATTTGAATAAAACTTAACAGAATACTCTTTTTAATTATGGAAAAAATAGGCCAAATTTAAGAAAATGATGGTATTTCCTTTTTTCAAAACATAGGGAGTATTAATTAGAAGAAGGAAAATTTCTTGCTTGGTTCTAAGTTCATAAAGTTATTTATATTAGGGTCCAACCGGATTTTACCCTTATCCTAGGTTTCAAAGTTCTTTGAAAACATTGAAATGACTAACATACTCCACTGTTTAAATACGTGTGAAATAACATACTTCTACCAAATCGGGATTTTATTTATCTGGAGGTCCAAATTTAATAAAAAAATATAAAGGACCACAAATTTGAGTACATAACTGCTACATTGTTTACAAATTTGAATACATATCTGCCACACTGCTTACAAATCTGAGTACATATATGATACACTGGTTACAAATCTGAGTATATATCTGCCACACTGCTTATATAAAGAGTATGTATCAGTTGGACATATTGAACCTGTAAATGTGACAAAAATATTAAAATATTAAAACACAACAACTAAACTAGCATCTATTTCAGTATTTCGCATACGTACTCATGGATCAAACCAAAATAAAGTGGCAAAACTATGAATAAGCCAGAATCAAAAGAAGTTTTTATCAGTACGACATATACGTACTGCGGATTCATAAATTAAAAACTCAATTGCATGTCAAGAAAGATGCATAACACATTTTGTAGACGCATGACGAATTATGCAACCATTTTCTCGACTGCATAACAAAGTTATGCATCTATAACAAGTTATGTAACAAAGTTATGCATCAACCATTTTCTCACACATGAATAACAAAAATTTGTTCTTACACTTGCCACCTACTAGAATTTAAAAGAAATAAAAATCCAACCCATTCTTCTAAAAGTGCTTGATTATGAACCAAAATAGAGGAAAATAAGCTAAACAAAATGTCCTTCCCAAATGACAAAACAAGGGTGTCTTCTTCTGCCTCCGGTAACAAAACCTACTTTCCAATTCTAAGCCACAAGAGTACTGGAAATGGTAGATTCGCTGCAAATAAGAAAAGAACGTCGAATTAAGAATTCTTGGTCGCAAATAGAAAAAAATCAAATGTAATTTGGCTAAGGTATCTTTACAACTAATTGCATATTTATACAGAACTCATCAAATCAAAAACAAACAAAACAACACAAATGAAATTTGTGTAACTCAGACAAATCAAATCAAAAGAATGGTACCCAAAGTCACAGATACAATTACACAAATCCACATCCAAATCTATGAAAAAAAAGAAATTAACGAAATTCAACACCACTAATTGATTACAAAAACAAGCTATAAACATCATTTTCCAGATCTTTGGTCTTATGTTGGAAAAGTTTGGTGGAAATGTGATCATGCGATAGGGAAATTCATCTCCCTTATTGTGTAGAGGGACAAAAAGAACAAAATTCAAGAAGTTCGTCACTAACTTCGATATACTTGCCATTTTTCAACTTTAACACATGCATCTTGTTAATTAAAAGTTCCCCCGTCTTGATTTTCCAAGAGTTTACCTAACCTAGTCAACCACACTTGCTATTATATAGTAGTTCTTCCCACGGTCACTAGACTCACCACCTTTATGGTTGGTCCCTAACTACAGAGGTGTTTGATATATGGCTTTGTTCATAAATCTTTTGTACAGAGGTGTTCCCATCTAATAACCTCTATTTTGATTCCGTAGACGTCTTTCAAAAGTGGAAAATGAAGGCCACAAGGAATTATAGGTCTAAGTCAATGTGGTATGGTCGAATTTGGATAAGCTATCATCACACTGACATACATGCAATGCAGACTACACTGAGTTGATGTCGGGGCTAAAAGTGTGCTTAAATGACATACTATTGATTAAGTATCCCTTAAGATCTGTGCACACGCCGTAGTTGTTAGAGGTTTTTGGTTTTCATTTAGCTGGAGAGGCATGGACTTTGACGCTAACAGTGACAGACATTAGTTATAATATATACGTGTATGTTCAGTACAGGATCACATGATTTGAAAATTTTACAGGCAATGTGCAAATGGATATTATAGACCCTTATGTGTTGTATTAGGTCGTTCAATTGACAAGGAAAAGAATTTCCACTTTCTAGAGCTAAGTGTATCTCGTACCTGTACATCTTGTATCTATGGAATATTTATTGGATTCGGTGAATTCTATAGTAAATTAGTGAATGATTTTTCTTGTCATTCCCTTTTTACTAGTTGGTTGGTCATGTACACAATCAGATCTCTAATTTGATGATGACTTTTGTTTATAATGTATCTTCCTTTTGAATTAGTGTCGTGTACAAATGTTCGTCTT
This sequence comes from Papaver somniferum, assembly GCF_003573695.1. NCBI lineage: Eukaryota > Viridiplantae > Streptophyta > Magnoliopsida > Ranunculales > Papaveraceae > Papaver > Papaver somniferum. The sequence continues at coordinate 3,083,112 of NW_020620381.1, forward strand.
TTTCTTTTGTAGGGTACTGAAGTTAACACAGCGAATGACATTCTTTGTCGTCATAAGAGTACTTTATTTTGTTTTTGCTTAATTCTGTAACCTGTATTGCTTAATTCTGTAATCTCATGTTGGTGACAAGGTTTTCTAACTTCCTCAAAGTCACTTGGAACAGGTTATGGTTGAAATTGTGTACATGTTTACTGTTACATCAATGTTAATAGTGATGTTAAGTCTTATTATTTATGTTTGATTTGGGGTTTGTAGGTTGAATCATACACCAATCAAGAATTTGATATACAATTGCCAAAGCACAATTTGCCTTCACAAATTCTTTGTCGGGTTGTATGCATGCAGTTAAAGGTATATGAATTTCTCTATGAGTCTCAATATACCACAGCATTATGTGTTCAGACTAGTTTTCATTTAGTTTTCTTAGATTTTTACTTTGGCGGGGATAATTATTGTTTCTGTTAAATTAAGACCTTAGGATTAACCTCACAAGACACTGATAGTTCTTTGGATCAACGTAGAACTAAAGAAAACAGAAATAAGATGCACTAAACGAAACAAAGAAAGGCACAAGATTTAATGTGGTTCGGAAATATGCCTACGTCCACAAACGGCTACGATCAACTCTTATTAGAACAAATTACAGAGAATTAAACCACAACTATGAGCAGCAGGTTGCTGTTCACAAACACCAAACTAATTCTCTATGAACAAACGTTCTAAACCCTAAAATTCTCTAACTTTGAGAATTCTTCTCTAAACTGTTGTGTGTATTTTTTCTTAGGACTTGTACACCTATTTATATAGGTTACAAACTTGTATTCCAAGTATATGAGTTATACTAGGAAACCTAAACATAGCTAATAAAGGAAACCTTGAGTTTAACTAAAACAGGAAACCTCTAACTATACCAAAATAAGGAAAACACCTAGATGATTCTAGAAAATTCTGGAACCTTCCTAAAACATCGACAACTTCTAACAATTCTCCACCTTAACGATGTTTCCACAAAACTGAGCTTGATCTTCACAAACAAGTTAACTGTAGCCTCAAATTCCCCTAGGGCCTCCACAATGAGCAGCATTGATCAAGCTGAGACACCTCTCAAACTTGACCTTCGGAATGACTTTCGTCAACATATCTGCTAGATTATCTTCAGTATTAACCATCAATAGTTGTAATAATCCGTTATCAATCACTTCTCGAACCTTATGATAACGAATATCAATATGCTTGGTGCGTGCATGATAAACTTGGTTCTTAGCTAAATGAATAGCACTTTGACTATCACAGTTCAAAACAACACTTCGTTGTATAATCTCCAAGTCTTTAACTAAACCATGAAGCCATAATGCCTCCTTAACAGCCTCCGTCACAGCAATATACCCTGCCTCCGTAGTAGACAAAGCTATAATTGGTTGTAACATAGACCTCCAACTGATAGGTCCTCCACTCAATGTAAAACAATACCCCGAAGTATAACGACACTTATCTCTATCACCCACATAATCAGAATCAACAAATCCACAGACCCTCAAATTCTGCTCTTTCTCAAACACTAAACCAATATCCAAGATCCCTTGAAGATATCTCAAAATTACCTTCACCGCGTACCAATGTGCTCTCCTAGGATTATCCATATAATGACAAACTAAACCAACTGCTTGTCAAATATCCGGACGAGTACAGGTCATAGCATACATCAAAGAACCTACCGCATTAGCATAGGGAACCTTTGACATAAACTCCTTCTCCTTAGTTATAGTAGGACACAAAAATTTTGATAACTTAACTGTAGGCGGTATTGGAACACTAATAGCTTTGGAGTTATGCATTCCAAAGCGACGAAGAACCTTTTCAAGATAGGATTTCTGAGTAAGACATAAATGCCACTTAGATCTATCTCGAGTAATCTCCATACCCAAAATCTTCTTAGATGGACCCAAATCCTTCATCTCAAACTCTAAACTCAATTGTTTTTTTAAAATATCAATTTATGACTTGCTCTTTGCAGCTATGAGCATGTCATCCACATAGAGTAAAAGATAAACAAAACTTCCATCTGGAAACTTCTTAAATTATACACACTGATCGTATTTACTACGAGTATACTTTTGCTGCAACATAAACGTATCAAACCTCTTGTACCATTGTCTTGGTGACTGCTTCAAACCATACAATGATTTCTCAAGTCGACAAACATAATCTTCCTTACCATCAAATTCATAAACAATGGGCTGTGACATATAAATGTCTTCCTCCAAATTTCCATGCAAGAATGTTGTTTTGACATCTAATTGCTCGAGCTTTAAGTCAAACTGCGCCACAAATGCTAAAAGGACTCGGATAGAAGTGTGTTTAAAAACCGGAGAGAAAACTTCATTGTAATCCACACCTTCCCTTTGTGCATATCCTTCGGCCACTAACCTTGCTTTGTATCGTACACCACTAACGATACCCTTGGAATCTGGAATTTCATCCTTTACCGTATAGACCCACTTGCACCCAATCTTCTTTCGACCCTTAGGCAACTCAACAAGTTCCAAAGTGCGATTCTTGTGAAGAGACTTCATATCCTCATCCATGGCTGTTTTCCAATCAATGGCATGAGTATTAATCATTGCCTCCTCAAAGGTAAACGGGTCATCCTCAAAAACCGATAATGTGTAAGACGCATACTCATCAAAACCATAACGGGTTGGTGGACGTCTCTCACGTTGAGAAGTGAAGGACGGAATATTTTCAATTTCTTGATGTGTAGATTTGTCACTAGGAACCTCAAACTCAACTTCATCTTCTACAAGAGTTTCTTTTCCTTATTCTATAGTATATGAACTAGGAACTCTTTGCTCCACCTGCATCGAATCATCTTCAACACCGCTACTACTCACACTTTCAGTTTGAGAGTCTCAACCTGTAAACTTCTTTGAATCAAGCATCGCTTTCTCATTGAAGGTCACATCACGACTAATTATGAACTTATTCAATTATGAACACCATAGATGATATCCTTTCACACCTAATGGATAACCTAAGAAAAGTGCTTTCTTGGCCCTAACACCCAACTTCTAAAAATTATGAAAACTTCATCGTAATCCACACCTTCCCTTTGTGCATATCCTTCGGCCACTAACCTTGGTTTTACATGAAAATAGGCTGGACAACCAAATACCCTTAAATTAGAATAGTTCACGGGATTACCGGTCCATACCTCCTTAGGTGACTTACACTCAACAGATGTTGATGGTGATCGATTCACTAAATAGCACGCCGTACTAACTGCTTCAGCCCACCAAATCTTGTCTAAACTTGCGTTTGACAACATGCACCATGCTCTCTCAAGTAACGTTCGATTCATTTTCTACGCTACTCCATTTTGTTGTGGTGTACCCTTAACTGTGAAGTGCCTAACGATACCTTGTTCCTCACAAAACTAATTTAGTGTGTCCTCGATGTATTCACCACCATTATTGGAATGTATCTTCTTAACAATACGACCAAGTTGTTTCTCTACCATGGTCTTCCACTTCTTAAACACCTCGGTGACTTCATTCTTATGCTTCATGGTGTAAAGCCAAACTCTCCTCGAAAAGTTATCGATAAAGGTCACAAACCACCTTGCACCTCCCTTAGAAACTATACGAGAGGGACCCCAAACATCCGAATGGATATAATCTAACATACCCTGCGTGTGGTGTGCAGCGGTACCAAAACTGCTCCTACATTGCTTCCTGAAGATACAATGCTCACAGAAATCAAGCTTGCAAGTCTTCTCACCACCAATCAAGCCTTTACTACTCAACACCGACATACCTTTCTCACCCATATTCCCAAGACGCATATGCCATAAACGTGTTGACTCCACCTGTTTCTCATCAATTGATTGAGAAACCATAGCTCCACCACAAAATATATCTCCTTGTAGAAAATATAAATTACCATGTCTTTCATCGATCATCTTCAAACTACCATTGTAGAATACCTTTAAGAATCCATATTCAGCAACATACTTGTATCCAAGAGATTCAAGTACTCCTAACGAAATAAAACTCCTCCTCAAATCTGGAACATGTCTAACCTCTGAAAGTGTTGTGATAACACCATGCGAACGACCCTGTACCGTACCAACTTCTACTGTTTTGCAGGCATTATAATTTCCCATCATAACAGTACCACCATTCACTTCTCTCTAAGTAGTGAAACAATCCTTTGAAGTACACATATGATACGAAGCAACGGAATCAAGCATCCCACCATCATTGAGATAACTCTTTGATGTAACGGTTAACACTTCCTCTTCAAAACCACACATTGGGTCTTCTAAAACTTCACTGCTTTCAGCAACCGAAGCAACAACATTCTTTGAATCTGATTTCTCACGTTTCTCATCTCTCTCCTTAAGCTTGAGACAATCAGCCCTAATATGACCTGGTTTATGACAATAATAACACTCAATATCGCTCTTTTTGGAACGATTCTTTGACTTCGATTTCTCATTACCATTCTTTCCTCTATCAACAAACAAGCCCTCGACTTGTGCTTCATCGCTGAACTCTTGCTTCCTTAACGCCTTAGCTTGTAAAGCAGAGACCACATCATTGAAAACCAACTTATCTTTATCGTCGCCTTCATCGTTTTTCCTACTCAGCAAATAGTCAACGACATCATCATATGATGGAGGCAAAGAACATAATAATATCATGGATTTATCCATATCAGAGATAGTGACACTGATATTAGACAAATCAGAACAGATCTTATTAAACTCATTAATATGATCAATCATAGATTTACCTGGAGACATCCTAAAGGCATGGAGTCTACGCTTCAAGTAAAGTTCAGAAGTCAAATCCTTTTGTAAGTAGAGCTTCTCTAACTTCTCCCACAACGTCTTTGCAGAGGTTTCACTCGAAAAATTATGAGTGATCTCCCTCGACAAAAGTAAACGAATAGTTGAACACGCCATCAAATCAAGGTCAGCCCACTTCTCATCAGTCCAATCCTTTGGTAACGTTGCTGGCTTCACCTTGATTGTTTTACTAACAAGAATATCTTTTACATCAGTTTTCCATGATGTGAAATTATTCTTCCCATTGAACTTGATAATATCAAATCTATGCACCTTCAAAAATCCACTTGATGTAGAACCAGACATCTTCACTTCATACTATGATCCTCTCCACGCTCACCGCACCACTTGTTAGGATCAAGACCTTAGGATTAACCTCACAAGACACTAATAGTTCTTTGGATCAACGTAGAACTAAAGAAAACAGAAATAAGATGCACTAAACGAAACAAAGAAAGACACAAGATTTAACGTGGTTCGGCAATATGCATACGTCCACAAACGGCTACGATCAACTCATATTAGAGCAAATTACAGATAATTAAACCACAACTATGAGAAGAAGGTTGTTGTTCACAAACACCAAACTAATTCTCTATGAACAAACGTTCTAAACCCTAAAATTCTAACTTTGAGAATTCTTCTCTAAACTGTTGTGTGTATTTTTCCTTAGGACTTGTACACCTATTTATATAGGTTACAAACTTGTCTTCCAAGTATATGAGTTATACTAGGAAACCTAAACATGGCTAAGAAAGGAAACCTTGAGTTTAACTAAAACAGGAAACCTCTAGCTATACCAAAATAAGGAAAACACCTAGATGATTCTAGAAAATTCTGGAACCTTCCTAAAACATCGACAACTTCTAACAGTTTCAACTTGGTGTTGCAGGCTGAATTAGAAACTGATGAGATGTTTGCGCAAGTGACTTTGCTTCCTGAGATGAAGGTCGGATACTCGTCCAATTTTCTTATGTGGTTTTTTATCTGGACTCTGCATGTGGCTAATGCTTTACATCTTTACAGGAAGAGGTGTCTGGTATTGAGAAGGCCTTCCTAAAGCGGCATGTTGATGATTGCCTTCCAGCGCTGGTTGGTTTTCGAATCAAAATTTATGAAAACTTGTATATGCTATATCACACCCGTTCCCTTCAGGAAAATAAAGTAGCACATAATTTTCTGTGTATCGGTTTGAAGCTAATTGGCTGGTTTCTTAACGGTTAGGTGAACTATTTGTTTTGTCACATGACATGTCTCAACAGCTGCCGTCGCAAGAACTGGTGGCTAGGTATTTTCATGGGTTAGAGTGGCACTTTCGCCATGTGTGCCGTGGTAAGTTGAACTCTCCCCTTATTATGAATTTTCTATGAATCCAGTCCATCATGGAGTCGGTATTTTTCAGTACAAAATAATATATATGACACAACGAAATCAGATTATGTTTTGTTGATGAATCCTTTTTTTTTTTGTGTCGCGTTACAAAAGGTCATCCGAACCGGAATTTGTTTACCACTGGTTGGAGTAATTATGTGAGCTTGAAAAAGCTTGTTATTGGAGATATTTTTGTCTTCCTTAGGTTTTTTTCTCTTTTCTTTTCATTACTTCTCACAGGTAGCCCAGTAGTAATCTGCATTTTCTTGTTCCAACGGACTTGCTTTAGAACTTAAGTTTCAGTCATTAAGTTTTAAGGGATCTTTTGTGCACAGGGGCGAAAAAGGAGAACTTTGTGCTGGTGTTCGCCGTGCAATGGAGACACAACAAAATCCTTCTTTATGTGTTATATATTTTCGCAGCATGCAACTTGGTGTACTTGCCATTGCATCTCACGTACGCTATATCTACTGGGACCATATTTAGTGCATATTACAATTGTTGGAAAAAATGGGTTTCACAAAGGATGAATCACACAGAGAAGAAATTGTTGCACTCCAAAACTTTCAAGGCTTGTATAAATTTCTTTTAGACAAATATTTCTACCCTCCCAATAACAATTGGCGATTACAACAGGTATGCGAAATATTGCCTTCAGGATACAATGAAAGCCCTGCAACGAAAACTGAATTCAAGGTTTGTACCCCTTGATTCAATCAAGAACACACAAAGAGATTTCTGATTTCTGATGATGCTTTTTGAAACAGAGAAAACAGATTGATTTTTCTTATATGTTAAACGAAACTGGGAGAAGCTATTTATAAAGGGTTTTGCACCTGTTGGGAATAGGTTTTTTTTATTCGCCAACAGGTTTCTATTCACGAAACGTCAGGTTCCTTCATCAACATACATCAATGGTGTCTTTTGGATTCGAAATTTTCGAACAGGCTTTTATCGGCCAAATAAAACCTTCAGTTCAAAAAATTCTTCCGGGGGGCGATGCCCCCTTGAAACCCCCACCAGGGGCGGTCTCCCCTGGACCCCCACGACCTGACCTGTCAGGTCGACCACAGCCTGGGGGCCGATGCCCCCCAGGACCCCCCTTTGGTTAGCGGCGTTGAAAATATTCCAACAACAATCCTAAGTAAGAAGCATTATATTCCGAAGTCCACATTTTTATCATACTTGCACATTTTAGCTGATATTTGTTGATTTTCACAGGATGAGTCCGTCCGAGTTTCTAATTCCATACGATGAGTACATGAGCTCAGTTAGGAACAAATATTCCATTGTACTGACGTTCAGAATGAAGTTTGAGGGAGAAGAAGGCCCAAAACAAAGGTGAATACAAATGAGTGTTTTAAATTCATCTCTTTTGTCTCTCAGTTGATGTAAATATTAACTTTAATTTTGGTGTATATTAGAATTGTGGGTACAATAGTTGGAATTGACGATGTTGATTCGGTTAGGTGGCCTAGATCGAAATGGAGATGTCTCACGGTAATTATTTTCCATGTGTATTATCCTCTGTCTAGGTTACATGGGATGAACCTTGTTTAACAGTTGTTCGTCCGAAAAGAGTTTCTCCTTGGACAATTGAACTATCTGACAATGTAAGGACCAATTCAACTCCAGTACAACTGAAAACAACAAGAAGGGTCTGAATCTCCTCATTTGTTGATTCATCTATCCTGGATGATGGTTAGTTTTCAATGTCCGTCTTATTTACTTCACAAATTGCTCTTGGATAGCTGAGTAACTTCTGAGTTAAATTAAACCCATTTTTGGGGTCCCTTGCATTCCTGAAAATAGTATTAGGAACTTCTAGCTAATTAGACCTGAAAGTGCTACTTCTAAGGCTATCAGGGATGTATCTTCTGATTTTATTATTGATGAGGAAAATCTGAGAGTCCCTTTCAAAGTTTTTCCTGAAATTATATCCTTTCTTATGGTCACTTTCATTTTCGAAAATTACATCCTTTCTTATGGTGTAAGAATTTCTTTTTAATGTTACCTGAAGTACTTGCCTCAAAGGTTATTACAGATATAATGATTCGTACTATGTTTGCTTCTTTCGAATGTAGAATGAATGAATGTTTGAATGACTTCTTTTCAATGAAAAATGAATGTTTGAATTGGATTGGATTCAATGACAACAATTCCAGGAGATATGGTACTTGCAGGGTAAAATAAAAGGGGTTGGGATTAATTTGACCAGGTCAATGAAGACTGGCCTTTTTTTTGTTACAAAAAAATTAATAACGGCAAAAAAGTGTTACTAAATTTTTATCAGGATTATTGGGGTTGGTCAGCGTTGACTTAGTCAGTATATTTGTAACTCTAGTAAAAATTAGAAACGGTCCAGCGTTAGTTATTAATTTAATTCCGTAACGGTCATGTTTTCAGTCACGAAAACATTTACAACCCCGGATTCGTAACGGCAGCATGTTCGTGACAAAAATTTGCTACACCCCCTTTTGAAACGGTTTATTTGTGTACAACCTCGTTTAGTGACTGAAATAATAAGTTACTAAACGCAAAATATGGTGTAGTGTGACTTAAACAAAAAACCTCAATCCAATATCAAAACCGATCATTCATCAACATACACATCATCAAACCAACCAAACAAAGACAGATCTAAAGAAAACCAACAGTTAAAAATGATGGGAAGGATGTTATTGAGATATCTTAATGTGAAGAAGAAGATCCAGAAACATTATCAACAGATCTAGAAGCAGAGAACAATGGAGCCGTTAATAATATTTTTCCTCCTATTCTCAATACAGCGGCAGCCATGGACAATGATATGGATGGGAAACTCCTATTCTTTCCTCCTCTCTATAAAAAAAATATATATTATAAAAACATGATTTTAGAAAATAATGGGTTTGGGAGGAATTTTTTTACCAAAAGTGGATGCGCGCATGAAGTTTTTCACCCGTGGGTTTCACAATGGAAAAATCTACATAATTGGGCCTGGAAGTAGTTTTCACAATGCATTATCCAAGAACAATTTTTTGGGGACCAGCCTTTTTTGGGGGGGACCATTGTTTTATAAGGCCATCTACCCTATACTTATAAGGGATGTCCTAAAGTGTAGACATTAATAATTTGCCCCCAAACCCTATTTAAGATTATAACTAAACTAATAACTAACCAAATCAAAATCAGTCTTCTTCTTCCTTAGCCGCACGGTGGGTTTTTGTGAGAGAAAAAAACTTCTTCTTATTCCTTTCAACATCTTCTTCATCGATTAACCGTCGACTCATAAAATTTCCATCGTCGATTAATCAATCGACTATAAGAATGGTTCTTCTAAAGAAAACCCCACGACTTCAAGGAGAGGGTCCTCGATTGGGACATCTAGCAAATCAGCCAAGTGATTTTGAGATTCATAAAGAAGTGTAAGAGCCAAGTGAAGCCATAATCCAGTATAATAGACGCACTAAGAAGCCTGATTCTGCCATGGGACCGATTCACATGTATTTTCCAACAAACCCATACTTTTAATTTGATTTTGATTGCTTCAATCGAATATAAATCATCAAAAAAGGGTTTATATAGAAGTTACAGGGCCATGTTCGGTTAGGCCGAGTTTCCAAAAAATCCTAATTTTCTAACCGAACTTCCTGAAAGGAAGAACACGAAGAGCAGTTCGGTTCTATAGGATTTAAAACTAGGTCACCGAACTGCCAGTTTGGTTATTTCGCAAATATGCCTAAAACTTTTTCTAACCGAACTTAACCAATTTTATAAAAAATTGTTTTTCACATGTAACCGAACTGTGCTATTTTTCCCGCTATTTTGAGTTTTTATGTAACTGAACTAAGCTATCTTGTTCGGTTGGTTCGCATAATATTCTAAAACTATTTAATAACCAAACTTTACCAAAAAAACAAATTTCAATGTAACCGAACTATGCTATTTTGCCAATACGTTGAGTTTCAATTTAACCGAACTTGTCCAACTATGTTGTGTTGCATACATGTGGAGTTCGGTTTTTTCGCAAAAAAACTTGAAAAACCGAACTCTTCACTATTAGTGACCAATGTTGAGTTCGGTTTGTTCGCAAAAAAAAAATTCAAACCGAACTCTTCAGTAACAGTGACCAATGTTGAGTTCGGTTTGTTCGCAAAAAACCTTTGGTAACCGAACAATACTCTGGAACACAAAATTAGAGTTCGCCTATTTTTAGTCATCATTTATCGGTTAAGCTAATATCTTTTGTTTTCTTTATTAGAGGAAAACAACCTTTACTGGAATATCTGAGAACTCCCACGCCTCGAGGCATGGTACATTGTGGTTCCGGTAAGCGTGGAACAAAAATTATTAAGTATGGAGGTGGGTCATTACTAGGTGTTGTCATCCAAGATGGTGTCAATAGAGATAATGTTGACAACGTAATCCAACAAGTTAATGAAGAGATCGTGGAAGAGATGGGGAGTCAAGAACATAATCAAGGTGGAGAAGGTGAACTAGATCAAGAAGGAGGAAATGAGGGTGGCGATGATGAGGGTGAAAAAGATGAGGAAGATGGAGACAAGATGTAGATAAGGATGATGATGAATCGGGGGAGGACTCGGATGAAGAGGAAGAAGAAGAGGAACAAGTAGAAATAGTGGTAAAGAAACCTAGAAATACGCCTCAAAAACCTTGTTCTAGATATTCATACATTCCTGATGACATATTGTGTTTGCCGCCAAAGAATCCAACATATGGTACTCCAAGAGATGGCGGGGCGGTATTGATGGGCTAAAAAAACTCATGGGCTGCCAAGATCTTTGCGACAAAGGTATGGTTCAATCTTAACCATCAATATTTAGATTTCTCAGTCATTTTATTATATTTTGACATATATTGTTCTTTTCTATATATATTAGTATATAAGATACGATGTTGTTTTTGTAGGATCATAAAAATGTTGTTCGTGTTTTGAAACTTCAAAAAAAAACAAGATATGGAAACTAGAAAATGAGTGTGATGAGGTCCGCTTGGAGGTATTTGATTGTGTACTATGGAACGGGATACAACATGCGCACCAAAAATTTGATGTTGTCACTGTTACTGCATTTGCTGAGAGGGCTTATCTAGAGACGGATACCTTTCATCTACCTTTTGGTGAGATTTTCATAACTCCGAATGATTTTTTTAGAATCACAGCCCTACCAATTACAGGAACAAGTGTTCGAGATGGCTACGATCCCTCGATGAGTTATGAACTTCTTGAAAAACTAGTCGAAAGGTGTCTATGATGGAGCGATAAAAAGGCACCATGTGAGTTTAGGCGAGCTAACAAAGAGCCTAAGGAAGGTGATGAGTATAATGAGTTTGAGGAAGACCGCGCGTACAAGAAGAAGTTGAAAAAAATCAAGCTCAAAACCTTGTTTGATGAGTTTTCAGGGACGAAAAATTTGGTTGCTCAAGGAAAGTTGGTGATGACAGAGGAGAAGATTAAGCACCATGTGACTGCTTATTTGTTATATCAACTAGTAACCATTTTCTTCCCCGACAGTTCAGGTCACGTGGTAAATTCTCATTACCTCCAGTTATTGGACCCCGTGGATGAGGTGAACAACTACTCTTGGGGCATTTCGGTTCTTCATTCGTTCAAGCGGAACTCAGAAAAGCTTCGAGGCTTAAGAGTCTATATTTTGGAGGCTTATACACCCTTGTTCAGGTACCCCGTTAATATCGTTTGTGTGTTTCAATATATAAGTGAATGAATGTGTATTGTTACTAATCATATTGCGAATGTATTATCTGTTGCCTCTTATCATAGGTTTGGGTGTACGACCACTTCCCTAAACTTCAATTGTATCATGCTCACACTCCTTGGCATTATGGGAAGCCTACAGCTGGTAAATATGAATTTTTGAACTCATAGGAAAATAATAAGAAGAAAAGGGTGTGGGAGTTGAGGGAGACATTGGATAAGTTAACAGTGGAAGATGTGGTTTTACATCCTTACACCATTGCATCAGATGAAGACGAGGAGGATGTTGATGTTATTGATTTCTCACCTGTTGCGGGTTATAATGGACCGTTGTTTCATCTTTGGGGTTGTACGATGTATAATCCTCGAATAGTACTTAGACAACTTTCTTGTGTCCAAAGTGTCCAACAATTGGAAAACTTCAACTTCAAGGTGAATAAGGTCGGAACTAAGAACAGCGAGAAGAATTTCACCCCCAAATACGATCCTGCTCCATCAGTGGACCACTGGAAGAACTTTGGGGATTATCTTGTTCCAGTCGAAGAGTTACAAGATTCATTTGATGAGCCAAATGCCGCTGACGAGGGATATATGGAATGCTATGAAAAAAAAATTCATCTTCGTGTAATAAACAGTATCCAACAAGCTCGTGCTGATAAAGCAAAAGCGACGACAATGGAGAAAGAGGCTCAGAAGATTATGAAGCATACCCCTATGTGTGGTGATGAGGCCTTGAACTTATGGAATTCGGCGGTAAAATATTTACTCTTATTTTTGTTTTTCAAAATGTTGTAAAGTATTGAAAAATAATAGTTACTTATGTTTTTGATGAGAAAAGGTGAATGCAAGTGCTAAATTGTTGAAGAAAATGATGGCAAAAATCCGGAGTGGGGAGCCGATGGACATTCTACAACAAACAGACCTCTACAACCAATGGAATAATGTTTTTAATCCCAACCTTGTCGATACAAGCCAAGTTGATCCAAGCTAGACCATGCCGTCAAAGAGGATTCGCCGATAAGGGAAAGGTTCAAGTCGGATGGTTGACCAAAAAACTAGTGGAGATAACACTCCTAGTGACGAAGGACGACCTAAAGCTCCTAAACTCAAGAATAGAAAAGTTTCTCGTAGTGGTCGTGGTAAATGAGTGATTGCAACAATTAGTACTTTGGTTTCTTATGTTTAGAAAACTTATTGTAGATTTGGTAATTTGTTTCCTTATGTTTGGAAAACTTTTGTTTTGCGGATTTGGTAGTTTGGTATTCTTATGTTTATTTCCAACATTTAGTTATGTGGATTAATTTAGTAAATGAACTTCATAATTTGGTTTTTAATTTGTGTTTTAAGGGATTAGTTCGGCAATATGACTCATGTGTTTCATTAAATTCAAATTTTGGTTAGTAAACTAAATATCATAAACAACCGAACTTGATGGTCCACAAGTTCGGTTTGTTCGCAAATTTTGAAATCTAATCGAACTCAGCTACAAAAAAAATTCAGAAGTTACAGTGTAATATTCGGTTACTTGAATTTTTTTGCAGGGAACCAAACTGGAATGTTCGGTTACCTGATAAAAAAATGCAGGTAACCGAACTTCTGGGTTAATAAATCATTCTTAATGTAGTTGTAGTTTGGTTACCTGCCATGTTATACCAGGTAACCGAATAATACATTGTGACTCATGAAATTTTTTTGATGCTCAGTTCGGTTAGATTGCAAAATCTGCGAAGAAACCGAACTTATGGACCACCCAGTTCGGTTACATAAGCAAAACATCCATGTAACCAAACTTAAACTTTCAAAAGCTTCAACGTTGTCGGAAACCAGGGGGAAATGATCCGTTAAGTTTTTTTAAATGCAACCAAGTTCGGTTACCTGCAAAATAATACCAGGTAACCGAACTGTGGAGCTCAAAAATCAGTGATAATTTTCCTAAGTTCGGTTACCTGCTATGATTTACCAGGTAACCGAACATTACACTGTAACTTTTGAATCTTTGTTGTTTGCACTGTTCGGTTACCTAGCAAAAGTTCTGAGGTAACCGAACCTTGAGTTCGGTTTTTTCGATGCATTTCTTATGTAGCCGAACTCTCTATTTTGAAATTTGAATGACAAAAATTTCAAGTAACGGCTATTTTTATAGCCGTTATACACCTCATTGGTATAAATATGTGTCTTATAGTTAACATTTGTCTCAAAATATTCTAGAAATGACAGCTACCACTCCTAAATTTACTCTTAATGAAGATCTTTCTCTTTGCAGAAATTACATACTATACTATACAAAGAGGGGTGAAGAATGAAGAATGAATGGCATTATGAGTCCAAGTTATTGGGTGGAAATTCATGAGAAATTATGCTACGACACAACAAACCCTCATAACCGTGATCATATAGCTTTGTTCATTCGATTTGGAAAGATTAAAGATAGAGTTGTGGAATTTATGGCTTTATTTCATATTGTAAGGCGGTATCGACTTAGGGGTGAAGGATTCGACGAAATCATTTTAACAGCAAAAAACGAATAGCGAAGATGGAAGAGAAAGGATTTCAAATATGAATATCATTTCTGCCTCCTCAAAGACTTTTTCATAATGCGTTTCGAATATTAAATGTTATGTAATTTTATTTCGGCAATGTCCTATAATAGTTCGTCCATGTCCCGTAATTTCATTTCCTAACCGAACTTTTGTCCTGCAATAGTTCGAAAATGTTCTTTAATGTAAGTTCATTTCTATAAACGACATTGCAAAAAACCCAAAAATAAGACCAAATAACTAAAAAATATGACCAAATTCCTAAAAACACAATCTTTAATTCTTATGTTGATGTTCAAAGCATACTTAGTTTAACTAATGGTACATTTAATTATCCTCAAGGGAAATTGAGCCTTCGTGTATAATATTATCCGAATCCTTCAAAGCTTTCCACATCTCCATGTTATGCTCTTACATAATGCACCAACCCAACATAGTGTCGGGGTTAAATCCAGGCCAATAAGAGTTTCTGCATATCGGAGGCAATGGAAATTTGTCTTCTAACATGAGGTCAATAAAATGGTTGTTATTAATCAACGCAATCACCACCCTCCTACGTTTGATTTGCTCGACACATATGGTTGTTTTCAGAGTGTATGCGAAACTAGCACCTTTTGAAAAAAAGTGAACCAAGCAAATGAATGCTTCGGCGATTAAGTGCCCACAAATCGGCATGGACATCCAGTGATCCCTTGTGATTGGGTTGTCCTCGTGAATACGTATTTGAAACCTAACCAACTGCACATTGAGACTAGATTCATCAACAACCTTTTCCGGACATAAGTGGTTTGATCATAATTATATAGATGGGCACCTTGAGTAAAAGGCCCTAGTTGTTGTACGATAACGTGGAAAACGCAATTACCATCCTGAGGGACGTCTTTGGTGGATATGACGTACTTTCTAATGTAAGTAGGTAGCTTTTAAAAGTAGATTTTATCAACAAAAGGTGGAGCATTAAGCTTCACTTCTTGTATAATTGGTTTGCTAGGTTCAAATGGAGTAAGTGGGGTTTGTGGAGAGTGTAACATTGGTCCGTTTTTCTTCATATCCCGTTCATTTGTCTCGCTCTTTTCCATAATATTCCTAGCCTTTTTCTTAAAATCGTCTTGGTACTTTGCCGCGGTATGCTCATGCCCCTAAGGATCTCTAGTAAAAGGGGTCATTTCGTTTTTCCTCTTAGCCAACACCTTTGTAAATTCTCTAACCTTTTTTTTTTTTGTTTCTTTGGTTCTTGTCCTACCTTTACCCTTGCCTTTACTCGGTTCTTGCACATTGTCTGAAGTGTGCGGATAAACGATTGGCCGCATGTCATCCCAAAAGATTTGTCTTTTGAGTTTGTTCATGTTCCGGTACATCTCGATCACGATTCTTCCCATTTCGTAGTCACCAAACTTTTCTCCGACATCGCCCTTTGGAGGAGGGACAAAACTTAATTGTTACTAATGTGGATCTATATCGCTTAAAGGGATTATGCCATGTTCATATTTAGCTATCATATGGAAACAAGGGAGTCCCATATACTTCTTCATGTTGCAAACACACACCTCGTCCGGCTTGGTTCCCCATATGTCGATTAAATTCACCTCAACCATTAACCTCTTAATGCAAGCATGTGAAACATTATAGTGGAGTCCCTTGAAATACCGAAGGTTCACCATATTCTTGATGTTACCACCTTTGTCTACAATCTTTTTGTACTTCATGATGCGGCTTTTTTGGAACTTCTCTTTAATTCTCTCAATATCGCGGTTGAAGTAACTCTCCATTGCGTTAAACACAACCAAAAAATTATCGACACATCCAAAGAGATTTTCTTCAACCGGTGGTGAGAAGATTCTTCCATACTTGTTGCATGATTCTCAAAGTGTTTATGGTTGTTGGTAAAAGCATAAACGAAACTCTCTTTGTGCGGTTCCAACCATTGCTCCACCACATACGTTAATATATCCTCCGGATATTCGGGGCTAGACCAATGTTCTCTAAATTCATAAAGATTTAGATAATACTCCTCTTCGGTGAGAGACCAAGTCAATGCCTCCCATTCCCCGGAGAAGGCAACCCATTTAGCGTGATTTATGGTGTATTGTTTATCGAATGCCTCTTTTGCATCCGCTTGTTCATATTCTGTTAGCTTACTAATCTCTTCCAATCCTTTCCTCTTAGGTTGACAAAGTTGAGGCTTGCACCTATTCATCACATTGCACCATATATGAAATGTACAAAGCATATTATGTGCCAATGGGAAAACTTTCTCTATTGCGTTCATCAATGCTACTTCACTGTCCGTCACGATAATCCCGGGGATATCATCATCTCGGTAGATCGCCTTCACTTGTTGTAGCGCCCAAGTGTAACTTGGTTCTTGCTCGTCCTTTAGAAAACAAAAAGCAAAGGTAAACGGTGACTTCGTCGACGTACGACCAACAGTGTTCAACAATGGAATCTCGTATTTTTTTGTCTTGTAAGTGCAATACATTATAAGAACTTCATGGAAGGATTGAGCCAATTGAACACTCTTCGAATGAGCAATGAATAGATGAGTTATTTCTTCTTCAGGACCTACCTTCTTTTGAACCGCGTAGCCTTTCTCTTGAGACAAAAAAACAATTGTTGCATTATTTGTCTATCCTTCCATTCACTCCTTTTAATTATTTCAATTGCATTGTAAATGGTGGACAAAGATGATACGCTATCCGGGTTATCTTCCTTTAATAAGCGAAGCATAACGGTAGGTGGAATACTCATTTTCCTATACTTAGCAATTTTTTCCATTTCTTGAGGAGTGAGCCTTGCGTCCATTGCACGTCCTTCGAGATCTTCCGGACGAGGGTGGTTATGACTACCTACCACCTTATACATAGCTAGAAACCATTTTTTCGTTAATTTTCTCTTGTTAAATACTAGCTTGAATGGGAATTTAATTTTCTTTGAGCATGTTGTGTTCTTCCTCGTCGTCATTCCTTTATACTCATAACCCATCCTCTTGTGACTAACATCGGGATCTCCACGTCTCTCACAAACCATTTCAAAATGAGTTTTGCTTTCTTTTCCATTCAAAACTAAGACACACTTGACTCTCTTAGCATGTTCTCTAGCTCAATTCTTCGCATCATATGTAAGTCAAATACCAATTCATTAGCATAGTGATGAGATGTATCTTCGAACAACATACCAACCGGAGAAGGTTGATCATCCATTGGTATAGTTTGGCATTCCATCTACAAGAAATGTAACAACATCAATTGGAATTACATTAGGGTTCGGTTACATGTAAATTTTAGCGCAAACACCGAACGCAAGGTTCGGTTCGTAAAGCAAAGTTGACAAGTAACCGAACAAATAACAAATAAAAAGTTCGGTTACTTCCTATTTTGTTTGTTAAGTTCGTTTGTTTATGCTGTTGTTTCGAGTTTGCAAAACAACCGAACTTAATACATTTAGTATACTCTTATATTATGTAAAGTTAGGTTTGCTAGTTCATAAACATGCAGTTTGCGAAACACCGAACTTAGTACACTAAGTTAACTCTTATTTGTACGTAAGTTCGGTTAGTTATTGGTTAATTGGTTGCGAACCAACCGAACTTTGTACATTAAGTTAGATCTAGTTTTTACGTAAATTTCGGTTTGTTAATTTGTTACGAACCAACCAAACATAACGCTGGTACCCTAGAAACTTCTATTAACGGTGAGTTCGGTAACCTGTGTGTTTGGGCTAAGTAACCGAACCACACTTTCATATGAGTTCGGTTACCTGTTTTTCACACGAAGGAACCGAACTACACCTTCAGAAGAGTTCGGTTACATGTTCTTCACATAAGGTAACCGAACCGTCCCAAATCCAGTTGAAAAATTTATAATTTTAGGAAAGTTTTGACCAATTCAACATACATTATCTAAGTTTGGAGCATACCTGGACACCCAAATACTCTTCCTCCGGTTTTGGTTGATAAAACCCATCATATTCATCTTGAGATTGAGTTTGGGGAAGAATAGAATCACCATCTAAGAAATAACTCATATCCGGATCATTGTGAAGATTAACAAACACTCTAGGAGAGGATGGAGATGAAGAATCAGATGAGTTTTCATCAGTTGAATACCCAAACTTAGTGAATTGGAAAAAAAAAATTATTTTTCATGTTTTTCTCCTTCATCTTCTCTCACTTTACTCTCTCAATAATTCTACTCATCTAATAAAAAAACCATCTTTTAATTTAATCTCACGAATTATTTTTAACTAAATAATTTCACTAATCATAACCTAAATTTAATTATAAGGGTAGTTTAGGTATTAATATAAATATCTAGATATGGGATGACCTAGATTTACTTCTAATGTCTTTACCCAAAATAAACCCATGGTTCCCAAAAAAATAGTGGTGCCCAAAAAATCATTGTTATCCAAACCAAGACTAAAGTTTAGACGATGTTGGGTCAGAGTCGTCGGACCTTAGTCCAAGAGTCCAAATATTTGAGGCACGAGGTTTGGAGTTTTCTGCACACCCCTAATCAGAATGAAGGTCACTAGGCCCAAAGTTAATGACAGGGAGATCATTAGGTTTCGCTTATTAAGAGCACTCCAAAACTAAGAAACAAAAAATTGATAAATTACATTTTCTAAACTTTTGGAATCACGATCTTAAAGGTTAGATCACGTGTACCTCCACAGCTAAATTAATCGGAGTGGTGGGCTTTTTAAAGCCTGATGGACCAAACTGGAAAACAAAGTTTCTCGGTACACAAAGCCTCTCCACCTTTGGATCAACGAGTTGGGTCTCATCCATAGGGGTGAGCATGGACCGGTATGGACCGATTTTCGCCTCATCCGCATCCAATCCATTAAACTGTGGATTTCATATTTGGTATCCGCATCCAATCCATATCCAATGGATGCATGGATGGACAGATTGGATGAGGATAATCCAATGGACTTGTTTTAGTTAATATTTATAGTAAAGAAAATAAAATTAACACAAATGACTCCTTATCATATCCTATATATGTATACAAATATAAAAATTCCATGTACAACACCCTAAGTAAATATCTTAAAAATTTCTAAATGATTCATAGTATTTTCTAGAATTATATAAATGCCCTTAATTTAACAGATATGGGTGTCCAACGGATTTTCAAGGTTGCATCCATGCTCGATCCGTTATCCGTTGGATTTCAAAAACTTCATCCGCATCCAACCCATTGACGAACGGTCCAGACATCCATCCGCAAAT
This sequence comes from Papaver somniferum, assembly GCF_003573695.1. Classification (NCBI taxonomy): domain Eukaryota; kingdom Viridiplantae; phylum Streptophyta; class Magnoliopsida; order Ranunculales; family Papaveraceae; genus Papaver; species Papaver somniferum. The sequence goes on from NW_020620381.1 coordinate 3,102,821, forward strand.
AAACGGTTGGTCCCGATTAAATCTGCGGATTAGGGGCCAAATGCTCACCCTGTTCATCGGTACCTTATAAGTCCCGATCTTATTACCAAGTGGTGAACGGGCATGGGGGCCAATTGGTCCATCTTTAATAGTCCTCCTTTAACAAGATCACAAGTTCTTGTAGAGGTGAACCGATTTGATGGTCAACAACGGATAAGTGTCCTTGCATCACTGAATTAGCAAAGATCGGGTCTATTAATATATTTGGTCCATCCGGGGTATGTCAAAGATTGGGACTGCCCCTGTCAAAATCCGTTTTTGGATTGTAAATCGGTCCTTGGAAGGTTCAGTTTTCCAAATCCGCAAACTTGTTGGTGATGAGATGCGGGTGATGTTGTACATGTATGAACGTGATTTTTTCAAGGAGATGGACTGGATTTGGTCGAGAAGAATGGTCTGAAATTGGGTTTAATCTGGGTATATTGTGCTGGTAACTACCTGAGGTTGTGCATCCTAGTGACGACGAGAGTTAGATGAAAGTGGAGATGCAGGTGATGATGGGTTTTCTGTCGAATTGAATCGATTTGGATGTGGACTCATATTTGGTTTAATTGAAGTTCTAGTGAGAGTGAATGCATGGTTGGTGGAGCAACCATCTTGGGTGGACTTGGGTTTTATACTCTGATGCCTGAAGTCCCGAATACGAAAGCAATTCTACAACAACGTCTTGACATTTCGGTGATGATCTTACAGCGTCATTGGCAACATAATTTGGGTAGTTATTGTTGCGCCAAAGCCTGCGGAAGCGTTAGGTTTGCACTACTACGAGGTATCTCAATATCTCCAAGAACACAATCACATACACAAGAAGAACAAGTGTTTAACGAGATTTAATCCTCGGGAAGGAATACGCAATTTTATATATCACCGTATAAGTTGGAATATACAAATCCTTTAGACGAGAAGAAGAGAACTCTTATTTAGTTCTGGTGTATTTTCTCTAGTTCTTTTTATGACTATTTACACACATCAATAGGAGTGGATACATTCCTTAACAAGGAATACTTTCCTACAAGTATAGGGTTTCCTAATCTTAGCTCTAAGAACAAACCTCTTAAGCTTTTATACATAGGACACAAGTACTTGGTTTCCTTAACTAACTAGATTTCCTAATCTAGTCCTTGACCATCCTACCAACAATTCTCCACCTCGGATCATGCATTCATGCATGAGACGATCAATAGACAAAATCATCTCCATCTTCCAACGTCGATTGAACCATCATTGGCTGCCTACGTATCCTCAATAGGAACCAAACCCAATGGTAGTTCTCTTAAATGGCCTTGCTAGAAGACCTTCACCAGGTTCATAAGAACCTTTACCCCAAATAGGGCCTTTCACCAAACTAGAAGGATGTGGATCAATTTCAAACAATGTCGAAACTTGATCCCTGATACTAGTTTAGTCAACATATCAGTTGGATTGTCTTTGGTATTGATCTTCACAAGTAGAATGTCTTCTTCTTCAAGAATTTCTCTCAAAAAGTGAAATCGTACATCTATATGTTTGGTTCTAGCATGATGCACTTGATTCTTAGCCAAATAAATTGCACTTAGACTATCACAATGCACAGGCAGTTGGTCTTGCACAACTCCTAAGTCATCTAGCAAACCTTATAACCATATATCCTCCTTAAATGCCTCAGTCACTTCCATATACTCCGCCTCCGTAGTTGAAAGCGCAGTAGACTGCAAGATTGATCTCCAACTTACCGGTGCCCATGCTACGGTAAATACATACCCTGTAGTTGAACGACTTTTGTCCAAATCACCAGCATAGTCAGAATCCACATACCCAACACACAACTAATTGTTACTTCTATCCTTCACAAACTCCAAGCCAACATTAACTGTACCATAAAGATACCTCAAAATCCATTTCACAGCATGCCAATGTCCCTTACCAGGACAATGCATATAACGGATTACCATACTAACTGCATGTGAAATTTCCGGCCTTGTACATACCATCGTATACATCAAGCTACCAACATCTTCAGTATATGGGACTTGGGCCATATACTTTCGCTCTTGTTCAGTAGTGGGAGACATACGAGCATTCAACTTAAAATGAGCAGCAAGGGGAGTACTTACAGATTTAGTTCCTTCGTAGACACCAAACTTCTGTAACACTTTCTTCAAATATGCCTTTTGAGATAAACAAAATTTACCCTTCTCTTTGTCACGTTGAATCTCCATGCCAAGAATCTTCTTAGCTTCTCCCAGATCTTTCATCTCAAACTCAGATGACAACTTGTTCTTCAAATTATCAATCTCTTTCTTGTTATTCGATGCAATCAACATATCATCGACATACAAGAGCAAATATATGAAAGACCCATCACGTATCTTCTTAAAGTATACACAATGGTCATAGTGACTTCTTGTGTATGTTTGTCCTATCATAAACTGGTCAAATCGCTTGTACCATTGTCTTGGAGACTGTTTTAGCCCGTACAACGATCTCTTCAGTTTACATACATAATCTTCTTTTCCGGAAACCTTGAACCCACTCGGCTGAGTCATATAGATCTCCTCTTCTAGATCCCCATGTAAGAACGCCGTCTTAACATCTAGCTGAACTAGGTCTAAATCATATTGTGCTACCAAGGCTAACAAAATACGGATTGATGAGTGTTTTACCACCGGAGAGAACACCTCATTATAGTCAATCCATTCTCTTTGGGCATAACCTTTTGAAACTAACCTTGCCTTGTAGCGAACTTGATTCACCGAAGATCCTTCTTTCTTAGCATATACCCACTTGCACCCTATGGCCTTCTTACCGTTCGGAAGCTTCATAAGAATACATGTGTCATTCTTGTAAAGAGACTCCATCTCGTCCTGCATTGCACCTTCCCAGTCTTTACACTCTGCACTACGTACAACTTCTAAATAGGAAGTAGAAGTACCATCTTCAACAACTGGTAATGCATAAGTAATGTAATCATTCATCCAACCAGGCTTCCTGGTTGATCTTCTTGTTTTTCTGGTTGCTATGGTTTCCGTGACCGTAGCTTCTGTATCTTCTACTGATTCTTGTTCCTCTTCCTCAACATCGTCACTATCATTTGGAAATTCAGTAGATACTTCTCTTGCGGACCCAATGTCTTCAGAAGTATTCTCAACAGATACAGACTTAACTGGAATTGGTGGAGTTGCATCAATCTCCACCTGCTGCAAAGGCTCACTAGTACTGGTGCTTCTGTTCTCCACCTGCCGAGAACCCCAAGACTTTACCATAGACATCTCATCAAATGTGACATCTCTACTAATGACTATATTCTTCTCAACTGGATTCCAAATCTTGAACCCTTTTACTCCATTCTTCATACCCACAAAGATTCCTTTCACGGCACGGCTATCAAGCTTGTTTTCACTAACATGATACCACGCAGGATAACCAAAGATATGAATTGAGTCATAATCATAAGCTGGTTTACCAAACCATTTCTCCATAGGAATTTTACCTTCTAATGCAGCTGATGGCAACCTATTAATGAGGAAGCACGCATACGTAACTGCCTCAGCCCAAAACGCCTTACCTAATCCAGCATTAGATAACATACATCGTACCTTCTCCAGCAAAGTATGATTCATGCGTTCAACAACCCAATTCTGTTGCGGTGTCTTCTTAACTGTGAAGTGCCTCTTTATCCCCTCATCCTGACATACTTGCAAGAATGGATCACTCTTGTACTCTCCACCATTGTCCGAACGTAGTACTTTGATCTTTCTGCCAGTTTGAGTCTCAGTTTCCTTTTTCCACCTCACAAATACTTCTAGGACTTCATCCTTATGCCTCATTGTACACCCATACACGCCTAGAATAGTCATCAATAAACGACAAAAACCAATGTTTCCCTCCCAATGATGCATTCTTGGAAGGACCCCAAACATCTAAGTGAACATATTCAAGAACTCCACTAGTATTGTGGATAGTTGTGCCAAAGCTTGTTCTTGTTTTCTTTCCCTTAACACAATGTTCACAAAATGCTAACTTGCAGGCAATAGCACCTTTCAACAAGTCTTGTTGAATCAACCTATGCAACGACTTCTCACCTGGATGTGCAAGTCTCATGTGCCATAGCTTTGTCTTCTCAGTGGCTGCACTCTCAATGGGTTCAGAAATAGACACATCCCCTGTTGTTGTACTCCAAATCAAGTAGTACAAGTTATGATGACATTTTCCCTTCATGATTACCATAGATCCAGAGATTACCTTTAGAACACCATTTTCAGCGACTATCTTATAGCCCTTAGCTTCCAAAGTTCCGAGTGAAATCAGATTCTTCTTTATGGCAGGAACAAATCTTACCTCCTTCAGCTCTCTAACCATACCATCATGCATCTTGATACGAACACTACCAATCCCAATCACCCTGCAGGTATGATTATTTCCCATACGTACTTCTCCATCAAGCTCTTTAAAACTTGATAACCAGTCCCGATATGGACATATATGATACGTTGCTCCAGTATCTAATACCCATGTACCATCTGTAATAGTACAAGCTGATGGTGTCACAGTTAGCGAGAAATCAGAAGCATCATCTGATTCTTCATTACCTGTAGCAATGTTCACCTCCGTATTACTATTATCTCCTTCTCTTGCCTTACGCTTGGTACAATCCTTAGCCCAATGACCAAAGTCATGGCACCAAGCACACTCATCTTTCTGCAGTCGCGTTCTACTCTTAGAACGTCCTCTACCTTTACCATAACCACCATTCTTCTTTCTCCTGTCTGATAAACGACCTCTTGCAAGAAGTAAATCATTATTAACTTCACTTGCAAGGTCTTCACGATCCATCTTCCTGAACTCCTCACTACGCAATGTTGTAGTGACCTCAACGTATGTCATCTTATCCTTGCCGTGCATTAAAGCTTTAATCACAGGTTCATACTTTTCAGGAAGAGAGTTTATCAAACACAAAGTTTGTTCCTCGTCGTTGATCTTCTCATCGTAGTTAACCAACTCAACAAGAAGTTTATTATATGAATCTAGGTGCTCGGTTAGGGTTGCACCTCTCTTCATGTTATAGCGATAAAAATTCCTTTTAAGATGTATCTTACTGGCCATGTTTTTCACAAGGTATTCCTTCTCTAGCTTTTCTCAGGGATCCTTAGCTGAAGTCTCGTGCTGATAATTAACTCTTACTGCAGTTTCTAAACACCCTCGTACCGAAGCAAGACATAATTTATTCATCTTGTTCCACTGCTTATCAGACATCTCAACTGGATGATCTTCTAGAGCTTCTTCTAGGTCAAGATGAACAAGAGCATCCATTACGTCCGTTCTCCATAAACCAAAGTTATTGGTTCCTGTAAACTTTTCTACCTTGAGTTGTGATCAATATGAATGAAGTATTTCTTCTTCTTTTTCATTATCTTTACTTGTGGCTCCGAATGTTCTTCTAAAGGATCTGTCGGATCAACTGGTTTATCTCCGTCAACCATTGTTCTTAAACAACCAAATATAGATAAAAAACGGAACCTTTGAGATTATTATTACCTCAAGCAATCTTCAGAAAAAATACCTTCACTTCAACTTCAATTTGAGTACCCGTATCCAAGAGCATCTCCTTGCTCTGATACCAATTGTTGCGCCAAAGCCTGCGGAAGCGTTAGGTTTGCACTACTACGAGGTATCTCAATATCGCCAAGAACACAATCACGTACTTGATGAGTGCCAAATATTGTATATATTTATCCCTTTTTGTTGGCATTTAACTCATATGTTGTGCATTAATTCTACATTTTATCCCATATTCTGTATTTTCATTGTTTTCAAGAATAAATATTTTTCTTAATTAATTTTGCATTTTTAGGTACCAAATAAAGTTTGGATGACTTGTGGAGCGGAAAAGAGCAGAAAAGTAGTGAAAATCCGGAAGAAATTACGCAAGGAAGCCGCGAAGAATGGTGCGCATAAGCCCAAAAGACTAGAAATGGGCTCAAGAAGGAAGAATTGCTCTTAAAGAAGATATGGGCTTGGCATACCCAAGGCACAAAACCCTTACCCAAACCCATTTTCTATATCCATACCCGCCTCCATTCTCAGCCGTTAGATGGGATTACATCGAAATCCAATGGTCGCTTCAGTAGAGTGCATCAAAATCCGAGGTTCTTGTCAAACACCGTAGTGCTTAAATTCCAAGCCTTCAGATTAGATTGCATTTGAATCCTACGGTCGCTCCTATGCATGTGCATCAAATATCGATACTTCCGCTAAACACTACAACACCTAACCTCGATCTTCGCCGTTAACTTCGTTGTATCAAGACATCCGACGGTCGCTACCAGCCTCTTCAGGGGTAGCCATCCGATTCACCTACAGCTTCGCATCCAGTGACTCAGATTCGCCAACATCGAACTTTGGTACCCCGCCTCACACACTAGAAACCTATACCTATTAACCTAAAAACATCGACCATTCTTCTGTTCTCTTATCTTTCTTCTTCTCCCTCTTTCTCCCCTACCCCGACAGTTGCAGAACCGCTACCACCACTCCCTGCAACTACCGCGCCACCACCTCTACCTGTCTCACATCATCCCTAAACTACCAACCCATCATCACCCCCTAACTATCTATCCCCCTATTCCCTCAATCTCTCACGTTTCTTCCCTGAAACCCTAAGCGTGAGAGGTTGATGAAGTAGGTGACCTAGAGATGAAATTGAAGCATGGGAATTACGCAAGGGAAGCAGAAGAAGTATGGGTCGAAGATGGAATTGTCTCATCACAGTTGGTGAGGTAAAAATCCTAAACCCTAGTTCACAGTCAATTTGGGGAAAATCATAAAAACCCTGATTATTGTTGAGAAGAGTATAGAGAAGATAGAGTGGGTGAAATAGGGTAGGTAATTAAACCCAATTACTGTTTAATTTGGGAATTTGTGTGATTTTGGAAAACCCTAATTTTTGGGGAATTTGGGGATTGTCTGTAAGTTATAAATAGAGCTGGGTGTTGTGTGTTGCAAAACTTATGCTGGAATAGCCAGTGTCATTTGGTCTGATTTTGGGAGAGCTGGATTAGCCAGTCTCTCCAATCTTTGTGCTGTTCATATTTTTCTCTTGTTTTATCCACTGTTAACTGTTACTGTGAGGTTATTGTTGTTGTTTTCTTGTAATTTCAGTTTTACCATGTTTTAGTTTGTCACCTTGCTGGGGAAAAAGATGAAGCTTCATGTGAATGCTAGTTAACTGATATGTAGAGAAGAGTTTTGTGGTCTGAAATTGTGCAGGATAATCATAATTTAAGCACTTAGTTAGGCTAGCCTTGTGACTAATGGTGCTGCAGCTCATGCACAGTTGTTGCTAAGCCCTTAGACTAGTTGTACTTTAATCAGACAATTAGTACTTTGGTAAGTATTTTAGCTGTAATTAGGATATCCCATAGGAAGAACAAGAGGCAGAAATTTGAGTCACATTGAAGATTGATTAGCATAAGTTTGAGGTGAAATCAAAAACCTCAGTGCCACTGCCCTATTACCATTTTGTCTCACTGTTTCTACTTCACTATTAACTTAATTTCTCATCTCCACTGCCCTTGGCTTAGGCCTTGGTTTATCTCTTTGTCATTCTTTGTGTCACTGTCACTTTTCCAGTCACTGTCATCACCTAGTAGTTTCTTTGCTGTTTTAGTTTACTTGTTCATTGTTTCACATTTTATCACTTTCACTGTCACCTTGTCACTTTCACTTTGTTCCATTTTGTTTTGCTTTTGTTCTTTGTTTAGTTTCATTGTTCTGTCACCTTCCCATAATACTTTTGTTCTGTTTGCTTTTGTTCATTGTTTTGCTTTTGATGTGTTCACTGTCACCTTCTCACAACACTTTTGTTACTTCAGTTTCAAGTTCTGTCACTTAAAAGCCCATTTGTTCTCTTGCTTGGCTAAAGCCTAGTTCATAGCTCAGAAGCCTAGCTCAAGCTAAGGCCCAGATTCATTACAAAGCCCAGTTCAGTCTTGGGTTAATCTAGAAGCCCATTGACACTCAAAGCCCAGTGCACTTCAAAGGCCAAGCCTAGTGCACTTCAAGACCAACTGAGCCCAAGCTCAGTTCACTTCATTGTCAAACAAGCCTATAATCCAAAGGTACCCAAAGCCCAAAAGGCTTCATAGTTAACCAACAACAATTTAGGAGCCCAAAATAGCTAGAAAACTCCAAAACACTCCCAGTCTCTGTGGATCGACCCGTACTTGCACGAGCTACAACTGACGACCATGCACTTGCGGTATTACTGTAGGCCCGTTTTTATTGCGCTTAATTTTCACACATCTCCGGGTCCACAAAGTTTTTGGCGCCGCTGCCGGGGACTCGGGTTTGTTTCTCTAGTAGTTTTATTAGCTATTTTTGCATTTCACTGCATAGCATTTGCATTTGCATCTGCTTCACTTCATTTGCTGTTGGACCTGCTGTTCTGAACCAGTTTTTCCTCTGCTGGGACGCCACCAAGGAAAAGAACCAAAGCCCAACTGGATTTTTGCAACAATATCAGAGCAGCTGGGCTGTGCTTAAAAGGTAACCCATTTAAGAGAACCCGAATTGTGGGCTTCCAAATTTTAATTGTGGGCTTGTAATAAGTTTGTTTCTATTTTGGTCTTGTAATAATTTTTACTTTATTTCTTTTTCCTTTTTATTTATTTATTATTTTGGGCTTGTAATAATTTATTTTTTTATTTCTTTTTCCTTTTTTTTTATTTGGGCATGTAATTATTTGTATTGTTATTTTTATTTTCTTTTGTGGGTTGTGATAATTTCTAATAGTTCAAATTTTTGAAAAAAAAAAAACCAAAAAAAAAAACCAAAAATTGCTCCCATTTAAACCAAATTCCCAAATAGGCTTTATCCTTAAAGTCTAAAACCAAAATTTTGAAACCCATAACTGAAAATTGTGGGCCTTATTCTCTTTTTAATTGTGTAATTGCTTGATAAACATAACATGTCTGGATTTTGGTCTGCTCCTGGGGATGGAAATAAAACTCTTAGAGAACTTGCTTATGGGCATGTGCCACATTATGAGCCCTTCATAGACCATGATGTCAATAGTTATAGGGATTGTTATGGACATTTTCATAGTCATGAGCCTCAATACATATACCCTGATAACTATTCACACATGTATCAACCAACACAACCTGAAATCTATGCATGTACCTTATGTGGTGGTACATGCATACCCATGAAAATCCTGTTGAGAACTGTTATATGTTGCATGATTCTAGACAATTTAGAGAGTCCCATGAAAATCCAAATTATGAAATACCCACAAATTGTGAGGCTGGTAGTCATTGGGACCATAATCAATCCTTTGAGGGTTGCGATCAATCTTTTATAAACCCAAATGACCTTGCACACATGCACCCATCACCACAATTCGAACATGAAGAATTTTGTTCCCCTATGAAGTACGAATCTATCATGGAAAATCTCAGACTCATTGATCAAAATAATGCTAGATTGGAATTGCGAATGCAGGCATGTTTAGATCGGATGTTGCTTATTAAACAAAATGAAAAAATTCATGATGAAATGTGTGTTGTTCCTAATGAAGTGTCTAGTCCCATTCATGTAAATGATGTTGAATATGATCCTAACCTAGAGGAACATGAGTCGACTAAGGATACCACAATTGCTAATAGGGACCAATATGCATGTTACCATGATGATGATTATGATGATGATGTTATGTTAGAAGAACATGAAAACATTATGGAACCTTTTGGTTCAATAACATATGGCTTCTCTCCCTCGACCTTCATGAATGTTGTTTCTTCTAATTCTAATAATCATTGCAACTCATATGATTTTGAGATTGATTTGGGTCTTGTACAATTGTTCATTGAAGATGAGCATGATATAGGAAAAATTGAATCTTCTGTAGACACTAATGTTCCTATAATTGAAAATGAATTAGTTGTGTCTGATTCCATGCCTAAGTCACAAGATGTTGTCCCTTCTGATGTTGATGTGAGTACTTTGGACAATCATGATCCCGATTTAGGTCTTGATGTTTTGTTCCATGAATGTGTGCATGATTTACCTGTTTCTGATTTAGGGAAAGTATGTGCTAGTACTATTGATCGTACAAATGAAAATAACTTAGATGCACCTACTTTCTCGCCTAAATCACAGATTGAGATTTTTCCACCCAAGCTAGATTTGGTTTGTCACAAAATTTTTAAACCAACTATTCTGAGAGTCCCTAATCTAGGATTGGAACTGTGTGCCTCCCAAGTCCTTTTGGACCATTTTGCATCTAAATATAATATCTTTAAAGAAACACAGTTGGAATTAATTTCTCTGACCATCCCAAACACAGTCCATTTTGAGTTAGACCTTATGAATCATGCACCCCTAAAATTGAAAGATTTTGTGCTCAAAAGTAAACATGTTGAAAAATATAGGTTTGGGGATGATCCATCCGGTTTTTCACTCTCACTCCCTTTTCAGTCCAATTTTAGTTGTTTGAAACTATCGACGTTTCAACACTTCGTCTTTTGGGTTGATCCTCAACTCTTTAGACTATATGTGTATGGTGAATCTTTTGTATATAATCCAGTAGATAAAAAATTTTACTCTTTTGTTTCTTTTGTACATATTTTGCTAATCCAATATGATCTCGGCTGACATATGTTGGATTCTTGCCTTGAATAACAGAGTTCTAATATTGCTTTCGCCGAAATCGGGTATTCTCTTTCCTTTTTCTCTACTCAACATGATCCTCTTCATATGTTGTATTATAATTTTGTTCATATTTTGAAACATTGAGGACAATGTTTAGTTTAGGTTTGGGGGTGAAAAGTAGATACTTTGATAATATGCCATAATTGAAAACAAGAACTCCTTCTTTTTGAAAAAAATGAAAAATGAAAATTAAAAATTAAAAATTGAAAAAAAAAAACATAAAAATGGAGCTCATTTACCTTGAAATGTTGACTCTTGTGCAAATATGTAATTATTAGGAGTCTTAGTCTAGATATTTAGGCACCCTGATTCTAGCACAATTCACATAGTGATAAGAAATTTGCACGCGCACGATCTACCAATACATGTATAGCCTCGATCTTCAAGGTGTTTGATAGGAAGTTAGATTGCCAATCACTTTAGAATACTGAATGAGACTTGACTAGCTTGTTCTTTGGTTGGCTGGGATAGAAGGTGGAGGTTACATTAAGAAAGACAACCATCGAATTTAACTGGGTGCATCAAAAAGGGCTACCTCTTGCAAAGTGTCATGTAATCTTTTGTTTCCTTTTGTATATGTATCAAAAGTGTTTACTTATTCAAAAAAAAAAATAATAAAAAAAACGATGTATATTCAGAAAAAAATATCAGAAAAATACAAAAAAAAAAAAAAAAATCAAGTATTTATCAATTCCATTCTCTCTTGTTCCAAAAATAAAAGAGAGTAGTCAATGTAAATAAGAGTCATGTAAAGAGTCATCTTTTGTGTTTTATTGTAATAAGCAAGGAAGGGTGTATGCCATTGATGTACAACGCGAGTAATTGTGAAATACCTCCAACTCATTCACAATTCTCGTAAAGTCCGGACAGCTAACTAGATTTCGACCTTGGTTCTTAGCCTGAGAAACTATCTCTTGGTGATTAGTAGTCATAACTTCAGATCTTTCTTTACACATGTGTAGATACACTTTACATTCTTATCACATGTCTTTTTTTGTTATCAGTGCTAGGATTGTGCCTTTGATAGCTAGATTGACATCTCCATTTTGCTGTGAGCTTAAACTGTCTTGCACATGTCACATTGGATGGAATATGAGCTTATATTTTGACCTAGAACTTTGTAGGTACGTTCTAAGCAAACCTTCACGAGACTTCACTCGTCCACTAGGGACACTTAGTGGTTTAAAAGGCTTAGTGCATACGCTAAATGCATTCGAGAGACCAGCGACAGTGGTATAGGTAGGATTTCCTTAGTTTTGTTTTACTTGAGGACAAGTAAAATTCAGGTTTGGGGGTATTTGATGAGTGCCAAATATTGTATATATTTATCCCTTTTTGTTGGCATTTAACTCATATGTTGTGCATTAATTCTACATTTTATCCCATATTCTGTATTTTCATTGTTTTCAAGAATAAATATTTTTCTTAATTAATTTTGCATTTTTAGCTACCAAATAAAGTTTGGATGACTTGCGGAGCGGAAAAGAGCAGAAAAGTAGTGAAAAGCCGGAAGAAATTACGCAAGGAAGCCGCGAATAATGGTGCGCATAAGCCCAAAAGACTAGAAATGGGCTCAAGAAGGAAGAATTGCTCTTAAAGAAGATATGGGCTTGGCATACCCAAGGCACAAAACCCTTACCCAAACCCATTTTCTATATCCATACCCGCCTCCATTCTCAGCCGTTAGATGGGATTACATCGAAATCCAATGGTCGCTTCAGTAGAGTGCATCAAAATCCGAGGTTCTTGTCAAACATCGTAGTGCTTAAATTCCAAGCCTTCAGATTAGATTGCATTTGAATCCTACGGTCGCTCCTATGCATGTGCATCAAATATCGATACTTCCGCTAAACACTACAGCACCTAACCTCGATCTTCGCCGTTAACTTCGTTGTATCAAGACATCCGACGGTCGCTACCAGCCTCTTCAGGGGTAGCCATCCGATTCACCTACAGCTTCGCATCCAGTGACTAAGATTCGCCTACATCGAACTTTGATACCCCGCCTCACACACTAGCAACCTATACCTATTAACCTAAAAACATCGACCATTCTTCTGTTCTCTTCTCTTTCTTCTTCTCCCTCTTTCTCCCCTACCCCGACAGTTGCAGAACCGCTACCACCACTCCCTGAAACTGCCGCGCCACCACCTCTACCTGTCTCACATCATCCCTAAACTACCAACCCATCATCACCCCCTAACTATCTAGCCCCCTATTCCCTCAATCTCTCACGTTTCTTCCCTGAAACCCTAAGCGTGAGAGGTTGATGAAGTAGGTGACCTAGAGATGAAATTGAAGCATGGGAATTACGCAAGGGAAGCAGAAGAAGTATGGGTCGAAGATGGAATTGTCTCATCACAGTTGGTGAGGTAAAAATCCTAAACCCTAGTTCACAGTCAATTTGGGGAAAATCATAAAAACCCTGATTATTGTTGAGAAGAGTATAGAGAAGATAGAGTGGGTGAAATAGGGTAGGTAATTAAACCCAATTACTGTTTAATTTGGGAATTTGTGTGATTTTGGAAAACCCTAATTTTTGGGGAATTTGGGGATTGTCTGTAAGCTATAAATAGAGCTGGGTGTTGTGTGTTGCAAAACTTATGCTGGAATAGCCAGTGTCATTTGGTCTGATTTTGGGAGAGCTGGATTAGCCAGTCTCTCCAATCTTTGTGTTGTTCATATTTTGCTCTTGTTTTATCCACTGTTAACTGTTACTGTGAGGTTATTGTTGTTGTTTTCTTGTAATTTCAGTTTTACCATGTTTTAGTTTGTCACCTTGCTGGGGAAAAATATGAAGCTTCATGTGAATGCTAGTTAACTGATATGTAGAGAAGAGTTTTGTGGTCTGAAATTGTGCAGGATAATCATAATTTAAGCACTTAGTTAGGCTAGCCTTGTGACTAATGGTGCTGCAGCTCATGCACAGTTGTTGCTAAGCCCTTAGACTAGTTGTACTTTAATCAGACAATTAGTACTTTGGTAAGTATTTTAGCTGTAATTAGGATATCCCATAGGAAGAACAAGAGGCAGAAATTTGAGTCACATTGAAGATTGATTAGCATAAGTTTGAGGTGAAATCAAAAACCTCAGTGCCACTGCCCTATTACCATTTTGTCTCACTGTTTCTACTTCACTATTAACTTAATTTCTCATCTCCACTGCCCTTGGCTTAGGCCTTGGTTTATCTCTTTGTCATTCTTTGTGTCACTGTCACTTTTCCAGTCACTGTCATCACCTAGTAGTTTCTTTGCTGTTTTAGTTTACTTGTTCATTGTTTCACATTTTATCACTTTCACTGTCACCTTCTCACTTTCACTTTGTTCCATTTTGTTTTGCTTTTGTTCTTTGTTTAGTTTCATTGTTCTGTCACCTTCTCATAATACTTTTGTTCTGTTTGCTTTTGTTCATTGTTTTGCTTTTGATGTGTTCACTATCACCTTCTCACAACACTTTTGTTACTTCAGTTTCAAGTTCTGTCACTTTAAAGCCCATTTGTTCTCTTGCGTGGCTAAAGCCTAGTTCATAGCTCAGAAGCCTAGCTCAAGATAAGGCCCAGATTCATTACAAAGCCCAGTTCAGTCTTGGGTTAATCTAGAAGCCCATTGAAACTCAAAGCCCAGTGCACTTCAAAGGCCAAGCCTAGTGCACTTCAAGACCAACTGAGCCCAAGCTCAGTTCACTTCATTGTCAAACAAGCCTATAATCCAAAGGTACCCAAAGCCCAAAAGGCTTCATAGTTAACCAAAAACAATTTAGGAGCCCAAAATAGCTAGAAAACTCCAAAACACTCCTAGTCTCTGTGGATCGACCCGTACTTGCACGAGCTACAACTGACGACCGTGCACTTGCGGTATTACTGTAGGCCCGTTTTTATTGCGCTTAATTTTCACACATCTCCGGGTCCACCAGTACACAAGAAGAACAACTATTTAACGAGGTTTGATCCTCGAGAAGGAATAAGCAATTTTATATATCACCGTATAGGTTGGAATATACAAAGCCTTTAGACGAGAAGAAGAGAACTCTTACTTAGTTCTGGTGTATTTTCTTTAGTTCTCTCTATGACTATTTATACACATCAATAAGATTGGACATATTCCTTAACAAGGAATACTTTCCTACAAGTATGGGGTTTCCTAATCTTAGCTCTAAGAACAAACCTCTTAAGCTTCTATACTTAGGACACAAGTACTTGGTTTCCTTAACCAACTAGATTTCCTAATCTAGTCTTTGACCATCCTACCAACAGTTGTCGGACAACCTGATATTAAAATTCTGGGGTTTTTTTTTTTACTAAAATCCGCGGTTAATCCGCAGAGGTCAAATCCTCGGGTGATTGGGCCGGTCACGGTTCAATTTTCCAAATCCACAACTTTGACGGTTTGGTTGCGGGTGACCCCTAATCCGCAACCGTCCGTCCGTTGCACACCCCTAAAAAATAATGAAAGATTGGCCTTTAGATGGTGAATGTGAGAGGTTCAAGAGAGGGATAACCAATCTGGATTATCTACTGCTGTCGAGAACTCAATGTTGGACCATGATCGGGTCGCGATATCGGCTTTTGTGGAGAGAATGTATCCCGACACTGACACCTTTCATATACCATTTGGGGAGATAACCATTACTCCTGATGATTCCAAGAAGATTCTTAATCTCAATGAGGGAGGTGTGACTGTCAAGTATGAGTACACAAAGCAGTTAAGTTGGGAGAAACTTTATGATTTGTGTAATAAGTGTCTTGGTTGGGATAAAGAGACCTCGGACATTGAGTTCAACATGTGCTTCTCTTAGAAAACTAGACAATTTAACATGAGCCAGTTGATCAAGAAGATGTTCAAAGGCACTGCCGAGAAAGAAAAGCAAGGACCGTTAAGTGATACCGAAGTGGATGTTGCTGCCACCGCCTATCTCTTGGTTGTATTGGGATGTGTCATATTGCCCAATACGAGTGGAAACTGAGTAGACGACAACCTTCTACAACTGTTGGATCCTCACGATAAGGTCGCGGACTACTCTTGGGGCACGACAACCATTGCATTCTTGATGGAAGAGTTGATAAAAGCGTCGAGTCTTAAGACTAGCCAAATTGCAGGGAACGTGAGTCTATTCCAGGTATTTGCTCAACTCTATTAATACATTGATCGTTATGTGTTTATTTTTTCTATTTTAAGAATCAATTTCTAATACTTGGTTTGATATGTATGTAGACATGGATCTATGGCCACTACCCCGGTCTGAAATTGGCAGAGCTGAACACATCGTGGCAGAGAGGTAGCCCTTTTTGATTTTTTTTTTGATTTTTTTTTTCTGAATATATACATCATTTTTTTTTATTTATTTTTTTTTTGAACAAGGAAACACTTTTGATACATAAGGAAAAAGAAACAAAAAAAAAAATTACATGACTCTTAGCAAGAGGTAGCCCTTTTTGATGCACCCAGTTAAATTCGATGGTTGTTTTCTTAATGTAACCTCCACCTTCTATCCCAACCAACCAAAGAACAAGCTAGTCAAGTTTCGTTCAGTATTCTAAAGTGATTGGCAACTAAAACTTCCGATAGAACACCTCAAGGATGAGGCTATACATGTATTGGTAGATCGTGCGCGTGCAAATTTCTTATCACTATGTGAATTGTGCTAGAATCAGGGTGCCTAAATATCTAGACTAAGACTCCTAATAATTACATATTTGCACAAGAGTCAACATTTCAAGGTAAATGAGCTCCATTTTTATGTTTTTTTCAATTTTTAATTTTTTATTTTGATTTTTTGTTCATTTTTTTCAAAAAGAAGGAGTTCTTGTTTTCAATTATGGCATATTATCAAAGTATCTACTTTTCACCCCCAAACCTAAACTAAACATTTTCCTCAATGTTTCAAAATATGAACAAAATTATAATACAACATATGAAGAGGATCATGTTGAGTAGAGAAAAAGGAAAGGGAATACCCGATTTCGGCGAAAGCAATATTAGAACTCCGTTATTCAAGGCAAGAATCCAACATATGTCAGCCGAGATCATATTGGATTAGCAAAATATATACAAAAGGAACAAAAAGGTTTTTAAGAAATTTTATCTACTGGATTATATACAAAAAATTCACCATACACTAACAATCTAAAGAGTTGAGGATCAACCCAAAAGACAAAGTGTAGAGGTTTCAACAGCTTCACACAAATATAACAGGAAAGAAACGCAAGTGAAACTGTGAAACAAAATGAGCTACCCCCAAACCTGGATTTTTCAACGGATAAAATTTTGGAAACAAAATCTCGCAGTTTTGGGGGTTCATCATGTACAAGGTCTAACTCAAAGTGAACTGTGCTAGGGACGGGCAAACATGCTAATTCCAACTGTGGCTCCTCAAAGATATTATACTTAGATGCAAAATATTCCAAAAGGACTTGGGAAGCACACAGTTCCAAACCTAGATTAGGGACTCTCAGAAAAGTCGGTTTGACAATATGGGTACAAACCAAATCTAGGTTGGGTGGAAGGACATCAGATTGTGACTTATGTAGGACGATAGGCACATCATTACTAATCACATCAACATCTCCTAAGTCTTCTACACGTGTCACAACATGCTCACAATCATCAAACAAATTGGCAAGATCACAATCAGAGTCATCAACATCATCAACAAATTTATTCTCATGCATCGGCAAATCAGGAGAAATATCACAATGTGACCTAGGTAGAGAATCAGACACATCAAATATATTTTCATGCATATTAGCATTAGTGTCTACAGAAGATTCAACTATTCCTATGTCATGCTCATCTTCGCAGAATAATTGTACGAATTCCATGTCAATATCAAAATCATATGAATTACAATGAGTATTAGAAAAAACAACATTCATGAAGGTCGAGGGCGAGAAGCCATATGTTATTGAACCAACAGGTTCCACAATATTTTCATGTTCTTCTAACATATCATCATAATCATCATCATGGTAGCATGCATATTGGTCCTCATTAACAGTGGTGGTGTCATTAGTCGATTCATGTTCCTCTAAATTAGGTTCATATTCAACATCATTTACATGAATGGGACTAGACACTTCATTAGGGACAACATACATTTCCTCATGAATTTCCTCCTTTTGTAGGTGAAGCAAAATCTGATCTAAATATGCCTGAATTCGTGATGTAGATCTATCAAAGTTTTGCTTACTGAGTCTGAAAGCTTCTGTGGTGGAGTCTAAATTCATGGGAGTACAAAATTCTTCATGTTCAAATTGTGGTGAATGGTACATGTGTGCATGGTCATTAGGGTTTACAAAATATTGATCGCAACCCTCAAAGGATTGATTATGGTCCCAATGACTACCATTCTCACAATTTATGGGCATTTCATACCTTGGATTTTCTCTAGATTGCCTAAAATTATGCAAAATATGACAATTCTCAACAGGGTGGTCTAAACTACCACATGCGGGACATGCATAGATTTCAGGTTGCCTAAGAAAATTAGATGTGACAGATTCCTCATGTGATTGCATTTCTAAAGCTGTGATTCGAGCTTCTAATTGATCGATCAGTGATGATTGTGTGAGTGAGGCACTAGCAAAATGTTCATTTTCACGTTGTGATGAATGATGCATGTGTGAATAGTTATTAGGGTTCATGTATTGAGGCTCGGGACTTTGAAAATGTCCATAATAATTCCTATAACTATTGACATCATGGTCTATGGGAGGTTCATAACGTGGAGTATGTCCATACGCAAGTTCTCTAAGGGATTTGTTGTATTCCCCAACTGTAGACCAAGATCTAGACATGATTTGGCTCAAAAGCTAAGTAACTATGTTACAAAGCCCAAAATTTGGTTTTTAATGGGTTTGGATTTTTGGGAAAAATTTGGTTTTTATGGGTAACATTTGGTTTTGTCGGATTTGAAAAAGAAATTTGGTTTTTAATGGGTTTTAGAAAATTTGGACTTAATGGGAAAAGAAAACACTTTGGTTTATTGGGTTTTGAAAACTTTGGTTTTATGGGATAAAAGGCCAAGCCCACTGTTGGGTTTTGGAAAAATTGTTGTGAAACAGAGCCCAACTTTCGGCCTAGAGTTTGGGTACACGGCCCACTAACGACTTCAGCAAGCCCAGAAACTAACGAAGCCCAGCTGAGTTGGTAGGTTCAGTTAAACTTGTTTAGGTTGTTTGTTGGGTTTTTGAAACCCAAAATTTTGATAGGGACAATCCCACAGTTAAGCTCAAATACAAACTCAAAAGTTAACTTAAATTACAAGCCCAACAAAAAAATGGAAAAAATTATTACAAGCCCACAAATTAAAAATGGAAGCCCACAGGTTGGGTTCTCTTAATGGGTTTAGGCTTACTTGCTTAAGCACAGCCCAGCTGCTCAGTTTGGTTGCAAAAGCCCAGTTGGGTTTTGGATCACAGCAACAGCAGCTCCAGCAGGAGGTAGCAGCAGGAGAAGCAGCTCAGCAGCACCACAAGTTCAGCAGCACCACAAGCAGTATCTGAACAGGGGCAATGTTGCAGGCTTGGCAGAAACAGCTCTACAGGTTCAGCACAGAAGCAAGCTGCACAGGCCAGCAGCACAGGGAAGAGGAAGAAAGTAGCAGCAAGTGGCAGGCCCAGCTGCAACTCAATCAGCAGCAACAGCAAGGGCTCAGCCAAGCAAAACAGAGTCACAACAGCACAACAACAGGAGCACCTGGAAAGCTCAACAGAAGCTGTCAAGAACAGCAAGAACAGCAAGGGAAAATGATGCAAAGATGAAAAATTATGCAAAGATGAAAATGCAAGTTATGATGAGATAAATGCTTACACTAAATGATTATACTAAATGCAAGATATGCAAGTGAATAGCAGCAAAAGAAAGCAAGGAAAAACAGCAACCACACAATGCCAAGTCCCCGGCAACGGCGCCAAAAACTTGGTAGGCGAATATAGATGTGTAAATAAGATGAATAAATGGATGCCTACAGTGATACCGCAAGTGCACGGTGTTGTTGCAGTGAGTGCACAAGTACGGGTCGAATCCACAGGGACTTGGGGTGTTATGAAGTTTTCTTAGCTAAGCTAATTCTATATGCAAGGCAGTGACAATGAGGGATAGGCCAAGGCAGGGAAACAAGGCTACAATGCATATGTACAACGACAGTGGCAATGGTATATACAAAGGTAGCAAAGGTATGTACAAGGCAACAAAAAATCCAGGATGCATATCTACAATGACAGTGAAGGTGATATATTTACAGTGAGGTAGTGATATAATAACAATGTGACAAAACAAAGACAATGTCCAAGGGCCAAAGGCAGTGACAGGGAAACAAAGTGGAAAAGTAGTGAAGAAAATGAAAACAGTGGGAATGGAAGTGTAAGGAGATGGATGAGAATTCTCTTTCACCTAGCTAGTTAGCCTGGGATAAATCCTTGTCCCTAATGGACAAGAGGGTCTAGTTCAAGCTAGTCTTTTCGCCAGGGCAATTCATGTGGCAAGTTATCTAACCTAAAATCCTTAGATTAACCCCTAGCATTGCCTATCTGATTAAAGCATAAACAATCACAGGTCATTTAGGTTTCTAGGTCTCTAACTAATATTGCTGGTTAATCCCTTAGAACTACCACTAACCCCTAGCATTAGTGGTCTTTTTACAGCACCACTAATCACAAGTCAGTGAGGCTTTTAGGAATTTAGCTAGCCTAGACTATTTTGAGTTCTACAAGAATCAACCTAAAGGCTAACCAACAAGGCTTAAGGGTCTTCTCACCCTAGTGGTGGATTTAGAACATGTTGAAGCTAGGAGTTTTCATGTTTGTCAAGCATTAAGACTCAAAACAAGAACATGTGAGTCAAACAGGGGAATTACATGAACATTAACGTACACAAGAACATGAACATAACATCAGAACAAAGTTTAGAACACAAGAAAAAAATTTAACAGTGAAGAACATGTACTGATAGTATTATGGAATTGAAATTGAAATTAAACATGAAATTAACCCAATTAGGGGGTATCTCGGATGACCCAAGAACAGTTTTAACATCCTACATCAGTTTCTATTTATAGCTTACATCAAATTCCTAATTTCTAAAAACCCTAATTTTGAAAACCCTAAATTGATTTTGGGAAAATCAAATTCTCTCACCCATGTGTGAATTCTGCTCGACCCATGCCCTGTTGTTGTTCCCTCTGCTCCTCCTCAACTCGAACTGCTCCCAATTGCGTCTACTGATGCCCTAGATTTTCTCTTTCTTATCTGTAGCACCTAGGGTTGATGCTAAGAACAAGAAAGGGAAATACTAGGGAGCTGGATGATGGTGATGGCTCTGATTTGGTCGAGAGAATGGAGATGGTGAAGCTCGAGGTGGTGATGGAAGAGATGGTGGTGGCAGTGGAGTTGCAGGCGGTATGGTGGTAGGACTGTGGAGTTTTTGGGGAAGATGAGAAGAAGAACCCGATGGAGAAGAAGGGTCCGTTTGGTTGGGTAATAGGGTTCGGTGACTAGGGTGTTAGACGGACTCATCAATTTTAGATGTTCTGATAAGGGAAAACGTTGGATGAAAAGATGATAGAATGATCCAACGGAGCGATGGAGATGGGGGTGGAGCGACCGTTGGATGATGGATACATCAAAACTGACGGTCCAAGATGGGGTTAGGTACTATGATGTTTGACAGGAGCTTTGGATTTTGATGCACAATGATGAGGTGGCCGTTGGATGATGAGATGGATCCAATCTGACGGCTCTCATGGAAATGGGTATGGATAATGGAAATGGATTTGGGTAAGGGCCTTGGGCCTTGGGTATGCCAAGCCCATATCTTCTTTAAGAACAATTCTTCCTCTTCAAGCCCACTTCTAATTGATCCGGCTCTTGCAAACATCATTCCTCGCTTCCTCCTTGCGGGAGTCTTTGCCGTTTCTTTACTCTTTTCGCTCCGTGAGTTAACCAGTCTTTATTTAGTACCTAAAAATGCAAAATTAATTAAGAAAAGTATTTATTCTTGAAAACAACGAAAACACAGAATATGGGATAAAATGTAGAATTAATGCACAAAAGATGATTTAAATGCCAAGAAAAATATATAGAAATATGCACTTTTTAGCACTCATCAGAGGTGCACCGAGAGGAACAAAGTACAAGTTCACAAAGAACCGTACAAGGTCAAAGGACGAGCAGTTGGTTAACTTGAGGGAGAAATTAGACTCACTAAAGGCCTCGGATATATGCTTTGATCCATACAAGGAAGACAGATCTAGTGGACATATACGACCTTGTTCCGAGTTGTCCCATTATTTTGGACCATTGTGGCACCACACAGGTTATGTGATGTATAATGGTTCCAGTGTGATGCGACAACATGGTGCTTTCCAAGCAGTACCATGGTATCATGTGATTGTCAAGTTCAAGTTGGACGTGCAGCATAGCGAGTCTAACCAGGAAAACATCAAGGTTGTTTACTCTAGTAATCCATCTGTTGCTGAACATTGTGATCAGAGGCAGTACCACATGGTGAACACTGAGAGAGCTGCCAACCGAGGTCATGAAAATGCTCCAGGCTATTTGGAGTGGTACCGGGAGCATTCACATCCAAAAGTAATCCGTGAACTTAAAACAAAGTCGACCTCGACGGCATCCATTTACAGATGTATCATCCCACAAAAACCCTCAGGCTATGATAAACTGGTGTGTATGGTTATATGAATTTTCCCTCTAATATTGCGACTCGGTTTCTGAGGTGAACTCCATTTGATGTTTTGTCAATTAAAAAAACAGATGAATAGGTTCAAGTTTTTGTCCGAATGGTGAGATGATTGCATAACAGATGGACAGCTTGTGCCAATTGAATAGATTAAAAAGCATATGGAGCTGATTAATAATGTTGATAATGAAGGGTATGCAGCTGAGTTTGGGGAGAAAGTGAGAAGAACGCGCGCAAGAAAAATGCATCAAAGGCGAACAAAAGATCTCAGGCTTCTCAGGATTCTTCAAGCTCTCATGGGAAATATTGAGGGAGATGAAGGTGATGCAGGTCGTGCGGCTCGTCCAAAGCGTTCTAAAACTCTAGCTGACAATATAAAGAAAAAAACTAGGAATTAGGGGATAATGAGTTGTTCGATGTTATGGATTATGTGGTTTAAACAGTTGCTTTTGGATTATGGTGTTTGTTTTAACAGTTTCTTTTGTATTATGGTGTTTTAAATACTTGTTTCGGATTATATGTTATTAAGTTTATGGGTTATGAATGTATTTCGAGTTATGATTGTTTGAAACTGCTGAATTTTTCACCATAATCGGAGATTACAAATCAACCTTACCTACCGATTCTGGTAAATTCTCAAAATATTGTGAGATATGTTCAGAATCGGTAGTCAATGAGGATAACATTAACTACCGATTCTGGTAAATTCTCAAAATATTGTGAGACATGTTTAGAATCGGTAGTAATGTTATCCTCATTAATTACCGATTATGATGATTTTCCAAAAAAATGTGAGATATGTTAAGAATCGGTAGTAATATTAGCAACATTAACTACCGGTTATAGTGGCTTCATTTTTATTGTTCTTCTGAACCAAAACACCCTTACAATCGGTAGATTAGTTAAACTTTAATACCTTCCGATTGTATGGTAGTTCACAAATTCGTAAAATTTGAGATTTTTTCAAATATCGATTTTGGGGCAACTCCATAATCGAGAGACATGGTAATTAACTAACTTCCGATTGTATGGTAATTCCCAAATTCGAAAAATTTGAGATTTTTACAAATATCGATTTTTTGGGCAACTCCATAATCGGGTGACAGGGTAACTAAATAGCTTTTGATTGTATGGTAGTTCCCAAATTCGAAAATTTTGAAATTTTTACAAATATCGGTTTTGGGGCAACTCCATAATCGGTTGACAGAGTAACTAAATAGCTTCTGATTGTTGGGGAGATCTCAAATTCGAAAAATTTGAGACTTTTACAAATGCCGATTTTTGGGGCAACTCCATAATCGGTAGATTAGGTGAACTCCATAACTTCAGATTGTAGGTTATTTCAAAATAACAAAACTTTAAATCTACATATGTACAAATTACCCTCCGATTATCCTAACATCTACCGATTATGGAGGGAAACTACCGATTATAGCCTTATCTACCATTTATGAAGGGTATAATTACCATTTCGAAAAATCGCCGATAAAGGATGACTTAATTTTAAATTTGGCTGACCTTTTTTGTCTTTTTGTGTCGCCCTTAATTCTTTCAGGATCGTCCCTAATGACGCCAGGTTTATAAATCATGCAGGTTAAACGAAAAACCTAATAATGGATCAGTCAACAAGTCCCTATATTAAGATGATTTTATCCTCTTACGAACCCGAAAAAAATAAAAATAAAAATAAAAATACATTATCATATATACCATAACAATAATAAATACAGAACTTGGACTAAAAACTACTCACAATAAATTAGATGCATTTTATAAAACCCTATACACCATTAATTTGCAAAGATGAAAAACTGATAAGAAAAATCATAGTTATTTGATAAATAACTTGTATATCCCGGTAATTATTTTGTTGGAATACAGAGAAAAAGCCGGCATAAAATTAAAATTCTTGTGGCATAAAATATCTTCTCCGTCTAAAAAAATAGGGAAAAATCATAGCCATTATAATTAATTATGTTCTTTCCTAACACATAAAGTATAGATGCAAATACGGACAAAACATACAAGAGTTTCTAGCTGTATCATTTGTGCCCTCGTTATATAAATTCAAAGGTGAAACTGGTAAAAACTTTCCAACTTCAATGGCCCTAGTTGTCATACAATTTCTTTTTGGCTGAGTTCCAATTTAAATATATATGTAAGTTCCAAATTACCTCCATCACATTATAATTAATTTTGTTCTTTCCTAACACGTATGGATGCAGATAAGGACATAACATACGAATTTTCTATCCGTTTCAAATTATCATTTTACCCTCATTATATAAAGTCAGGGGCAAAACTGGAAAAGAACCGACCAGCTTCACTGACCCTAGTTGTCGTACGTATATATTTTGTAAATAATACTTCTAAAACTACAAAATTGTTTTTATGTGGTCTAAAATCACGGTTCATATCGAATCACTATAACTTAAAACTATATATATATATATAGCTTTATCAGTTAATTTTTGATTTTCATACACATTATTATCCGCACTCAACAATCCAGTAGGCCAAAAGGAAAAAAAAATCACAATGTAGTCCAACATAAATGACAATTTCGTCATCTCGACTACGGATCCATCAAAAATGTGAAAAGCCTTATCTAGTCGAGTGGGTGATGACAAATCCACCGTGGGTCAATCCCGCGGTCTGTCCCGATTAAGAGAATCAGGACAGACAACGAGATTAGACCCGCGGTCAATCTATCAATCTCAGCATGATCGTGTATCTAATTGACCCTACTCAATTGAGAGTTCAACCTAATCATGATTCAAAACAAAACCAGTTTCATGTAAGCCAAAATGCTTTGCACCAAAACTAATTACCGTAGGATTGGCCACCATGATTTATCTCTGAGTGAGGAAGCTCACAGCCCAAAAATCCAGCCACCCACTAATCTTGGGAGGAGACAGGAAATGATGCACTGGCTAGTCTTAATCGTGATAAATCATGATGGCCAACCCACGGTAAATGTAAAATTCCTATTCTTGTAAGAACCGGTAACTTTTATTCTAAACAAGGTTAGACTTGTGAAGGTAATCAATTGGAACCAAACTGATTATGAGCGAGATTAGATTTTCGAAAGAACTTCTCTTTTGGAGCTTAACTGAAAACCTCAAGTTGACTAATATCATTATCTATGAGAGTGAAGTACAACTTATCATATCCTTCTTAATGGACGACAGTGAATGTGTTCGAAAAGAATTAAAAGAACAACCTTTCAGGCGGTGATGTTTTCTTCGTCATGTAGATTGTCCTCAGAAGATTAAAATCATTTTAATCCTAAATTTCAACGAGGAAGATCTACATGACAAGTAAAACACCCTCGCTGATAAGCAAACATGCTCCGCATCTTTCAAAGACACCAACTTACACAGACTGTTGAGCTAAGAAGTAAAATTTTGACCCTTAATCAAACTACCATACATACTGCAACAGGATTTCTTTAGGGACTTAAAAAGCAAAAAATATACCACAAAAAGTAGTGAATTCTAAGATCCAGACCTTTATAATATAAAATTAGTTGAGGCAAATATCATGTGGCCCAAAATCAAACCACATTACAAACATTTGCTTCTACGAGGGATATAAGAACACCATCCCACAAAATTTTCCTGATTCCTACCATATGTTTTCATTCTTTGTTATCTACTGTAGCAAGCAGCAAATAACTAAAAATGACATTAACTTGTACATACTACCTACCTATATTTGTATACATTCATATTTTCTATATACTACCGTATGTTCAGAACTTCGAATTAGATAACAAAATCAGAAAACCAGGAATGCAAAATTAGGTACCTTAGGATTTAATAAGGGAACAAGATTGGAGACCCATCTCTCTTAAGCTTGCTCTCTGATACATCTAACTTGCTCATTTTCTCTTCGCACCAAAGCAACTGTTCCTTGCTAATCCTAACCATCCTCAACGCCCTAGATATAACTTTAATGTCAATGAGTCCAAATAACAGCTCTACTTCTTCTGTTGTTGCAGGCCACGTTTTCTTTTTCCACCCTTTCTTCTTTTTACGAAGTTCCTTGATCTTTAACATTTTCTGAGATGAGTTGCAAAAGAACTAAATTGAGTAAAACGTTATAACTGACTAGTATACACAAGAAACATATCACTCAATACAAGAATGGCAATTAATTGGGAGGAAATAAATGAGCTTGTGCATCAATTTTCTTGAGGCCGTTGAAACAAATCACTGGAGAAGAAAAATAAGATGTAATTCAAAAAGCAATTTAAAAATAAACTATTGGCTGTGACTTTATAAAGCAATTGACTAGTGCTCTCTAACCCACATACTGCAACAAGACAAACCATTTGTCAAACCTTCAACATTGGAAATACAAATCAGGTCAACTTACTGAAAGAAAGTTGTTGTATCATGTCTTTTACAGTGGATAGGGGACCGACACTAACTCCTAAAGAAAGATATGCAATTGGCTAACTTTCTTCATTCTTAGTGGAGAGGACTGTTGTTAATGGACCTAAAAAAAACCCACAGCTAACACAATTTAATTGTATTTATAAACACCTTTGAAGGGATATAGAGGTAGTAGTTATGGAAAAGCTGAAGCATAAAATACCACCCTAGGATACATTTACTAAAAGAACAGTGACCAGGTAACTAAGGTATGAGGTACATCTAGTGCTGGAAACTATTTCTTGAAAAATGAGGTGACAGCAAAAGATGGTTTATGATGAAAAAGTAGGATGAATAGTGGACCTTGATTTAACAGCTCAGAAGTGTAAAGTATATAATCAGGCTAGATATTTGTGGTTGGATTACCTTATCAAGGGCAGATTGAACAAGTTGAAGAGGACTTGCAATATGATTCTGACCTCCAAATAAACTAAGAATTTTACTTTCCTTTTTCTTATCCAACTTCAAGAATGCATGAAAGGTCAAAATCGAAGTCTTGATTATTTCAATAAGGTCAGAGGCAAGGACTGGCTCATCTGACTCTTCTTCTTCATCCTCCTGTTCTCCTTCCTTCACTATCTTCTTAGCAACTAAAAGAAAGTACAAAAGCATTAGCAAATCACTTCAAACATATCGATTCTGTAGCAATAAACAGTTTGTTCTCTGCACCAGTTAAACATGACCCTTACTATTTCGAG
Source organism: Papaver somniferum (assembly GCF_003573695.1). NCBI lineage: Eukaryota > Viridiplantae > Streptophyta > Magnoliopsida > Ranunculales > Papaveraceae > Papaver > Papaver somniferum. The sequence goes on from NW_020620381.1 coordinate 3,130,376, forward strand.
TAAGGTAAGGAAGTTAAGATTTCTACATCAAGGCTGAGTTCATTAATATATGTAGCCGCATTACCTTGAATGCTTGGAACCTGAAGCATCTTGGTAAAGGAACTTCTTGTTCGAGCATAAATTTCAGGACGGAGACCTTGCTCAAATGGCTCATTTTCAACAAATCTTTGCAATAAGACCTGGAATTGCTGAAATAGCTGAGCAACACGGCTGTAACATGTAGGGTTTTCAGGATTGGACGATATTTTCTGGCTTAGTTGTGTATACTGGCAATGAAGAGCCTCCCAGGTTAAGCAAATTTGCGCTACATATGCTGTTTCAAGATCCTGGTATGGATCATCTTGCTGAGGCTGCAGGTACTCTTCCTCACCATTTTCTTGAGGATGCTCCTCTTTTTTCTTGAAAGAGAGGGTTCGAAAAGTAGATACGAGCTTCTGAGATGCAGATCTTGGAGATTTTGACTGCAATTGCGTGCCTGCATATCAGACAAAACACTTCCGTGAATTGAGAAATCATAATATCAACTAGTCACAAACCTATCATTACTTAAGGTGACAGGTGTTAACCATCATATGCAATCAAACCATGGTGGTTAGAATTAGGTAAAACCTATAGGCCCCAACATAGAAGAGCAACAAGCAAATGCAAGAAACATGCGTCCCCTCAACATACACAAAAGGTTCCACTACAATCATAAAAATGCCCACACATGATGAATCTAGAGCATGGTGGATCATACTGCCATAACTTAAATATGGCGACATAAATACAATGGTATGGCCTGAACTCAGAAAACAAACTCCCCTTGATTAAACACATTTTATATATACAAAGCTCTACAAACGAACATTCTTATTCATATCCCAACAGAAAACATCAGTCTTTAGTTGACAAATTCTGCCTAAAACAACAGAACATCCACAAACACTGATCTAATATGCTGATGAAGTACTAAAATCACAAAATCGATAAAATGAGCACAATAGCAACCGAAGTCGAAAGCAAGAGGCGCATAAAAGCATTGCAAAAACTGAGTTGAAATTGTGTTATTACCTGAATCATTCAATCGCTGAACAATCATTCGATCAAAGAACAACATGAGTTCGCAATACTTCTCATAACTGGAATCAAAACTACAAAATTGCAGCTGCTGATTAATATCCCCCATTTCTCTAAACCCACCACTAGAACTTGTTGTCTCATCATCCTCTTCTTCAGGTACTGATTCTTCAGGTATCAAATTCATAAAACTATTCCTCCTTAATTCTTTCATTCTCTTTTTCACTTCATTCAATATGAAATCATCATCATCATCTTCTTCCTCTTCATTCACAAGATTCTCATTCCCATTTCCATTCCCATTCTCCATTTTCATATCCTCTGGTGCTGGAACTGGTTGATCCTCTAAATCTTTCTCTGCAACGGGTTTTCGAGCTTTTCTAAAGCCTTTCACTTTGAAGAAATCCATTGAAAATGCTCTAAAGAGATGATGAACACAGATTTAAAGAGGAACCCTTAGATTTGTGTACTACTTAAAGTTGAAAAGAAGAAAACTTTCGGTATTTAAAAACAGTGCTTTTGAAGATTGTTAAAAGTTAAAGATACTGCACTTAAAGATCAGATGATACTTCTTGTTTACAGAATGAAATCTGGATTCTAAAACCCTAAAAAGAGTGGGTAAAATCACTGAAAACCCTGAAAACAGAGGATTATAAAATCTGAAACTGGTTGGAGAAAATAACAAGAACCCTTTGCTTTAATCTAAAATGAAACCCCAAATCTTCACAAAAGTTCAAATCCTACACTAACACAGTGATTAAATTAAATCCCTGAAAACCCCTAAAAAATAGAGTTTCATGAAAAATCCCCAAAATTTCTTCAAAATCTGAAGTTCATTTCCAAAATCAACAACAACCCTTCCCTTAAAACCAAAATCAGACTCTAAATCTTCATAAAAGTCGAAACCCTTTCATAAGATTAGCTCTTCTTTTCACTCAAACTCACCATTTTTTTAACACCCTCAGAAAAACCCAACACACCTCCTACTTAAACCAATGTGATGGGAAGAACAAGAAAACACATAAGTTAGGTTTATATTCCAGAGAAAACCCTAACAATCTGAGAGACAATAAATTAAAAATACTCAAAACAAGCCATAAAATGAGTATGAGTAGGAGGAGTACTTGATTAATTTCCATTTTTTGTTAAAATTTTTTTATTTTAAATTGTAAATGTTAAACTTTAATGTTTGTAGCTTTGGATTCCAAAATGCAAAACCCTAGAAAATATAGGCAGGAGGGTTCAGAGTCTTCAGACTCATGTTTGTCTTCTTTCTTTTCAGCATCAGAAACAGAGAGAAAGAGAGGAATCCTGTCAGAGGGAGTTGAATTCACAAGGCCCAACCAACTACTCAAAACAGGAGCTCTTTTTGTTTTTTTTTCCTTTGATGCTTTTGTTTGTGGGTTCTCTAATTTCTCCTTAAAGTAGACTTTTCTGCTTTTGCACATGGTAAAAATCAATTTCATAAGTTAAAATCCAAAAAAAATTACTGCATTTCTTAATTTGATAGTGCCTTTCGAGCAGCAAGTAAAAAAAAATTATTTGACTTTTAGAAGTGAAAAAGCAACAATTTAATTTGGGCAGAATTTTAAAACCGCCAACGGCTTGGACTTAACTTTTTCTAGCTTTTACTTTTGGTATTGGTTTTTAACTTTTTCGATCTTGAAAACACTACTGCTTCTACGATCCAAGCATGTTATAACATATAAACTAACATCTGAGATTGGTTTTTGTTTAATTTGGGCAAAATTTTAACGTCGCCAGCGGCTTGGACTTAACTTTTTCTAGCTTTTACTTTTGGGATTGGTTTTTAACTTTTTCGATCTCGAAAACACTACTGCTTTTGCGATCCAAGCACGTTATAACATATAAACTAACATCTGGGATTGGTTTCTGTTTATCGTATCCAATAACCCAAAAGTAAAAAAGCAGAAAAGTTTAGCTTCACATTTGAGTAATTTTTTTTTCTTTTGAGGCAGGTTCTTATGCGTAAGGCAAACAAACCCGTTTGCCATTTACGCCGCCAGCGGCTTGGACTTGATAGCTCGGTATGGTCCACATCGCCCAGTGATACTTCATCTAGCGGCTACAAATCCATCACCATATAAATGCTCAGCTCCTTTTTGAATAGCGGGGGTCTAACAACACCACTCAATATTTCGCTTAGCAATCTATATGGACTAACTCCGAAATACTTTGCTAGAGAATCCACTAGACAGTCAGACTCAATCTAGATTAAAGTATCTCAAGGAGTCAATATCTCTCACTTATTTTGATTTACTCAAGCTAAAACAATAGCGAGTCTTTAATCAAACACAAGGAATAACTTGGACGGTACCAAAGACCAATATCCAAGGATCAATCAATATCAACCAACAACCAAAGGTTGGATTTCCAATTGATGATTTTAACGCACAACCTGTATTATTTCAATTATATAAAATATAATGCGGAAAAGAAATAACACAGACACCAGAAGTTTTGTTAACGAGGAAACCGCAAATGCAGAAAACCCCCGGGACCTAGTCCAGATTGAATACACATTGTATTAAGCCGCTATAGACAATAGCCTACTCCAAGCAACTTCGGACTGGACTATAGTTGAACCCCAATCAGTCTCCCACTAATTCAAGGTACAGTTGTACTCGTACGCCTCTGATCCCAGCAGGATACTGCGCACTTGATTCCCTTAGCTGATCTCACCCACAACTAAGAGTTGTTGCAACCCAAAATCACAGACTTGATAATAAACAAATCTGTCTCACACAGAAAAGTCTATCAAAGGATAAATTTGTCTTCCACAGAAAAACCTTAGGTTTTGTTCCGTCTTAAGATATAAAATCAAGGTGAACATGAACCAAATGATAATCCGGTCTTATATTCCCGAAGAACAGCCTAGATTAATGAATCACCTCTCAACAATCCTTCTTGACTACACAAGCGGTTTGTCGAGGAATCACAAACAGTGAGACGAAGATGTTTGTGACTTCTTTATCTTGCCTATCGGAGAACCCTCACGATCTCAAGCCAATCAATAGATTATACCCGTACGATAGAAGATGCAAGATCAGATCACACAACTACGATAAAAGTAGTATCGGTCTGGCTTCATAATCCCAATGAAGTCTTTAAGTCATTAACCTGGATTTAGAGAAGAAAACCAAAGGTTAAAGGATAATCGACTCTAGTGATCGCACTAGTATCACACAGACGTGTGGGGATTAGTTTTGCACAATGCTAGATGTCTCCTTTATATAGCCTTCAAATCAGGGTTTTGCCTTAGTTACAAAGCAATCCATATTCACCGTTAGATGAAAACCTGATTTAGATTCAAGCTAATATTTCTCAACCGTTAGATCGAAAACTTAGCTTGTCACACACACTTGGGTAGACGTATACTAGGTTTGTGAAAACCATGCCCAAACGTGTACGTGTATGTTGGTTCAACATAGTAACCCAAAAGGTTAACCATATGAGCATTTCATATTAACCTAGTTCTTCTTCACCATAACTAGTTCAATTGACTCAAATAAACTAGTTAGAGAGTTGTTCAATTGCTATGAGATCTTATGTAACTACACAAGACACAATTGAAACAAAGATGATTCAATTCGATGAATCGGCTCATGAACTTTATAGCCACGGTTTGCATAAAGAATTCCTTAGTAATTTAAGTTTCATGTTCAGAGCACATCTTTAGATCATAACCACTTAATCTCACAACACAAGTTCGCGGACTTAAGGCAACCGGCAGAGTTTTCCAAACACATCAGAAAATCTCGGTACAAGAACTTCCGACAGTTCGCGGATTGACTTCACAAACTGGGTTCGCGGACTTGGCAAAGCCAATTCCTCCGGTTTCTCTCAATCAATAAAGTTCAAAAACTTCGGATTAAGGAATACATGGTTATGTAATTTAAACTCTCATTCCAATCATTGAGACATTCTCAGAGGACGTTAGATAGCCGTTATTCACAGACCGTTTCACGTCAGAGCAATTTTCAAAGTAATTGAAACTTTTCATGACTTTCGTCACTAGGTGAAGATAAACTTGATCAAAGCGAAACGCTTTATCAACACACGATTTCAAGAAAAAGATAAGTAGTGAATACTCAGCTCAAAATGTCAAATGTGTATGATCCAGTCTATATAGCATTCGACATTTTGTCTCATAAGGAGTATGAGACAGAATAGATAGACTTTTGAGTGATAGATAAGTTCAATTATCCACATACATTTTTGTTGATGCAGTTCCACGGTTCCTTGAGTAGATCTTCGTCGTTGTATGATGAATCGCCATGAAGTCCTTGAGCTCAACTACATTTTTCTATCCTTGTTATAGCAACGCATAGTTTTGATCACTAACATTGTTTTATCTATAATAGACTAGAAATCAAGACTCATAGTTTTGATCACTAACATTGACAAACATGCTTGATATAGCAACGCATGCGAGGTCGACCGAGCTATGCTCTAACAGTCTCCTCCTTTGTCAATTTTAGTGACAAAACTATTAATACATATGGAATACAAAAAAGATAAACTTTAGTGGCTCATATTTCATAGTCTAATATTCAACGTTCCTTGAAATCTTCGTCCTTCCAAGTACTCCGATGATCTCAAAGGTTTTAAGTTTAGCACCACCGTTGTTGAAGATCCGTAGCTATAACAATGAGAGAAATCGAGATTCTCGATCATTATTATACAGTGTCATAATATCATTATGTAACATCAAAGTCCAATTGCATCACGACTTTAACAACAATACTATGGTGATATGTATCACCCCCCCTTAGTCAATACTCCATCTCGATAATGGAAACCACTCCCCCTTACACAATGATCCGAAAACCATATGTATTTGTAGTATGAACTACATTATTTCTCCCCCTTTTTGTCAATAAAATTGGCAAAGGTAAAAGAACGGGATCATAATGAAATTTCCACAAGAGATATTTCATAGACTAAAAGCAAAAAATACATACCATCTTAATTTAGATGCAATCATAAAGTCGAATCTAAAAGCATTCATCAAGGAGTTTTAAGATACAAGATAACCCCTATAAAATTCCACAGCCGCACACCCCGCAAGATATTACCATTAAGCACAAGTTCAAAAGAGCTCTCCCCCATTTGATGTCATTCCTGAAAGAACAACAAGAGCGACCTTAATTTCGAAAGAAAAGAAGGATTTTGAAGCACTAAAGAGATACTAAAAAGACAATAACGACAATCCTACGGAAACTGAACTGGAAAGTACCTACTGGAGTTTCAGACTCAATTTCCCAAAAGATAAGGATAAGCATAGGGGCAAGAGTCAATGAAACGTTTTAATGAATCAAAACAACACCAATAGACTGCCGCAAGTGTTGAAACGTTGCAGTGTATAAGGGTTTGGTGAGAATATCAGCCAATTGTTGTTCGGAAGGAACAAACTCCATACTCATGATACCATTTTCATAAAGATCACGAATAAAATGGTACCTTATGTCAACGTGCTTTGTTCTTGAGTGCTCAACAGGATTCTCAGTAATTCGAATCGCACTGGAGTTATCACAAAAGAACTTCATTATTCCAGTATCAATTCCATAATTATCAAGCATCTGTTTCATCCATAGGAGTTGAGTATAACATGATCTGGCAGCAATATATTCTGCTTCACATGTGGATAGTGATTGAGAGTTTTGCTTCTTGTTATGCCATGCCATGCTACAAGATTGAGACCTACATAGTAGAATCCCCATGACGTACTTTTTCTGTCTTCTACACATCATGCCCAATCAGCATCAGAATAAGCAGAAAGGTCAGTATTAGTATCAAAAGTGTACGAGATACCATGCCCAACAGTGTGATTTATATATCGTATGATTCTCTTTGCAGCTGCAAGGTGAGATTCTTTTGGATCCGCCTGAAACCTGGCACAACAACCAACACTGAAAGAAATGTCAGGTCTAGTAGCTGTAAGATACAAAAGGCTACCTATAATGGATCGATATAATTTTCGATCCACTTTTGCTCCTTTCTCATCCCTGTGAAATTTACCAGTAGTAGGCATAGGAGTCAACTTAGGAGATGACTTATACAGACCAAATCTTGACACAAGAATACCCTCCTTAAGTTGTTGAATCTGTAATCCTAAGAAGAATTTCAATTCACCAACATTGCTCATTTCAAATTCTTTAGCAAGAGAGACTTGGAAATCTTTTGCGAATTTTTTAGAAGTTGATCCATAGATGATATCATCTACATAGATTTGAGAAATGACCACATCTTTCCCACTCCATTTGTTAAACAATGTTTTATCAACTCCTCCTCTTGAAAAACCTTTTCTAATAAGAGTAGTAAGTTTCTCAAACCAGGCTCTTGGTGCTTGCTTCAATCCATATAACGCCTTTTCGATCTTTAGCACATGATCTGGGAAATCAGGGTTTTCGAACCCCTTAGGTTGAGAGACATTGACTTCCTCTTTTAAAATTCCATTCAGAAACGCTGATTTTATGTCCATCTGAAACAACTTAATCTTGAGAAAGCAGGCATGGGCCAATAAAAGTCAAATGGATTCAAGACGTGCCACATGTGCAAATGTTTCTTCAAAATCGATTCCTTCAATCTGTGAATATCCTTGAGCGACAAGTCTAGCTTTATTTTGACAATTGTGCCAAATTCGTCAGACTTTTTTTTTTTGATTATCCATTTGGTACCAACAATATAGACATTTGGAGGACAAGGTACACGTTCCCAGACATCTTGTCTTTCAAATTGATTTAACTCTTCATGCATCGCATTTACCCAAAAGGGATCTTTCAGAGCTTCATCAATATTCCTTGGTTCCACCTGTGAAAGATAACAACCAAAATTGCATATATTTTGAAGTTGACCCATTGTTTTGGCTGTAGAATCCCTTCCCCCAATGATATTATTGGGGTCATGATTCCTTTGAACCCAAAGATGTCGTGGAGGGACACGTTCTTGTTCATCAGGAATGGCTTGATCAGTGCTCTTCTCCTCGTCACTAGAAATGTCAGGATCAGTAACAGTTGGGATAAATTCAACTGATTCTGGAATTTCTTTGACTTTCTCAATTATCTCAGTTGGAGGCAACTCAGTAGGAGAACTATCTTGACGAAAATTATTAATGTCGTCGATGATAACATTAGAAGATTCCATCATGACTTTTTTCTGAGATTAAAAGCTCGAAAACCACGACTATCAGAAACATAGCCAAGAAAGATATCTTCGTCACTTTTGGTGTCGAATTTCCCTTTCTGTTCTCGATCTTTCAGAATATAACACTTACTTCGAAACACCCTGAGATAGTGTAGGTTGGGTTTTCTTCCATACCATTACTCATAAGGAGTATTAAGGGTTTTAGACCGTAAATACACACGGTTGATCAAGTAACATGTTGTAAAGACACCTTCTCCCCCAAAATCTTAAAGGTAAGTTTTTGTTGTGGAGCATTACCCTGGCCATTTCCTGGATGTTCCTATTCTTTCTCTCAGCAACTCCATTAGATTGAGGAGTAATTGGTGGTGAGTATTATTGAATGATCCCCAGTTCGTCACAGAACTCAAATACCTTGGTGTCTTTGAATTCAGTGCCACGATCGCTTCTAATTTTATTTAGTTTGCGACCTTGTTCGTTCTGGATCCTTTTAACAATAATCTTGAATTCACTGAGGGTTTCATTCTTATGGGATAAGAATACAATCCAAGTAAATCTGGTGTAATCATCTACCATAGCTAAACATACTTCTTACCGGCAACAGTGGGATGTTGAATTGGTCTGAAGAGGTCCATATGAATTAAATCAAGTGGAGCTTTAGTGAGAATATCTCGAGATGATTTGTGGTGAACTTTCGTTTGCTTACCCTTTTGACAGGCACCACATACACCTTCAATGTTTGCATTGATTTTGGGAATGCCTCTAACGAGTTCTTTGTTAATGATCTTAGTTAGAAGGCAATCATTTATGTGACCAAAACGCTCATGCCAAAGATGTGTAGATTCCACCTTAGTAAAATTGCAACGGTTGCTTAACTGAGTATCAAGAAGATAACAGTTATTTTTACCACGAGTTCCTTGAAAAATCACTTTCCCATATTTGTCAACAATGTCATATCCATCCGCATTGAAGACAACTCGATATCCCTTGTCGCAAATTTGACTAATAGAAAGAAGATTAGCAGTCATACCTTTAACGTATACCACATCATGGATTTCTGGAACACCGAGTAGCTTGATCGTTCCCTTTTTTCTAATGTAGCAACAACTTCCATCTCCGAATGTTACAGGACCTCCTTCATAGTCAACAGACGCAACAAACCAAGTGAGATCACATGTCATATGTCGACTGCATCCACTATCAAGAAACCATTGAATGGGAGATGTGGATATTAAAGCAAAGGCACCCGTACTACTAGTACTTCTCAATTTAGAGTTTCCTAGTAGTGTTGTATGAACTTTTAGAGAATCATACAGTTGTTTAGATTTCTTACAAAGATTACTTGCAACGTTAAGACTCTTTTGAAAGGACATACAAGTTTGATGTATATGATCGGATGGATCACAACATGAGCCTATGCTTTGAAGATTGTCTGACTGGTTCCTTGTCATATCAATTTTCTCAACATTTTGTCGTTGATTACTATCTGATTTATGACTTTTCTTGAAATAGGAACAACTGAGATTTTTTAACTTCTCAAAGGGAGTATTTCCAGATATCAAATCCTTAAGAATTGCAATTTCTGCAACAAGACCATAGTTGATCCAGATTTGTTCATCCAACCCTTTTTGAAGAGACACCAGTTTGTCAGAATTTTTCTTGCGGTTGTTTTTTAAACCTGGTGAAGCGTCTATTGAGACTTTATAGTCCATATAGTCGGATCGCTATAAACACAGACTTTTGAGGTCTTTAATGTGTTTGCCTGCTCTGATACCAATTGAAAAAGCGGGGGTATAAAAACACCACCCAATATTTCTCTTAGCAATCTGTATGGACTAACTCCGAAATACTTTGCTAGAGAATCAACTAGACGATCAGAATCAATCTAGATTAAAGTATCTCAAGGAGTCAATATCTCTCACTTGTTTTGATTTACTCAAGCTAAAAATAGCGAGTCTTTAATCAAACATAAGGAATAACTTGGACGGTACCAAAGACCAATATCCAAGGATCAATCAACAACCAAAAGTTGGATTTCCAATTGATGATCTTAACGCACAACCTGTATTATTTCAATTATATAAAATATAATGCGGAAAAGAAATAACACCGACACCAGAAGTTTTGTTAACGAGGAAACCGCAAATACAGAAAAATCCCGGGACCTAGTCTAGATTGAATACACATTGTATTAAGCCGCTACAGACACTAGCCTACTCCAAGCTAACTTCCGACTGGACTATAGTTGAACCCCAATCAGTCTCCCACTAATTCAAGGTACAGTTGTACTCCTACGCCTCTGATCCCAGCAGGATACTGCGCACTTGATTCCCTTAGCTGTCTCACCCACAACTAAGAGGTGCTGCAACCCAAAATCACAGACTTGATAATAAAAAAATCTGTCTCACACAGAAAAGTCTATCAAAGGATAAATTTGTCTCCCACAGAAAAACCCTAGGTTTTGTTCCGTCTTAAGATATAAAATCAAGGTGACACAGGAACCAATTGATAATCCGATCTTATATTCCCGAAGAACAGCCTAGATTAATCAATCACCTCTCAACAATCCTTCTTGACTACACAAGCGGTTTGTCGAAGAATCACAAACAGTGAGACGAAGATATTTGTGACTTCTTTATCTTGCCTATCGGAGAACTCTCACGATCTCAAGCCAATCAATAGATTGTACTCGTACGATAGAAGATGCAAGATCAGATCATACAACTACGATAAAAGTAGTATCGGTCTGGCTTCACAATCCCAATGAAGTCTTTAAGTCGTTAACCTGGTTTTAGAGAAGAAAACCAAAGGTTAAAGGAGAATCGACTCTAGCGAGCGCACTAGTATCACACAGACGTGTGGGGATTAGTTTTACACAATGCTAGATTTCTCCTTTATATATCCTTCAAATCAGGGTTTTACCTTAGTTACAAAGCAATCCATATTCACTGTTATATGAAAACTTGATTTAGATTCAAGCTAATATTTATCAACTGTTAGATCGAAAAATTAGCTTGTCACCCACACTTGGGTAGACGTTTACTTGGTTTGTGAAAACCATGCCCAAACGTGTACGTGTATGTTGGTTCAACATAGTAACCCAAAAGGTTAACCATATGAGCATTTCATATTAACCTAGTTCTTCTTCACCATAACTAGTTCATTTGAGTCTTAGAGAGTTGTTCAATTGTTATGAGATCTTATGTAACTACACAAGACAAAATTGAAACAAAGATGATTCGATTCGATGAATCGGCTCATGAACTTTATAGCCACGGTTTGCGTAAAGCATTCCTTAGTAATTTAAGTTTCATGTTCAGAGCACATCTTTAGATTATAACCACTTAAGCTCACAAACAAGTTCGCGGACTTAAGGCAACCGGTAGAGTTTTCCAAACTCATCAGAAAATCTCGGCAATGAGACTTCCGCCAGTTTGCGGACTTGAACTTCACGAACGAATTTGGAATCCCAGTAGAAATCCTCGGTACAAGAACTTCCGACAAAGTTCGAAAACTTCGGATTAAGGAATACATGGTTATGTAATCTAAACTCTCATTCCAATCATTGAGACATTCTCAGAGAACGTTATATAACCATTATTCACAGAGCACGTCAAAGCAATTCTCAAAGTGATTGAAACTTTTCATGACTTTCGTCACTAGGTGAAGATAAACTTGATCAAAGCCAAACTCTTTACCAACACAAGATTTCGAGAAAAAGATAAGTAGTGAATGCTTATCTCGAAATGTCAAATGTGTATGATCCAGTCTATATAGCATACGACTTTTTGTCTCATAAGAAGTAGGAGATAGAATAGATAAGCTTTTGAGTGATAGATAAGTTCAAGTCTCCACATAACTTTTTGTTGATGAAGTTCCACGGTTCCTTGAGTAGATCTTCGTCGTTTTATGAAGAATCGCCATGAAGTCCTTGAGCTCAACTACACTTTTCTATCCACTCCGAGACTTAGCTATAATAGACTAGAAATCAAGACTCATAGTTTTGATCACTAACATTGACAAACATTCTTAATATAGCAACGCATGCGAGGTCGATCGAGTTATGTTCTAACACTTTTCTACACTTCTCAACTTTTCATTCATATTTATTGAATTCACAAGGCCCAACTACTCAAAACATGAACTATTATTGTTTTTTCCTTTGATGCTTTTATTTGTGGGTTTACTAATTTCTCCTTAAAGTAGCTCGAACCTTCACTCCCTCATGCACAAGGGTTTGTTTGGACAAATAAAGTCTTGACTTTTGTGCTTTTCCCCATGGTAAAAATCAATTTCAAAAGTTAAAAACCGAAAAAAAATTACCTTTTTTTATTAAAATAATAGTGGGTTTCGGCCCGCATATAAAAGTAATTATTTGACTTTTAGAAATCAAAAAGTAAGAATTTAACTTGGATAGACAATTTCAAAACGACTTTTAGAAAACAGGAAAAAAAGATTTACTTTTACTTTTGGGATTGGTTTTTGTTTATCGTATCCAAATACGCATAAGTAAAATAAGAAATTTTTGCTTCACGTTTGAGTAAATCTTTTTGCTTTTGATATATTGAGGTCGGTTCTTTGGGTAAGCCAAACAAGCCAGTAAATGAGCGATAGAGTCTTTACCGCTCAGTAGAAACTACACCGTGTTGTCAAGTTTATGTCGCCAGCCGCCTGGACTTGATCGCTCGGTATAGTCTACATCGCCCGGTGATACTTCATCTGACGGCTAAAAATCCATCACCGTATAAATACTCAATTTCAACTTCATTTCAAATCACACATTTTCTACACTTCTCAACTTTTCATTCACATTTATTATAATCTAAAAAAAATCACCATTTTTACTCTCATTTTCATTACAATTCATTATTGTCTAGTTTTCTATAATATGGCTTTTCAGTCTCAACATCGATCTGGAGAAAGTAACAGAGTCCGGGACCAAGATGAATGCATTTGCAGGAATTGTGTTTATTCTACACAAGATGCTATCAATGATGCACAACGACAAGACGCCTTATGAGAAATATATTTCAGGAATTTGCAGAAGAAACAACAGATCCCGTAAATCGTGATGCACAAGGGTTGTCAGCTCATTTTTGAGCAATTAAAAGATATATGTTGCAATTTTTGGCTTTAACCTTACGATTTGTAATACCCCGATTCGACAGATAGGGTTCGCCGAATGGAATATAGGTAATGGAATTCGGCAGATAGGGTTCCTGAATCCTAACACCAAGATCTGATGGGTATATTTAATTGAGTTGTGAGAAAAACTTCTCAGTTAAGCGTGCTAAGACAGAGTGTTCACAGGATGAATGACCACTCGGGAAGCTGTTGATAGATGACTGCATCAGTATCGTTAAAAATCTCAAATTGCTGGATAATCAAAGTGGCTAAGTGAGAACAATACCGGTGATAGTTGGGATACAACTATGGACTTGTCGTTTGTGCTCGGGTAGGAGAGTATGTTGGGCGTTATGCCAAATGAAAAAACGGGGGTCTAGCAACCACATCCAATATTTCGGTAGGCAATCTGTATGGACTAACTCCAATATAATTCTGAGAGAATCAAATAGACAGTCAGACGTAATCAAGGAAATATATCCAAGAGTTATATCTCTGTTTCTCAATGTAATCAACAAATGAAACATATAGGAATCCGCGAGCCTGATTATTATGAGAGACAACTTGAACGGTACCAAAAAGAAATGTTCAAGTGTCAATCAATTTCAATCAACAACCAAATGTTGGATTTACTAATTGATTGAACTACGCACAACCTGTGGTATTTTAATTATATAAATAAATATAATACGGAAAAGAAATACCACAGACACCAGAAGTTTTGTTAACGAGGAAAACCGCAAATGCAGAAAAACCCAGGGACCTAGTCCATATTTGAACACCACACTGTATTAAGCCGTTACAGACTTTAACCTACTACAAGTTAACTTTGGACTGGAATGTAGTCGAGCCCTAACCAATCTCATACTGATTAAGGTATGGTCGCGTTCCTTACGCTTCTGAATCCCAACAGGACTCTATGCACTTGATTCCCTTAGCTGATCTCATCCACAACTAAGAGTTTCCACGACCCAAATTCGAAGACTCGATAAACAAATTTGTCTCCCACAGAAATACCTACGAAGTTTTTGTTCCGTCTTTTGATAAATCAAGGTTAACAGGAACCAATTGGTTACCCGGTCTTATATTCCCGAAGAACAACCTAGAAATATCAATCACCTCACAATAACTTAACTATATGGTAGTGGAACAATTTATTGTGGAATCACAAAGAAAGAGACGAACATCTTTGTGATTACTTTTTATATCTTACCTATCTGAGATAAATCTCGAGCAAATATTAGAGAAGATAGTACTCAATACGATAGAATAAGTAAGATCAGAACTCACAACTATAAAGAAAATAGTTGGGTCTGGCTTCAGAATCCCAATGAAGTCTTTAAGTCGTTAACCTATAATGGTTTTAGAAAAAACTAGGTTAAAGGAGAATCGACTCTAGTCGCAACTAATATCATACATAAATTGTGGGGATTAGGTTTCCCAGTTGCTAGAGTTCTCCATTATATAGTCCTCAAATCAGGGTTTGATAACCTTGAAACAAAGCAATCAATATTCACCGTTGGATGAAAACCTGATTTAAGATTCAAGCTAAGTTTGCTTAAAACCAAAAAAATATCTCTCCAACGTTAGATGGACTTAGCTTGTTACACACAAATAAAATATACCTTCATTTAGATATGGGTAACCGTACCTAAACGTGTATATTGAGTTGGCTCAATAATAGTTAACCGAAGTTAGCCATATGAATACTTTTGTATTAACCACATTCATCTTAACACTTCTAGATAAAATGATAATCAAATGAATCTAATTGTGTTACTCATAGAGTTGTTCAATTGTTTATATTCTCAAATAAGTATACAAGACACAATTGAAGCAAAATCGGATTGATTCAAAAGAATCAGTTCATGAAAATTTTAGCCATGGTTTGCAAAGATTGCATTCCTTAATTTATAAATGTATTTGTTCATGAGTATGAAATCATACTTAACCGATTTTACCACATAAGTTCGCAAAAGGGTATGCAAACTTAAGTTCCGGACTTTGATATTTCCCGACAGTTCACAAATGGGTACGCATATTGTCGTTCCAGACTGAACTCATGTGAAACGGTTTGCAAAAGAGTATGAAAACTTAGTTCCCGGATATTTACAGTTAAAACCGTTTGTATACGGTATGCATACTTGGTTCCCAGACCTTAATCATACTTATAACAGTTTCCATACTGGTATGCATACTGTGCTATATCCATACAATGATTAATTGTTCTAAACTCCCATTTTAATCGTTGAAACATTCTTAGAAGACGACAATAGATGTCTCACACAAACTATTAGCTTATAAGCAATGTTCAAGTGATCGAATGATCAATACGAAACATTCTGAGTCTACATCAAATGACTGTCTCGCACAAATCATGTAAGATGCTACAAGGCGATTTTCACATGATCATCTTTTGACTCATTATTTAGTTTCCAACAAATAAATTGTTTCCAACTAAACTCGTCAAGAATAATGATGAATGTAGTTAAAGCAAAAAGCTTTCCTACACATATTTAGAGAAAGATATAAGGGAGTTAAACTCAGCTCGAAATATCAAATGTGTATAATGTAAAAGTCTATATATCTATACGACTTAGTCTCAATAGGATATAGAATAAAACAGACTTCTGAGTGATAGATGAGTTCAATTCTCCACATACCGTTTGTTGATGAAGTTCCTCCAAGCTCCCCTTAGTAGATATTCGTCTTCAATCGATGAATGTCGTGAATTCTAAAGCTCAACTACACATTCTATCCTAATCCGAGACATAGCTATAAGTAGACTAGAAATCAAGACTTATAGTTGACACCTAAACTTGACAAACAAGCTTGAGATACCAACGGTTGCGAGTTCGACCGAGTAGTGCTCTAACACCAGATACTGTTCTAACAAGATTCTAGAGAACATCCACATTATATTGAGGCCTTTTTAGCAGTATTGGCTCCAGAGTTTGCAAAAAAAATTGTAGTTAAGCGTGCTCGGGAAAAAGTAGTCCAGGAATGAGTAACCTCCTGGGAAGCTATTGTTGGATGACTGCAGCGGTGCCTATTAAAAACCCCGCACTATCGACCATAGTGGCTAATGTCTAGCATTGATATCGAAGATTCCACGAGATTATTTGTAACAATTCTCTTGTGGTGGGTTCGAAATCTTATACGAGTTTGATAATATTTGGCATTCATATCGAAGGTTCCACTAATGTAGAAAGAGAAACTGTAAATGAGACACGATAGTTCAATTCAGATATTACAGTTTAACTTGCTGAAAAAGGTCACGGTGTACAATTTGCATCACCAGGAGTCCCATAATATTCTAAAAAGGGTCACAGTGTAAGATTTGCATCACTAGCAGTCACCGAATAGTCGAATTTTCATACTAAAATTTGTCTTCCCTCTCTTTACAACTCGAACGATTATTTATAGGGAAATACATGGTGGATGACAGCTAATCTGTCCTTGATTTTCGGGTATGGTCTACGACATTCTCGCAACCTTACAAATGTTAATTTCACAAATTCTCTAATTTTTGCAGGACTATCATATCTTTCTCGCGATCTCAGCTGACGTCATTTATTTTATCATTTCCGAAATTGTTCTGCGACGCTGTTGTGCTATGTCATTGGTAATTTCGCTGAAACATTATCGTTGCGAGATTCTGATCCTACATTTTGCCTCTTCTCATATCTTTTCTGCGAAGTAAAGAATAATGTGAGAAATGCCGCAACTGTTCATCTTTTCATATTTTGCATTTATCACACATATTCTTTCTTCCATTTGTTTCTTGAGACGTCTTCTGTAACTGCTACTTTTCAACCGCTGACGTATCTTCGTATTAATGGTGTTTATTTCTTCGAGTAAAAAAATCTCCTTTATATACTCTTCTTACTCTTCTTTCCACTTTTCCTTTTACTTTCTCTTCTATTTTTATTCTCTCGTCTCTGCAGCTCTATTATTCTTATGTAAGTTCTGTTGTTGTAATTTTTTTTCTCTTTCAATCCTCTTACTTTTTATTCATTCCCATACTCTCTTATTCAAATATGGCTCCAAATGGTCATAGATATGAGAAGAATTTACAAGATGTCCAAAAAGATCTTGCTGATAAAGGTTTCACACTCTCCACCATTCCTGGTGAAAATGCCAAATCAATTCTTTCTGTCAAACTTTTCTCTGATCAGTATTGTGATGATCAGTCAATCATAATTTCTCTAGGTCAGATTCTCGAAGGTATCCCTATTCCTCTTTATAACCCATAACTTCCTTTATTTTATGAAATTCTCGCTCACTCGGGATTTTCGCGAGCTATCTTCCAACTAAGTGGGGGTTGCATTCGTCTGATGCTAGAATTTGCTAATCGTGGTGCTGGTAGAGGATATTTGTACTCCAAAGAACTTAGGGATCCTAAATTCGCAAACCTAGAGATAGTTGCTGAGAAATATACAGTAGCGAATTTCTTTGAGAATTATGAACTTATCTCCATGAAGAAAGAGAATACTCGCTGGGTATTCGCTTAAAAAGAAAAGATAATATTGACGAAGCCAAAATTCTCATGCAAGATATTGACTGGCATTCTAGCAAGAACACAACTCCTCGCCAATCCAAAGATGATAAATAGTGTGTTTTTCCTTTAATGCTAAAAGGACCCTACATTGCTGGGTCAAATGTTCTTCCTGCGAATTTCGCTACTTATCAACCTTGGGTTTTCTCTTGGACCGAGAAAGAGAAAGAGGTATGTTTCTTTCCATTTAACTCACTTTATATTTCTTTATTGATTTCTGTTCGCTAACTCTTGCGATATTCCGCAGATCCAAAAACTGAAAGATAGTTATAACAGGACTGAGAAATCTAGCACTCTGTTAGCTCTTCGCTCATACACAGATGAGGTAAGAAATTTTCTCTTATGATTTTAAATTTTCTTCAATTTTCTCTTATGATTTTAAACAGTATACTGTTACTTCCATGCTTCCATTTCTTATTTCTATCTGTGTGTGAAGATTATTGATGAAATAGAAGAATCTGCCGATGTTGCGAACATTGGTGATAAAGGTAAAGGTGCTCTTCACAGGGAAAAATCAACTGGTCCTCCTCCAAAGAAAAGGAAAGTTCGTTCTTCTTATCCTTCAAATATTCCTCCTCACGAAAATTCTGAAAGTGACAAGGGTGATAAAGACAACGATGATATTGTTGCAAGTGAAGATTCTCCACCTGAATCTTCTATGGCTAAGCTCTCTGGCCTCTTTTCTGATTCTCTACAAGGAATGGGAGATAGCCAATTCGTAAATACTTGTAAAGCTCTCGCTAACCTTTGCGATGTCCCTTTACTGGATGGTGATAGCTCTCTTCGTGGAGTTTCTAGATCAGTGACTCCCGACTTCTTGCATTCTCTCAACAATATGGTATACTTTTATCCTTTTATTTCTTCATTGTTATAACTCAAAATTTCTTTCTATATTAATATTTTTTATATTTTTTCGCAGGATGGAAAAGCTTATTTTGCTGTTGCCTCAGATCTAGAGAGAAGACGCGAAAATCTTGAAAAGAAGAATTTTCAATTTCGCAATAAGAATGAAGAATTGGAAGCTGAAGTTAAAGGTCTTCGCGAGAAAAATAGACAATTAGAAAATGATTCTTTCTCGTATAAGAACAAAATCTCTAGTCTTCAGCAAGCTAATAATCTGCTTTTCGGTATGTTACTTTTCTCTTTTCCCTTTATTCATTCATCCCGTTGTTTTATCTTATTTAAATGATCCTTTTTGCAGACATTTATGGTCTTACTGATGAAGCTACCCTTCTTCGTTCATTTCCTAATGCCTTGGATAATGATACCCTTCTTGAGCGTCTTAACAATTCCTTAAATATCTTCTCAAATGATAGAATTTCATCTCTTTCTCTAAATGAACTTAGATCTAAATTTCACCTCTTAGAAATTGACCATAGATCTTGTTTAGGCTTAGCCAACCGATTTAAGCGTCTCTTTCTTGATTCTAAAGAGAAAACCAATGAGTTAAGAACCAAAATTAGTGGTCTCATAGATGATAAAGATCGCATCTCTGATCAAGGTGCCAAGGCTTTGGAAAAATTCCAAGAGGCTCTTCTTGAAGTTCAACTTGAACGAGATGAAGCTAACCGCAAGAACATCGAACTCTGCGAAAGGGAAAATCAAATTCGTTCTCGTATTCTTATAAGTAGTGAGGATGAATTTGTTTGGTCTGCGAAAATCTTAGATGATGCTAGAAAAGATTTAGGTGTAAATGTTAGTTTCCAAGTTGAGCATACAACCTTGATTAGAGATATGATTTCTGACAGAGAAGGTTACTAACTGCTCTTCTTTACTAATCTTTTGCTTATTATGAATTCTCATCAAGTTAATAATTAATTGTATTTTGCTCGCAGATTCTGAAAATAGATATCGTGAAAAGATTGAAGAACTCGAAGCTGAAAAGGAGGAACTCGCAAAGAATCTTTCTTCTCGCAACTACAAATATTCTAGATTAAAGAATCAAATCAAGATCACTGTTGCGAATTTTAAGAATGATGCTATGCATTTTCGCGATCAAACTATCCAAATGGTTTGTGACGATCATAATATCCCACATTCTGATTATCCTTGTCTCTTGGAAGAAATCCCACAGAATACTCACAGTTTGATTATCTCTGATAGCGAAGCTGACGATGAAGAATCTGATAGTGATGGAGGTTCTGATGGTGATGAAGATTCTGACGCAGACGAAGAAGGGAACAAATATGGTGAAGATAATGAAGGATTAACTAAGAAGTAGTCTTTATTTTTTTCTTTGATTCTTTGTAATACTTGTACATTTATTTATTCTTTTTGTATATTTGTGTTTCTTTCATTTTGACCTGCATTAATTAAAACAATTCTTCTTTGCAATACAGTTAATCAATATAATCATTAATTCTTGAATCTTTGAGTAAATCTATCATATGGAGACAAATAACATTTTCTAATTTCATACATTCCCATACTTGCCTCTGTTATTTGAATCCAAATGAGAGATTTTATAAAAAAAAATTCTTATTGTATAACTTTGCAATCTTATGCGAAGTAAATTTTGTTTCTTTACAAAATCTCATTCCTGTGTGGTCTTATTTTGCCTCCCTAATTAAAGGTCTTATTATGCCACCTCTTGTCATTGCGACAAAATCGCAGGACGTCCTTGCACTTTCATGCAAAAACCAATTGATCTTGCCTTAACTTTTTCTTTTGTATTATGGCCTCTTCAGGAATGTTGCGACAATATGATAGGCCTAAATATTCTTGCGAAAATGAAGCCCATGACATTGTCGTCTTGCGACGAAATCGCAGGACGTCTTCGCACTTTCATGCGAAAACCCATTGATCTCGTCTTATCATTTTCTTTTGTATTATTTGCTCTTGAGGATTGTTGCACAAATATGACAAGCCTTAATATCCTTGCAAATAAAAATCCACATGACATTTGCGTCTTAAGACACTTATCAGCTCCCTAATGGAGGGTGCCGCCCTTATCTCCCCCCTGGTTGCCCCTTCAAGGAGGCGTACTTCTACCATACAAGGTTAGCTCCTCCCATCCAGTATTAACAACAACCAGTTGTTTTCGCAGCCTCTTATCCCTTTTACCTATAGGGCTTATGGTTACGAGACTGCACCCTAAGTGGGGTTTTCTTCAGGCCGAGTGCAGTATAAGCCAAGACTTGTCAAGAATTGCAAATTACGCTTCAAACGTCTCTGGCACTCTTAAATCAACCATGTACCTCAGCGCCTTGATCAGATCTGCACTCCTTGGGAGAGTCCTTATTACCTTAGTCGCCCAACCTAAGTCATATGCTTAAGCTGAGAATCCAAGGTGCCTCTCCCGGATGGGCTTCATTGACCCCAAATCTCCATGACTCAGGTTCCGGTGGCGTTGTAGCCTTTCCCTGAGTCATGCAATAGGTACCCCCTTATATGACGTACTTTAGGTCTTACATTTGCCTCTTGCGAAATTGTATTCGCGAACTGGGGTGTACGCCATAAAAGTTCGCCTCTTTATCTTTTGTTATTTTTCTCTGATTTCTTTCTGTAAAATTCATTATCTCTGCGAGAGTCTCGCAAATCATCATATTGTATCTGAATTTCGAAATCTCAATTTTGTCATTCAATCAAATGTATTTTTGAGAATTTTGCTTATTGCGAGAGTATCGCAGCAACTTAATCATTCATACATTTCTTGTTTTTATTATCTTTGTCATCCTCTGCTTCTTTATTATTTTCTGCTATTGCTTCCTTAGTAGTGGTATGTTCATTATTTTTATACTGAGCTTGCATTAGTTTCGCAACATCTCTTCTTCTTTCCTTTCGATTGCGTCCACCATCAACCTCTCACTTCTTTATGTATCTTTGATTTTGTGTCGCCAGTTTTCCTTCTTGTTTGCTCTTCCTTCGCAAGATTCTATCTCAGTTTCGTAATACCTCTTTCCTTCAACCCAATCTCCCTTTATGATTCCTACAGCACTGGGGTAAGGGAATTTGATGCACTGGTGGAAAGTTGAAGCTACACCTAGAATCCCATGTAGCCAAGGTCGACCAATTAACGCATTGTAGGGTGATTCTACATCAACGACACGGAATAAGATTTCAGAAGATATTCCCTTTAATGGAATTCGCATAGTAACCTCCCCTTTAGGCTTGTTAGCAGTACCATTAAAACCATATATCTTATATGTTGATGGTATAAGATCATCATTTCTCCCACCCATGGTTTTATAAGTATGATAAAATAAGATGTTCACAGAGCTTCCAGTATCGATTAGAATTCTATTGATTGCCCATGAATCTTCATCTTCATCATCCTCATCTTCTTTCGGTTTTGAATTAATTTCTAATTTTACTACCAATGGATTGTCATGCACCTCTTCTACTTCGGGAACTTCTTATGTGATAAAAGAAATGATCTGTTTCTGTCATTCCTCTAGTGGCGAGATTTTCGCAATATTCATAATTTCTCTTCCATCATTATCTCTTGCGAACACTCTACTCAAAACATTATCATGAAAATCTTCAATTGTCTTATATGAATATACGATAGAGTGACAGAATAGATTTTTTGCTTTTGCACCAACTTCTATGAAGAATGTTTCTTTCTTTTTCATCGTATTCACTTTGTGATGTTCTGGTGGTGGTGGTAGTGGTTGAGATTGTGGATGCCCTACCAGAAAATCGTTTAGTTTTCCTTGATCTATCATTCTCAAAATAATTCTTTTTACATTTCTGCAATCATTTGTGGTATGTCCATGAAAATGATGATAAGAACAAAACTCATGACTTCTGTGGTTTGGAGGTGGTTCCGTTCCCATGTTCCATGGTGTTGGTATATTCTCCATCAAGATTATAGCTTCCCATATCTTCTCCACACTTGCATTTAGAGGTGGCATCTTGATTTCTTCCCATACTACCTTGTGACCTCCTTGTCCTCTATTATAGTTTTGTCTTTGACCTCCATAAGTTTCTTGCGGTTGATCGAGTCTTTGAATCTTGTTATTTCCACCACGATTGTAGAAATTTCTTTCTCTTTCATACTCTTCTTGATCTCGGCTTCCCATAGCTACCAGTTTCTGTTGATTGTTACTTGTCACCTTCTCTTGTTGTACTTGCGAAGTATTCGCCACTGTGTTTATTAGCTTGGGTAATAAGCTTGCATTCGCTTTTGTGAGCTGGTGTTCGCAACTGGATATGATTCCATTTCATTTTGCCTTTCCTCTAGAGCAATGTATTCTTCTTGAAGTTCTCGCAATTCAGTCATTGTGATCGTATTCTTGACTCTGAAAATTTGGACATACAATAGGTTTGTTGCAAACATAGCATTGATAAATGATAATATAAGATATCTCATCTACACGGCCAGCCATTTCGCTACACATAGTTCTCCATCTTTTAGTCAGGTGTTTCAAACTTTCGCCAATCCTTTGTTTTAATCCAAACACATCTTCTATACCAGGTCGCGAGGAATTATTACTTATATATGCCCCCAAGAATGTAGTCTGCAAATGATTGAAGGAGGTTATTGTGTTCTTTGGTAGACCTTCAAACCATTTTAACGCCTCTCCTGTTAAGCTGGATGCGAAATATTTGCACAACGGCATCATGATTTTCCCATTGTAACATGCACCTCACATAGGCTTTAATGTGTTGAATTGCACAAGTTGTTCCATCAAAAATGCTGGTTAATGCGGGCAAATTGCATTTCGGTGGTATTCCTCCTAATTGTACTTCCCTTGTAAATGGAGTTTTCGCAGCTTCTTCTATTGCTTCATCCAATTGTCTTCTACCTACTTCTCCTCTATTATTTAGCATTCCTCTCATTTCTTCTAATTCTTTCAAGATTTGTTTATTTACACCTGAATCTTGATCCATTGGTCTCTTTAATTTCGCCTCTCTTCTTCTTCTGCGTTCATGTCTATCTTCTCTCGCGAAATTTTGCATTTCTTCTTCATTATCCTCATCTCGTCTTCTTCTGCGATTCTCTTCCTCATCTCTATCTTGAATTCGCATATGATGATGCCTTTCATTTTCCCCTCCATGATTTTGTTCATTTCTTATCAATTCAATTCGCTGTCTTTCAGCCATCCTCTTTACTCTATCATACTCCTCATTGAGATTACCGTTATTCCGGTTTTGTGTACGTCTTCTTTCTCGATTGTCATGATTGTTCTGGCGAATTGTCTCCTGAAGCTCTTGTTCTTCCATTTCCGCTCTCAATCTTTCACGTTCGCAGATTAAACGTGCTTGTTCAGCATAATGTCTTTCAATTTCTTCTTCAATTGTCTGTTGATTTCTTTGAGTTTCTCTCACATGTAAAATTCTTCTTCCTTCCTCTCGATTTCCTTCGCCATCTTGGTCATTTCGTCCCTGATGTTGTCCGTTCTCTTGATTTCCACCATTTTTCCCATCATCAAAAGTTTCATTTTGTGGAACGTAACGATCATCAGCTCTTTCTCTATTTTCGCGATATTCTTCATTAGGATTTGATATTTCTTCTTGAATATTGTTTCCAGCATTGATTGTGGGTGAGTTTCGCCTCATTTCTCTTCTAGTCGATCTTGAATATGATTTTGTAATACTTCTCGATCTTCTATTCTGTAGTCTTATATTCTCCATCCTTAATTCGTGATTTTGCCTTGTTAAATTTGCACGTTCTTCTGCCTCAGCTCTTCTTTCTTCATGTATTCTTCGTCTCAACGTTTCTAATGCTCCAATTTCCTCATCTCCATGAATTATTCCTTCATCTGCTTCTTGATTTCTCTCTTCCTGTCTATAATTTCTGTTTTGTTGCTCTTCTTCTACTTCTTCTGCCGAATTTGATTGCCAAGTGTGTATGCTCACCCTATCATAATCTGTATTCCTCTTGAACTAGTGTTGTTGAATTGGTGGTTGAATTTGATTTTCTCTATTACTTCTCATTCTAGTAGATTCTCCCATTTCACTTCTTTCTCTTCCAGCAATTCTTTTGCTTCTTCTAACAGTAGTCGGTTGTTCGGATGTATTTCTTCTTCTAGCCATTTCTTCAATGTTAACAATATTGCAAGAAATTATGAAAATTCTTAATCAATCACTCTAAATTTTCACAAATCTCAATATCAATCTTCAGTTTTTCTAGAATAATCTTCAACACCTCCCTGTTTCTAGCGCCATTATGTAGTTGCAGGAAATCCTACACTACACCCCTCATATGATTCATTATTATCAACTCATTTTTAGGTTTACACTCTTAATTTTATTTATCATATCTGAATGTTTTACAAGAAAAGATAAAGAAATCAAGAATGATCTGCTCTAGACTTTCTCTCTCCTATTTACTTGTTTCTTACTCAAAAAATATCTCTCCCTCTCTTTACAACTCGAATGACTATTTATAGGGAAATACATGGTGGATGACAGCTAATCTGTCCTTTATTTTCGGGTATGGTCTGCGACATTCTCGCAACCTTACAAATGTCAATTTCGAAAACTCTCTAATTTTCGCAGGACTATCATATCTTTCTCGTGATCTCAACTGACGTCATTTATTTTATCATTTTCGAAATTGTTCTGCGACGATGTTGTGCTATGTCATTGGTAATTTCGTTGAAACATTATCGTTGCGAGATTCTGATCCTACACGTCGGTAGTGGAGGTTGGGAAGGAAAATAACTACCATTAAGTGGCATCTTACCTAGTATTGGAAAATCCACATTACGTACCCAATTTTTGCGGTTGCATAACAATATTTGTCCTGCAAATCATTGTAATCCAATGAAGCTAATCAAAGTCATCGTGAGGCACCTGGATCAAACCAATCTCTTCCCAACCGTTCCTTATCAAATCAAATCTAACCATCATCATAGATATTATCCCGGTTGGAAAAGAATTGATGGCTTTAACCTTTTTCTTCTTACCCGAAAAAGGTATCATTATTCTAGTAGCAAACACCATGTCCAAAAAAAGGACAGTATAGCGTAGTCCGCTTACATCCAAAGTGTAACATATTATGGGTTACGTACTTCTGTACTCGTCAATTTATTGATATGGTATGACAAACAAGTTTTCAATTAATTGTTCTACATTGTTGCTCATCTAAACCACATGATTATTTTGAGCATCATCAACCTGAATAGCCTTCCAATTATCGACCTGGTACTTTATACATGATTGAAAAATAACGGTTTTTTGTAAAAACCACAACAAACACCGAAATAAGTAATCACCAATACTGAAGATAATAACATAGTACATTTACCACTTCAAAAATTAGATTCATAATTAATAAATTGAACAACAGAAATAAATTTTGGTTCTTACCTCCAACAATCCCTTAAACATGATTGTTAAAGGCGGTACCAATCTATATAAAATAATCCTAGATGTTTGATTTCTGGATTGGTACCGGCGTAGCAATGACGGTACCCTTTCTAGTAATCGTGAAAAATACATTCAGAATTTCTTTCGAAAACGAAATTCTCCGAAGGTTGTGACGCCCCAACCTATCACCTCACCTGCTTAGCTATAATGACTACAACCTAAGAAGCATCAAATCTAGATTAATGATCTTAAGAATCTCAATTACATAAGCTAATCACAAAGGAAAACCCATACACCTGATATTATAAATGAAGATCTCTCAGTGATATGAATATAATAATGTGTTGTTTTACAATTAACAAAATATACATATACAAAAGCTACGCAATATCTCTAATACGATAAAAGCTTTAAGCTACGAAACGGTTATCTTCGAGCGCACCTTTTCTTCTAATTACTGAAAACTGAAGCGGGAACGAGTGAGCACATCATCCCAAAGGGGTGCCCAATGGAAACAAATAACTTTCAAGTAATCACTAATATGCTTCACAGTGCTAAAGAAGAAGTAATTTAAAACATGTCATTGTGCATAACATGTGTAAGAGTAATTTCCCCAAATACCTCGACATACTATTTCCTCATCTGGGTCATTAACGACATAAATTAGGTTATAAAATAAAAAGTAATAATATTTCGCTTGACGCGCTAGATAGTTTTATATGCACTTTCCGTGTTATGTATTGCCTCATCTGGGCTATAAGACTTAGCACGGAGTTGTGGGGAAATCACAGTCACTCCTTGCGGGGAACTCACACAAACACACATCAAATTATTCACTCAGCAATCAGCAAGCATCGTAATATAACATACATGAAAGAAAGGTCATTCTAATTCTACCTCCTCAGATATTGCGTACCATAATAACAATATCCATGAAAGACCACCACCGGATGATTTACAAAAGTGAAACTAAAACAAACCAAAAATATGTCACTCAGACCTCGCCAAACTCATTGGAGAAATCTAAGCAGAATAACTCCATACTCGAATAATAGCGCCATCCACACAGAGTTCCCATACAGACCATGATTCAATAACTACCATCACAAGTACCGAAGGTTTTGCAATCAAGCATAATATGCAAACGAATGGATTCTCACAAGAAATTGTAAAAGGTAATGTTCCCCTATATAACGATATTGCCTCATCTGGGAGATAATAAGCATAAAAATAGATATAACATTTGGAGAATCCACACAATGCATATTACACAACATACCCAATCATTTACACACAAATATGCTCATAAGAAGCAATGACACATCATGCTCGCATTAAAAATAATGCTCAATGATTACAAGAAGGTTACAGAGTTCCCACCTGATATGGAAAGCAAACCACGCCTACCTTGAAATCCACAATCCTCTGGTTCATCCTCTGAATCATTCATTGTTGATACCGACTAACTATTAATCACACAAGCACTCTAAGAAGTTAGCCAAAAGGATCATACAAGAATATCATATCATAATC
This sequence comes from Papaver somniferum, assembly GCF_003573695.1. Classification (NCBI taxonomy): domain Eukaryota; kingdom Viridiplantae; phylum Streptophyta; class Magnoliopsida; order Ranunculales; family Papaveraceae; genus Papaver; species Papaver somniferum. The sequence continues at coordinate 3,158,073 of NW_020620381.1, forward strand.
TCGTACAACTCCCAAGTTATAAGCTAAGTGAACTATCTAATGGTTCTAATCCCATTCATGGTTCTACACTCCTTTCAATCTCTACCTTTATCATATCCAAGGTTTACTAATTCAATTGGGGTGGCTCTATAGTCCATCAGATATGTCTTATGAATATCTACAACTTTTTAGAAGGAACCAAAAGCTAATTCAGACCACAAGGGTCTTAATCATCAAGATAGGAAAACTATGCCTAATCCCAAGTCCACTAAACAAGTCCATTAACTTAAGGTTCTGTTAGAGCACTGCTCGGTCGAACTCGCATGCGTTGCTATCTCAAGCATGTTTGTCAATGTTAATGATCAAAACTATATAAGTCTTGATTTCTAGTCTACTTATAGTTAAGTTTCGAACTAGGATAGAAAGTGTAGTTGAGCTCAAGACTCCATGGCGATCATCATACAAAGACGAAGAACTACTCAAGGAACTGGTGGAACTTCATCGACTAAAAGGTATGTGGAGACTTGAACTTATCTATCACTCAAAAGTCTATCTACTCTATCTCCTATCTTGAGACAAAAGTCGTATTTCTATATAGACTTTGATTATGCACATTTACTATTTCGAGCCGAGTTTATCTCGCTTATCTATTTCTCGAAATATCTGTTGGTAAGCTTTCTCTTTGGCCAAGATCATCTTTACTAGTGACGAAAGTCATATTAGTTTCAATTATTTGAAAATCACTTTGACAAAAAATAGCTTGTGAACAACAACTATATAACGTCCTCTAAGAATGTTTCAATGGTTGAAATGAGAGTTTAGAATATATAGCCTTGGAAGGATATAAACATTGTGTGGTAACACATACGTGTGTAAGTCCTTATTCCTTGAACCAAAGTAGGCGTACTTTGATGCTCAGGAAAACCGGAACTAAAGTCCGCACACCAGTACGCACATTGTCGGAAGTTCACATATCGAGAATTTCTGCTGGAGTTTGTGAACTGAAAACAAACTTATTCCGGGTACTTAAGTCCGCGTACCAGTATGCGTACTTAAGTTGGTTATTTTCTAAAAATTGTTATTCGTGAACTTAAACTTATATAAACTAAGGAATGCATATTTGCAAACCGTGGATATAAAGTTCATGAATTGATTCGAGTGAATCAAATCGTGTTTGCTTCGATTGTGTCTTGTATACTTCTATAAGATCTAAGCAATTGAACAACTCTCTAACTAGTTCATTTGAGTCATTTGAACTAGTTGTGGTAAAGAAGAATATGGTTGATATGTAAGTGCTCATATGGCTAACCATTTGGTTAACTACTGTTGAACCAACTAAGTGTACATGTTTGGGTACGGTTACACAAACCTAAATAAACGTGCATTTCATTTGTGTGTAACAAGCTAAGTTCGATCTAACGGTTGAAAGATATTAGCTTGAATCTAATCAGGTTTTCATCTAACGGTGAATATTGAATGCTTTGTTGGGAAGCTAACATTGATTGCAAACCCTGATTTGAAAGTCTATATAAAGGAAAATTGTAACAACTGGGAAACCTAATCCCCACACCTCATGTGTGATACTAGTTGTATTAGCTAGAGTCGATTCTCCTTTAACCTTAGGTTTCTTTTCGAGACCCTGTAGGTTAACGACTTGAAGACTTCATTGGGATTATGAAGCCAGACCCAACTATTTTCTTTGTAGTTGCTTGATCTGATCTTGTTGTTTCTATCGTATTTGAGTACATCGTTAGATTATCTTGAAATTGATTTCTCTGATAGGCAAGATATAAAAGAAGTCACAAACACCTTCGTCTCATCGTTTTTGATTCCACAATATATTCTTTCGCTAGTCGATTAAGATTATTGTGAGGTGATTGATAATTCTAGGCTGTTGTTCGGGAATATAAGTTCGGGTTATCAATTGGTTCCTGTTCACCTTGATTTATCAAAAGACGGAACAAAAACTCGTAGATAATTCTGTGGGAGACAGATATATCTATTACCGTTGACTTTTCTGTGTGATACATATTTGTTTATTAAAGTCTTCGACTTTGGGTCGTAGCAACTCTTAGTTGTGGGTGAGATCAACTAAGGGAATCAAGTGCGTAGTATCCTGCTGGGATCAGAGACATAAGGAGCGCAATTGTACCTTGGATTAGTGTGAGATTGATTGGGGTTCAACTACAGTCCAGACCGAAGTTAGTTTGTAGTATGCTAGTGTCTGTAGCGGCTTAATAAAGTATGTGTTCAATCTGGACTAGGTCCCGGGGTTTTTATGCATTTGCGGTTTCCTCGTTAACAAAACTTCTGGTGCTGTGTTATTTCTTTTTCGCATTATATTTTATTATATAATTGAAATATCACAGGTTGTGCGTTGAATCGATCAACTGGGAAATCCAACCTTTGGTTGTTGATTGAAATTGATTGGTCCTTGAACATTGGTCTTTGGTACCGTTCAATTATTTTCTCTTGTATTCAACTATACTCGCAGATTTCTATTTGCTTGAGTAAGTATTGAATCGAGAAAGTGAGATATAACTCTTTGATATACTTTTATTAAGATTGAGTCTGACTGACTAGTTGATTCTATTATAAGTATATTGGATTTAGTCCGTACAGATTGCTAAGCGAAATATTGGGTGTCATTGTTAGACCCCCCCCTTTTTCAATTGGTATCAGAGCAGGCAAACACGTTTAAAGACCTTATAAGTCTGTGTTTGTAGGGATCTGACTATATGGACAATAATTTCTCTAATGACGCAACACCAGATCAGAGTTCCCTGAGATGTTTCAAAATCCATAGACATCTAAGAAATCTCATGTTTCTACTTCTGTGTCTGAATCTAACTTCAACTGGGAAAAGTGTCTTGATGAACAGTTGGATGATCTGTCAGATGAGAGTGATTCAGAAGAAGGACAGACTATTGATGAGGAATGTTAGAGCACTGCTTGGTCGAACTCACATCCGTTGCTATCTCAAGCATGTTTGTCAATGTTAATGATCAAAACTATATGTCTTGATTTCTAGTTACTTATGACTAAGTCTCGGTCTAGGATAGTTAGGAATAGTTGAGCTCCAGACTCCATGGCGATTATCTTTCGAAGACGAAGAATTACTCAAGGAACCAGTGGAACTTCATACGACCAAAAGGTATGTGGAGACTTGAACTCATCTGTCACTCAAAAGTCTATCTACTCTATCTCCTACTCTTGAGACAAAAGTTGTATATGTATGATAGTTTTCATACATACACATTTTCTATTTCGAGCCGAGTTTACTCGCCTGTATTTTTCTCGAAATATGTGTTGGTAAGATTTTTCTTTAACCATTTTCATCTTTACCCGTGACGAAAGTCATGATGACGTTTCAATCTTGAAAATAGCTTTGATGACGAAAATCGATTCTTTATGTCTAATGACTATTATAACATTATAGAAGAATGTTTCAATGATTGAAATATAGAGATGAGATTACGTAACCAACTATGGACATAAGCATATATAGTGTGTTCGCACATTAGTGTATAAATCCATGTGCCGGAAACCAAGTGCGTGCATATGTGTGCATGTGGTATTGGTGAAGGAGACAGGTTAGGTACGCGTACCCGTACGCGTACTGGCAGAAGTTTTCATACCGAAAATTTCTGTTGTAGTTTGTGAAGTTTGCAAACTGAAAAACTAGTCACCTAGGCATGCGTACCCGTACGCTACCCACGGAAGTTTTCAACTCGAAAATTTCTGCTGAGTTTTCAAAGTCAAGTCCGGTTGCTATGGTACAGTACATGTACGCGTACCTAAGCTGGTTATATTTCTCAAATCGGTAGTTTCATGAACTTAAACAATAAATCAATAAGGAATGCAATCTTTGCAAACCGTGACTATATTGTTCATGAATTGATTCAAGTGAATCAAACCGATTTTGTTTCAATTGTGTCTATGTATAAAGATCTCAGCAATTGAACAACTCTTGAACTAGTTCTTATGAGTCATTTGAACTAGTTATGAGAAAGATGAATACGGTTAATATGAAAGTGCTCATATGGCTAACCAATGGTTAACTATTTGTGAACCAACTAAGTGTACACGTTTAGGTACGGTTACTCAAACCTAAATGAATACATTTCATTTGTGTGTGACAAGATAAGTTTCGATCTAACGGTTGAAAAATATTCGCTTGTATAAATCAGGTTTTTCATCTAACGGTGAATATTGAATGCTTTGTTACCAAGGTAACTTGGATTGCAAACCCAGAATTGAAGATTATATAAGGGAGACATCTAGCAACTGGAAAAACTAATCCCCACACCTCCTGTGTGATACAAGTTGGTTTGCTAGAATCGATTCTTTAACCGTAGGTTTCTTCTCGAGACCCTGTCGGTTAACGACTTGAAGACTTCATTGGGATTGTGAAGCCAGAAGAAACTACTTCTCTTGTAGTTGAGCGATATGATCTTTCCATTTTCTATCGTACGAGTTCAATTGTAAGATTGACTTGAGATTATATCTCCGATAGGGCAAGATAAAAATAACTCACAAACATCTTCGTCTCATCGTTTGTGATTCCGTAATATCTAGTTTCGCTACCATACGATTTAGATTATTGTGTGGTGATTGATAATTCTAGGTTGTTCTTCGGGAATATAAGTCCGGGTTATCGATTGGTTCCTTTTCACCTTGATTTTATCAAAAGACGGAACAAAACTTGTAGGTTTATCTGTGGGAGACAGATTTATGTATTATCATAGACTTTTCTATGTGATATAGATTTGTTTATTAAAATCTTCGACTTTGGGTCGTAGCAACTCTTGGTTGTGGGTGAGATCAGCTAAGGGAATCAAGTTCGTAGTATCCTGCTGGGATCAGAGACGTAAGGAGCACAAATGTACCTTGAGTCAGTGTGATATTGATTAGGGTTCAACTACAGTCCAGACCGAAGTTAGTTTGTAGTAGGCTAGTGTCTGTAGCGTCTTAATACAGTGTGGTGTTCAATCTGGACTAGGTCCCGGGGTTTTTCTGCATTTGCGTTTTCCTCGTTAACAAAATTTCTGGTGTCTGTGTTATTTCTATTCCACATTATATTTTGTTACATAATTGAAATATCAAAGGTTGTGCGTGTGTATCGATTAATTGTGAAATCCAACCTTTGGTTGTTGATTGGAAATTGATTGATCCTTGGATATTGGTCTTTGGTACCATCCAAATTTATTATCCTTGTATTTGATAAAGACTCGCAAATTCTTATTTGCTTGAGTAAAGATCAAATCAAGTGAGAGAGATATTAACTCCTCGATATATTTCTCTAGATTGAGTCTGACTGTCTAGTTGATTCTCTAGAAAGTATATTGGAGTTAGTCCATACAGATTGCTAATCGAAATATTGGGTGTGGTTGTTAGACCCCCGCTTTTTCAAGGAAGTCTCTCAATATATCATGTTGTTTGACCATGATTTGAAAGAAAAGAAGTCAACAACTTGCTTGAGAAAATATTTGGCACCTCTTTGTCAAGAAAACAGAAAAATGAGAGAACTCTTTAAAGGTTACGATTGTGGATATAAACTGTTACAATCTACCGTTAAAGATCGAAACGAAGACTTACTCTCAAAAAGGTCTGAGTGTGACAAACTTCTTCAAAATCTCTTTGTGTTGAAAGAAAGACTTGCGGAATCTGAAGAAAGATATGACTCTCAACAAAAATGTTTTAATGACAAAGAACTCAGTCTCCTCGCCAGAGAAAAATCGTTGGAGACTTCGTTGGTGCTCTTAATAAGGTAAAATCACTGGAAGAAAATCTGAAAAGATTTAATAGTTCTACAAAATTATCTTCTATGCTTGGAGCATGTAAAGAACATCGTGATACACGTGGTCTGGGCTATAAGAGAATAGACGCTCCAAGTACTGGTAAGATTAACTTTATTCATGCTAATGAAAACTCTTCATGTGAAAAATCTTTTCAAGCATCCGACAGTCTTAGGAACAAGGATTATACTTCTTCAAAATTAACTCGCATGAGAACAATCAAGAACAAATCCTTTAACTGCTATTATTGCGGAAATAAAGGACATCTTGAACGAAGATGTCGTCTTCGACCCAGGAATGAGAAACTTCATAAAATTCTTGCATGGATTTCTAAAGAAGTAATTAAACCTATCTCTCATATTGATGGAGCAAAAGGCAGTGTCTGCAATCGAGAAAAATATTGTGATGGGTCATTTCTAGATTATGACTTTAAGACAAAATGCCTACAGTTGTAGAAGGAAGAATGTCAGGTGGACAACTGACTCTTTAAGTTACTCTGAGCAGAGAAAAAGGCATATGAGAAGGAAAGAAAATCCAAATTCCTTATCTCCTTCTATAGAAGATAGTGAATCCGAAGTGTCTACTCCATATTTCATCCATATCAATAATCGAGTCTCGGAGCTCAAAATCAGTGTAAACAGACTCAAACGGAGCATCAAAAAGGCAAGGAAAGTTGCTGGTTCAGGTATTCCTTGTTCTCCTGTGGTTAAATCTCTTTCTACTAATCCTAATGATTTTTCTGAAAATCTTCAAGAAGGAAAGAGAGAAGAAGTCAATGTTCTTGATGAGCAAAAAGCTCATCAAAATACAACATGACTACTCAATATAGCATCCTTCTTGTAATATGGAAGGATGCTTATAATTATCAAGAAACATGTGTGTCTTGAGAAAGTAGTTATTGTTATTCATTTTGTTTACGAAACGATGATCATTAAAACTGTAATACCCTGTATTTTTAGCTACTGTTTCAGGTCGGGTTATACCCGGATTAGTTAATCTTGTGGCTTAGGTTGTTGTTCTTTATCCTTAGCCTAGGTGGGTGGATTGAACTAGAAAGGCTACAAGTTCGGGTGGCAATAAAATAATCAATAATAAATAAAATTAAGGGAAAATGAAAAGATAAATAAAATAATTTAGAAAAGAAATTTTATAAGTTAGAAAACATAATGCTAGGATAAGAAGAAAGAGATGGAGCTAGATATTTTTATAGAAGAAGGATAAAGAAAAATCAAGAGGAGTTTGTAGAAATTGAGAGGTAGAATGTAAAACCACTTTCTCTTTTGGTGTTTTCTTTGAATGTTTATTTTGTATTGTTGGGTTTTAGTATTTAATCACACAAATATATATTTCCTAATGATGATCAGGCTTTTGAAATTGTTAGATAACATGATTAGGTAACTATGGTTAAATTTTGAGAACAATACACCACAAATTCACCGTTGAATATGTGTTTGAAATCTAAATTAAATGAGTTATTGGAAACATAATCGATGTTATGAACTCATTTGTGAAATTCAAATGGATGAATTATTGAAAACAATATTGTTGTTGTGAATTGATGAGTTGAATCCTAAATGGATGATTTGATAAATGGTTTGTTGATAATAATATAAATGTGGTGAACTCATGCCTAGTTGGTGACAATATTAATTTGTGAATCGTGTGTTGGAATCTCTATTGAATGATTAGTGGAAACCTTATTGGTTTTATGAACTCAAGCATTGAAATGCGAATTGAAGTATTTGTAAGAAACATTAATAGTGTTGTAAACTCACGTGCGAAATTTTTTTCAATGAATTGTTGAACTCAAGTGTGAACTTAAATGGATGAATTGTGAATTGATGTATTAAATCCAATATGGATGATTAGTTAATGGTATATGAGCTCATGTTTGGTTTATGACAATGTTAATATGTGAATGATGTGTTGAAACTTAAATGGATGATTTGTTGATAATAATATTAATGTTATGAACTCATAAACTGAATTCTAGATTGGATAATTTATCGAAAATATTGTTGGTATTGTGATTCTTGAATGTATCATGGATTCGTTTGAAGGTGTACCATGTTCTTGTCATATCTTTTTCTTTGCTAAAAACGATTAGGTTTTGCGCATCTTTAGAGAATTGGTAATGCATTCTACTGAGCTGTCATCTCACCCCAATTGACATCCTTGCAGATTTATTAGAGTCGCGCAACAGAAGCTAGGATTGAGTAGCTTAGTGATTTGAATATTTACATTGTATTGATTGAAATGTATTTTGAAATAATAAGTTTGCTGAAAATGTTGTTACAAATGATTAGAAAATTCATATGTTTAAATTCATATTAGAAAGGCTAAATTATATTTGTTGTAATAAAAAAATTAACTAAGAGAAATATATATTCCGGCCCGTAACGCTTCGAGTTCGGATCTCCATATGGGTTTGACCCTGGTCCGGAACTCTGGATGTTACAAAAACCGTTGAGCCTTGCTCCAGTACTTTACATGATGTAATGTTTTTTGATCGTTCTCTCTTGAGAATATTTCTTGTCAATTGCCTTAATTTTCAACAATTCTCTTATGTTCCCTTGAACTAAGAAGGTCATCCCTTGTTTAGAATAATTCTTGAGTTTTTCGAGCGCACCTTTTCTTCTGATTACTGAAAACTGAAGTGAGAACGAGTGAGCACATCATCCCAAAGGGGTGCCCAATGGAAACAAATAACTTTCAAGTAATCACTAATATGCTGCACAGTGCTAAATAAGAAGTAATTTAAAACATGTCATCGTGCATAACATGTGTAAGAGTAATTTCCCCAAATACCTCGATATACTATTTCCTCATCTGGGTCATTAACGACATAAATTAGGTTATAAAATAAAACGTAATAGTATTTCGCTTTACGCGCTAGATAGCTATTATATGCACTTCCCGTGCTATGTATTGCCTCATCTAGGCTATAAGACTTAGCAAGGAGCTGTGGGGAAATCACAGTCACTCCTCGCGGGGAACTCACACAAACACACATCAAATTATTCACTCAACAATCAGCAAGCATCATAATATAACATACATGAAAGAAAGGTCATTCTAATTCTACCTCCTCAGATATTGCGTACCATAATAACAATATCCGTGAAAGACCACCACCGGATGATCTACAAAAGTAAAACTAGAACAAACCAAAAATATGTCACTTAGACCTCGCCAAACTCATTGGAGAAAGCGAAAGCAGAATAACTCCAGACTCGAATGATAGCGCCATCCACACAGAGTGCCCATACAAACCATGATTCAAGAACTACCATCATAAGTCCCGAAGGTTTTGCAATCAAGCATAATATGCAAACGAATGGATTCTCACAAGAAATTGTAAAAGGTAATATTCCCCTATATAACGATATTGCCTCATCTGGCTATATTAAGCATAAAAATAGATATAACATTTGGAGAATCCACACAATGCATATTACACAACATACCAAATCATTTACACACAAATATGGTCGTAAGAAGTAATGGCACATCATGCTCGCATTAAAAAGAATGCTCAATGATTACAAGAAGGTTACAGAGTTCCCACCTGATATGGAAGGTAAACCATGCCTACCTTGAAATCCAAAATCCTCTGGTCCATCCTCTGAATCGTTCGTTGTTAATAACGACTAACTATTAATCACACATGCACTCTAAGAAGTTGGCCAAAAGGCTCATACAAGGCTCATATCATAGTCTGATACAATTCTCAAGTTATAAGCTAAGTGAACTATCTAATGGTCCTTAGCCCATTCATGGTTCTACACTCCTTTCAATCTCTATCTTTATCATATCCAAGGTTTACTAATTCAATTGGGGTGGCTTTATAGTCCATCAGATATGTCTTACGAATATCTACAACTTTGTAGAAGGAACCAAAAGCTAATTCAGACCACAAGCGTCCAAATCATCAAGATAGGAAAACTATGCCTAAGCCCAAGTCCAGTAAACAAGTCCATCAACTTAAGGTTCAGTCCATCTGAGTCAACTAACAATTGTTAACGGTCAATGGAGTCAATTAACGATCCACGTCAAGCCAAAGTCCAGGGTCAAAGGTCAAGTGGTCAACGAGTCAAACTGGAATCGGTCAACAGTCCAACTCAGGCCAAGATATGGAACTCACTGGGTCAACACGATTCAACTCAGTCATACAAACTGAGTCAGGCAGGGTAAATGAGTCAGACATCTAACTGAATTATAAGGTTTAAGGCCAAGCCTTTGCATAGGCCGAACTAATGCATCAAAACTAACTTCAGTTCTTCATTTCTAACACACTTCTGCAACATCAAACTAATATAACAATCCCCCAGTTTGAATCACAATTCAAACATTTCTTCAACATCCTAATATACATCTAACTATTCAATCCAGTTAACACTTCACAATATTAACAACAGCTGCAACTTCAGCTCCATCTCTGCACAATAATCACCATCTCCAAAGTTCTGTAGCTCAAACCACAACAACAACATAAACTCAATTCCATCTTCATACGTATCCCAAATTCAATCTTCAGACTACAACCCAGTCATAACCCTTTTACATCAACAACATCCATATACATTCCCTGACAACACTCTTAACACAATCTTACAAACACCAATCATAATTTCACCTGAAATGCACTCATATCCTTACGTGATCCTGTATCTGCAGTCCACAGTTACAAACCTCCACCAATTACAGCTCTTATTCAGTCATACCACCTGCATCACTTGAACACTGCACAACCTTAGATCCTTTTGTAACCTCAACTTCAGCTGCAACAATTCATTCATCTAAAACCCACTACAATTTCCTCACCTTCTCAAACACAGTTACATCTCCTTTAATCAGCTGCACTGACCTTCATCTTCTTTTCGTTAACAAACAACTGATCAACAACAACACTATCCTTATCATCCTCTGGTCACAGAACTCTAACTCTGAATCACTAACAACAACCCTAATTACCCAATTCATCTTCCTTCCAATACTGTTTCCTAGTTATGAACACAAACCCTAATTTCTATTTCTTCATTGTAGAACCTTAAATCAAATAACTTCAATCACCAGTTCTCAGTTCATCATCCTCATCCAAAATACCCAATCTAGGAACCCTAAACTTCATCCTCAATTCACTGAAAACCCTAACCTGTGAAACTAATTTTCTAAAGAAACTAATTAAACCTTATAGAACCATCTAGACTTCAATCAAACACAAACCCATCTATAATCTATCCAATCACATCAGATTCATATACAAATTTCAAACAAATATGGAACCCTAAATTAACTTACCAATTCTATGCTTTTCCAGAACTCAATCATCTTCAGTATCATCACTTCATTCCTCAATAATCAACCTGACAAGGTTCAGATGGGTCACTCATACTAAAATCACGCTCAGATCTTCGAAATCGGGATCAACAGAGAGAAGAAGAGGAAAAACAGAGAAGAAGAAGAAAGAAGAAGAGAAAAGAAGAAATGAATTTCTTCTCGAATGGTTTTGGGTAGGGATGCACAAAACCGACTCAACCCACCAACCCAACCCACACCCGCCTGAAATTACCCGCACCCGACCCAACCCACTTAGGAGCGGGTCGACTATGGGTCACAACATCAAAACCCATCGTATGGTGGGTCGACTGTGGGTGACAACTTCCCTCACCCGACCCAACCCACCCACCCACCTACATATTTCTAAATTAATGCTAACCCTTAGATTAGCTATCCTAGATGAACCACATCCATTGAAGTGATAATATATAATGCCTAAACCTAATCATCGGTAGCTTCTCTTCACTGAAGAGTCTTCAATCAGTTCCCTTCAATGGTAGTCTCAGAGGCTCAGTTTATTTTTTCATTTTCTCTTCGCTTTTTAAATCAAATCACAGCATCACCAGCAACAATCAATCAACATCGTCACCAGTAAACCAACAACCAAAGGTGAGACTAGGAATCATTGTAATTTGTAAATACTAATTAGGGTTTTGTTTCCTAAGATTGATTTTGGGTTGGCTTATTTCAATTGGGTTCTTAATGTAATGTTCATTGTATTATATGGTAGGTAACCCACCACCCACCCGATTCAACCCACCGTAATGTGGGTCGGGTGAAAATTGACCCATTGTAATGTTAGGTTGGTTGCGGGTGACAACTTCTGTTACCCACCATTAGTGGGTTGGGTGACGGGTGAGGCCAAACCCGACCCAACCCGACCCATGTGCAGCCCTAATTTTCGGGATAAGGCCGACCAAAAATGATTAAGGCACCCAAGAAAAGGATAAGAGCAGCCAGGCGGTTTAAGGAAAGTTGTCCTTCATAAAATTCTGATTATTCCTTCTTCGTCCGGTGTCCGAACGATACGTTCAAGTAGCCCGTTTCGCATAACTTTTCAAGATATATCCAATGATACTAATTTCGTATCTAGATCGTTGTTAGATTAATTTCTATTAATTAACGTTCATATCTAATTAGTCGAGTCATTAACAGTTAAATCGTCTCTTGACTTGTCTAATAGCGTTGACGAGCTTGAGGATCCTTACAAAGGTTTTGTAAAGTTGAGATAAAAATGCATAGCCACAGTCATATACATGCTAATATTTTAAATCTTCTAACAGTTCGAGAAAACCAATTAATGTCACTAAACTAGTATTTGGGAACGTAATTTGGCATAGTACATAAAACACGAAGATACATTCAAGCTAGTCATAATGCTCAGCGAACAAGTAATTTGTTTGCGCTTCCATGTTATCTTTCGTTTTCTTATAGCATAACACTCTACAGTAGACCATGGCCCATAAGTAGTATAATGTTGGGTTGAGGGCCTAGTTAGCACTTCGAATTTTGGTAAATGTACGGAACGACAAACGTAGAGTACTATTTCGATTCATAAAAATCAAATTCAGTCAATAATCTGGTTCGTGATTCGGCAATAATTTAGAATGCATATGTACGTGTATGGATTTTTCTAGACATATGAATTCGATATTGGTTATAATAAGAAGAAGAGAAGTGGGAATGATGTGACTTAAAACCGGTACGAAAGCCGCAGTTCTCGTTCTCTCTCCTCGAATGCAAGAATTATTAGTGGAAATTTAAATTCAGGTGACACATCGTGTTTCGCTCAGAAGAGTAATAAATAAGAAGATATCATGTCTCGCTTTCGTGTTTTTCCCTGTTTAATACTCCCTCCATTTCACAAAGATAGTCCGCTTTGACTTTCTCAAAATATTAAGGAGATCATACTATTTTACTTGACTACTCTTAGTTACTTACCTATTTTATTTTAATAAAAATGCTAGTAATAAAGACTATCCAAAATTGGTGTGAGAGTTATAAATACGAAATATAAAAGGAAAATTTAAAAGATATAGAATTTATGAAGTATAAACTTTATAAGGAATTTATTTTTTAGAGTTAAATGTATATTTTCTCAAAAGGGATGAATGATATATTTGTTTCCTCAATTATACTAATTTCTTTAATATTTTAGATTAAAACCTACATATACTATATATGTATACAAATATAAATATGTTATGTACAATACCCTAAGCAAACATCTTAAAAATTCCTAAATGATCTATAGTATTTTCTAGAACACCTTAATTTAACGGATATGGATGTCCAACGGATTTTCAAGGTTGCATCCGGGCCCGATCAGTTGTCCGTTGAATTTCAAAAATTCCTTCTGCACCCAACCCATTAACGAACGGTCAGGTCATCCATTCGCAAATGAACGGTTGGTCCCGGTTAAATCCGCGGATTACGGGCCAAATGCTCACCCCTACCTGTTGGAGCAATACGGTCGTTTTGTTCAGTTCCGAATCATCCGCCTTCTGTAACTGAAAACTAGGGGTGGGCATTTTATCCGTAATCCGCGGATTTAACCGGGACCAACCGTATTTTTGCGGATGGATGCCCGGACCGTTCGCTAATGGGTTGGACGTGGATGAGATTTTTTAAATCCAACGGATTGCGGATTGGGCCCGGATGCAACCTTGAAAATCCGTTGGACATCCATATCTGTTGGATTAAGGACATTTATATAGTTTCAAGAAAATATATAGATAACTTTGGAATTTTTAAGGTGTTTGCTTGGAGTGTTGTCCATGACACTTCTATATTTATATACATATATAAAATGTGTAGGTTTTATAAGAAGTCATATATATAGGCTTTATTTTTTCATTATAAATTTTAACTAACACAAATCCATCGGATTATCCGCACCCAATCCGTTTATCCGTGCATCCATTGGATGCAAATCCGTTGGATGTTGGATGGGATGCGGATGCCAAATTTGAAATCCGTAGTACAATGGATTGGATGCGGATGAGGCGAAAACCGGTCCATACCGGCCCATGCTCACCCCTACTGAAAACTACTGTCACAACCTTTTTTCACATTTTTTCACTCACAAACCCACCGTCCGAAAAACTCAGGCGCGCATCCATTTCGTTGGTGAATTTTTTCACGGACCCATAATATTTGAAATTTAGTTTATTATTTTTCTAAAAGACTAAACTACCCTTTTTTCAAGATCCAGTACATATTCTTCTCATTTTCATAGTTTTGTTACAACATCCCTACTACTGCCTCTTTTTCCTGATTAAGAGTGATTCAGATGATATGGAAGTATCACAACACTATTCTTCTCCTTCTTCGAACTTGAATTTCATTTTCTTCTTCTACTCCTCGAATAATTGAAGACGAAAGAAACCTAAAATCCTTAAATTTAAATAGAGACTTTGAAATAAAAATCCTATTTATATTGAGAGAATTAATCAGGAAAAGAATTAGAAAAAGATTTAACTAAGAGAATGGTTTTTCTATGGTCTTAAAGAAAAATCCAAATCCTAAAACGAAGAATCATTGTAGTAACAGAGACCGCACGTAAAAGAAATGCAGACTTTTTTCTCTTAATCAGGAGATTTCTTCTTTTAACTAAATTTTTTATAGTGGTATGTAAGTGTCTTCTAAATTTCTTTCCTACTTTTTTTGTTTTCATGTACTCATGAATTCAGTTAAAGGTGCGACATATTTACACTCATAACCACATTAATTACGAAAATGATATATGACACCCAATTTCAGTGCACTCAATGCACCCAGTATTACGTAACGTTCATTTGGATAATTTTCTTTTCAAATCGGAAGGGAATGTCCGTCCCGTTAATTTCTAACCTCTTCGCGTTAATTCTTTGAAAACCCTACAGAATTGGTTGAATTTTGATTTATTTTGATTTTGTATTTTACAGATGGTATTATTTTCCGAAGTATACAAGTATCGTCTATGAAGACATCAACAAGACGACGACCCTTAATTGGTTAGAAAATGATTGTTGAATGTCTAGGACTCAAACGACAAATTTCAGGTTATGAATGGACCCATCTATCACGCTCCTATACAAACACTAAAACACTTCTGAATCTCATTCATTCATTCATTTACTAAAACTAATGGTAAACACCATGAGTCTTCACTGTTTTCTCAGTAGACACCTCACCCAAATCTCGCTTAGAATTCGAGATTATTGCAAACCCAACTTTCTTACTCATATCAGGACTTCAAAAATTCAATAATCATAGTCATTCTCACCAAACGGCAGCAATATCAGTTTTGGAACTGATTTCCGGCAGCAACATTAACTCAAAATCACAGATGCCTGAATCATAATAATACAGATGCTTACTGCGAGAAAATGCAAACAACTAATCAAGTTTGGACGAAACTACGGGCATAAGTGAAGTGAAGAACCAACCAAGTTGAATAAGTCCTTCCTTGTATTCCATTCGTCTAAATTTGAATCATGATTCATCACCGAGTCATTGACACTGTCATGTCTCCAACTGCCGTTATGATAACTCTAGGAATTATTATACTAATTGATAAGACCAACAAGGTAATAATAATACGACTTTTGTTACCTAAATTATAACCTTATTTGGTCCACGGCTTGACTTGACGGTCAATGACGGGTCTAGATACCAACTATTAATTTCTAAAATGTTGGATACCAAATTTAGATTTTTAGTTATTTGTTGGGTACCAAAAGTTAAATAAATCTTAATTAATCCTTTTTGTCTAAATAGGTCATATCGTTATTAACATCAATTTTCACATCATCTTCATCGCACCAAAGATCACAATAGAGACACCAAAACCAATGTTTTAAGAATGGACCGGATGTCAAACCAGTCAAATCACTGGGTCAGGATTAATTGGTTTAACCAGTGGTCGAACCACCGGTTTATTGGGTCAATAAATATAGATATAAGGGACTATTTGACTAACTGTACATGGTCCATATAGATTTGCAGAAGTATCAACTTCCGTGTTATGCCTATCAACGTCACAAGTGTCCCGTACACCTACGTCAACGTTCCAAGTTTTCCTTACGGTCCCTACGCTACGTGGCTTTGCTTAAGTTTCTTAATTATTTTTACAAGATTCCATTTTAAGAAAATCTTTTTCTGGTCCTTCATCTTCTTTCTTCTTCTGTTTTCTTCTTCACACCCCCGATATCATCCAAACCGTCTAACTCTAACACACAATCCTTGATAATTTATCAAATCATACCCTTACTTATTCTTACCCGATTGATTGAAAAACGGAGGAGCAAAGAAGAGGAAACCTAATTCTTTGTTCTACGTTAATTTATGTTGCAGTACCAACACCTATTCATATTAATTTACTTGTTTAGTTTCTCTATATTAATTTCCTTGTTTAGTTTAAACTCTATAGTTAGCATTACTTGTTTCACAAGTATACGTAACTATAAATACAACTCATGAGTTTTGTAAAAGACATAAGAATTAATACAAGAACTCTTTTCAATCTCTCTAATCTTATTATTCTCTTCTTAATCTTCTTCTAAACCTCTTAATTCTTCAACTATGAGGGTTTTATACCTATTTTTATCACGTACAACCTAGTGTTTTGGTATAGAACCCTAACACCTGGTTCAGAGCAGGTTAAGATCAGTCTCTAAATTCTACCAATTTTTTTTTTTTTTTTTTTTTACGATGACTTATATAGAAGAACAAACACAAAATCGTTTGGAAGCCAAGAAGCTGCGCCTTGAGGATACAACAAATCAAAAGTTGGATTTAGTTGAGAATACAAAAAATCTGACAAACACTATGTGCACGTGCACGGAACTCACAAAATCTTTACGTGCTGTGTTTCTTGATTTTTTTCCTCAGCAGCGAACCCATTAGTGTACTACTAACCCTAATATTGGTGATGGAATTCTTGAAACCCCTATTCGTGATGGAGCTATTGGTTTGAAGTTTCCTACTTTTGACGGAGATGACCTTGATGATTTGATCTTTTAGTACCGATCAATATTTTAGTTTACACACGGTGGATGCCGATCAAAATAACCACCATCGCTTCCGCGCATCTTAAAGGTGATGCATATGCTTGGTATTGTTTGAAGAAGACCACGATTACTGTTACTACATGGGTAGAGTTTTGCTCTTTATTTCGTGCTCGTTTTGGTCGTGAGATATTTGTTGTTGCTAAACAAACAAATTCATATTCAACTAAAAACAACATTGATATGATTTCCGCAACAAAAGTTAGTGAAGCAGAAACCAAAACTACTTCTCAAAAGGAAGAAGTTAAACAACAGGTCGATGAGGTTCCATATGTTTCGCAAGAGTTTAATACATCAGTTTATGTGAATTTACAAGCTACTTTTGGAAAGAAAGATGACAGTCAGTTTAAACATGTTTCGTTGTCAACTGAAGAAGAATCATTGTTTTCTAATGATACTGTCGCTGTTTTGACTACATCAGCTGGTGATGAAGAGAACATTGTCTCTATAGAGGAAGAAGAAAATCAAGACGACAAGGTTTCACATGTTCCGCTAGAAGTTAATGGTGAGTCTTCAAATTTTGACAAACCTAATGATTTAGTAGTTCATGATATATATTTATCTTCTTCGTTTACTGTTGAGAATGATCAAGTTCTTACTCATGGGGAACCACGTACAATCGTCTCTCATGTAAACCCTAACAAGGATCCTCTTGTTGAGTTAACTCCTGAGATTTCTTTCGTGGTATATCTAACTAGAGGAATAAATTATACATCATTGTTTTATAATTATGACTATAAGCATGATTACTTATCTCAAGAAGACATAAGTGTTGAGAATTACACCGGAAGAATTCGCGGTCGCATATTCTCAAACTCCAAAAGAGTATCGTTGGCAAAAGATTTTGTAGTTAAGTTTAGAGATAACATGAGGACATGTCCAGATATTGACACTTACGAGAAATACACTTTAGTACAATGTCCAAGTATACAATGGAAAGCTACACATCTTACACCTGTTGTTGCATATGACGTCCTAACATATGTGACTGAGCTAAAGCTATTGATACCGAGTGAAGAATACGGTTTATTGGATGGAGTCTGTTTAGCAAAATCAAAACTAACTAGGAAAGGAGAGTCTCAGGCAGATTGGAGTTGGTTTGTTGGTCCTATAAATTTATCAAAGGCTGATGCTTTCTCAAAAAAAGGTCTAGTTGAGCAGATAGGTACGACATCTAATGTTCGTGATTTTCTGCGGTATCCTTTAGATACTGAAATCAAAGATACCAAACAGTTTCTTCAAGGTGATGGTCATCTTGCTCTTCATGTTAAATTAGTTGGTCATGTTCTTAATGCTTTCATCAAAGAAAAACTTGCAGGCAGTGGAATAGGATTATTGTTGCCAGTGAAAATAAGCCTCGGATATAAGATTCTATTATCTATCTTACAAAAACAAATGGTTTTTGTAAAATCCAATGGTTGTGGATGCGTTTTTTAGTTCGATCCACGGTCACTATTTTCTCTTAAACTTCAGAAAGTTGAGAAACAAATCGCGGCTAAGAATCAACCCATGTTTAACGCCTCTATCCAACCATCCAGATTCACGCATCCATTATTATCTCTCTGTCCGTTGTCAATCCCATTACTGTTTCCAGTAATATTCTCCCTCTCCCATTACCCTCTTCAGTTACGAATACAAAAACGTTTTTCTTTAAAGTCTCAGTGGTAACTTCAAATGTTAATGCAACAGAATCCGTTTCAAATGTTACACTACATAAACCCTAGATGAGGTGATCATCTTTCCCAGTTTCAGTCACATTCTCTCTCAGCACTAGTAGGTAATGGCCGGTTATTTTTTATTCGATTCTTTGGTGATAGTTTGATTTGCTTTGAGTTTTAATAAGATTATTATTGTTCTATTGTAGGTTTCGATTGTTGTATTCATAAAATCATTAGAGTTCCAAACATCTCAGGTAATTTAATTATCTTAGGTAATTCAATTGTATTTTTAGATTTCGATTGTTGTATCCAATTGATTTTTTTTGGGTTTCTGGACAGGTTAGGAAATTTGTGATTTAGGTACTAAATCAACATCTCATTTCTTATGCATATTAGATTGATCTGCCCTGCATCTTGGGTTATGTCAAGCAGGGAAAAACCTTAGGGTTGCACCCAAGCATCCAATTGATTTTTTTTTTTGGGTTTCTGGACAGGTTAGGAAATCTGTGATTTAGGTACTAAATCGACATCTCATTTCTTATGCATATTAGATTGATCTGCCCTGCATCTTGGGTTATGTCAAGCAGGAAAAAACCTTAAGGATGTACCCAAGCAGGAAATAATGGATGTTTTATGTTCGTAAAAACTTAACATCGAATTCCATTGCTTTTGTCGACCATATTTCCAGCAGCTTGGCTTCTTAGTTTCTTTGCTCAAAATTAAAGTCAATCCTTTGATCTGACTTCAGGTATTGCCTCACATCTTTATTTCAGATTTTTATTGATTTGTAAATCCATATTTTTATCCTTACGTGTATTCCTTCTTTACAACGGACGGGTTTTATTATATACTTGATTTTATTAATCTTTTCAGATTGGGTAGACAACTCAAAGTAATATGCATCAGCTGTGATAATTGTATACTATATAGATTTATAATCTTCTGTAGTTCGAAATATTATGCTCAGAGTATATAGTTTTTGTCTTTTTCATTTCAGTTAGGCCTGTTGTAAAATATTATGTTTGCACCTACAGGCACTAAAATATGAATTTGATCTGATTGGTGTGGTCTCACATATATTAAGAATGTTTTTCACCTTCGAACTTCTTTATCTCAATGGGTTACCAGAAAATATCTCTGTAACATCTTTGTATTATATACGTTGAGGGTTCTAGCTATGAAGTTTTTAGATCATGAAGAGCTGGGAAATTACAACTTCCAGAATAAATTCTTAAAGCTTATGTGATTGTTCATAACCCCCATCTTTATCTCTACTGGAAAATGTAAGATAATTATCAGTTTCCCTAGGCAAGTTTTGGAATCATGCCGAGAACAATTGTACTGAATAGGTAAGGAGTATTTTCGTTAAGTGCATGTTATGTATCTCTACATGTTTATTATAGGTCTATCTGTTATTTCTATTGTATTACATCAATTATCTGATGTTATAAGACCACTAAACCAGAAAAGCTTCAGTCAAACAATTTTAGAGACGATCCAACCCAACCTTATAAAGTTGTGGTTTTCGTCATGTTTATATGAAGTGGCCAGGTAGAGTCTTTTGGTGAAGACAACTTAGGACAACATTGGATATTCTGTAAAAATTAAATATTTGTTCATCCTTGATTTGGTGTTAGTGCAGTTATATGTTTTGAACTCTTTGATGGGTAGTAATCGAAAGTTTAACATTTAGAATTAGTATTGTGTATATATTTAATGTATCTTTAGCTAATGACAAAACTCTAATGAGTTCTAATTTTTCCTGTACATCGGTATTGCAATTGGTCGATATCGGTGCTACTTTCGATTGGAATTATGCTTGAATTTTTTGCTGTTGGTTTTGCGTTTGCTGCAGTCATCAATCAAGAACTACAGTCCAGTGAGTTGCTATTAAAGTTGATGAGTAATTCTGTTTTGTCCCTCATGGACTCTGAAAAAGAAAAATATATTGTTCCTATAGAAGCCATTGATGGTATATGAATTTAACGAGTAGTTCAATGAGAAAAAACTACGTCCCACCCTCCTTCCTTTGTTGAGTATCTACGACCACAGGTGGTGTAAACATTTCTATTAATTTATGACAATTTTGTTTATTTTATTTGATGTATTTCTTCACACGGGATTATGAGTTTGGGGCGAGATTGTGAAGGCAGGTATTAAGTTTTCCATATTTAAGCAATAGTGTAATAGATGGATCAAACGTCTCTTCTCAGACTGTCTAGCTCCTGAGACGTGAGTTCGGAATATTATCGATAGTGTAAAATTTGCTTTAGTTGGTACGGTTCCAAAAGCCATGGAAGAATTCCACTTCAGGTAAGATAACATCCAACCATTCTTGAGCGCTTTCAAATTTGTTATTCTAACATGCCGGTAAGAATTAAGAAAAAATTCATTTCTAACTCCTCCATTATTTTCGCTAATCAATTGTTGGAGATGTTCAACTATATAAACCTCAAGATTACTCGATTGCTCCTCTGTAAGTTTGACTATGTACGATTTTTTACATTTAATATTTCTTTAATTTATATTTGATTTAGTTGTTCTTAACGATTTTTTTCTAGAATTTTTGTTGGCTAAGGAAATAGTGAGAAAAGAGGTAACTGGTGTTATTGTTAAGTCATAAATTAAGAGGCAAGGTCATTCCAAAAGCCCCATTTTTTCACCTGGGAAGTGAAGTGCACAGTGTTCAGTACGAATGAATTGCTCAAATTTCTATGAAATGCACGCATCATCATTATTATTAGGCTTAGTGAGAAATATAAAAACTGGAAATTGTGCAGGTGTCCACTTTATCTAAAACATAGTTGTTCATTTAATTTGTATGGTTGTTTTTACCATGTTGTTATTTACTTTGTTTGTTTTGGCATAAATATGTGCAAAACTTTTTGGTTTATATTGCATTACGTCTTGCTGTAATTATCTCTTTAAAATTGCCCTCACTCATACTAGATGATAGAAGTATTTTGATAATTTTGTGATCACTCATTATTGATCAGTTTACTATCTGATCGTATATGTTCAAGCTGCTTCTTCATATTTTTATAGCTTGAACAATGTACGTAGTATTTCATAACCTCCCTAAAAGTAGTTTAGGGTGTGATGCACAGTTATTTGCGCATCACTTGATGTCTATATTTCATTTTCAGGTGCTTGAATACAAGACCGCCGCATCATATACACTACCTATGAGGAAAGGGAAAACACCTCACGACATTTCTTCATAGTGGGATTCCACCTACTTGGGAGCTTTTGCAGTCAATTCCATATAGTTTGCCTTTTAATGTTCTGCCTATGTATGAGGTTGCTAACATCGCCGTTTCAACGCGGCCACTACCAATCTACTCATTAAAAATGGTCTGTACTATCAACCATGCCTTGAGTGTCATACAATTTTTTTTGGGGATGATAGTGAGCCATGTGGTGGACAAGAATGCTAATTGAACATGGGAGTTCCCGTAGCAAGGTTAACACTCTGGACTATATATCATATAGCCCGTGTTTGTTGAGACCTTTCAACACGGTTTATGAACATGGTCATCATATACTTTTATGGTTCCTTTCTTAATATTTTGATTTTGAACTCTATCTTTCTTTGCGTTGTGAACAAAAATAATTTTTAATTTGTTTTTCATTATACAATGAAATAAAATGGCAGCTGTAATACTTCAAAATGGAATGAACGTGTATGATCAATGTCATTTTAATTTAGGGTGTATATTACATCCCCTGGACCCTCTATTCTTGACCGATATTTTTATGGAGCAAGAAGTTCGTGAGCTGGCGTGAACAGTTCACAACATGGAAGTGTTGATTCTCATCATTGGTAGTATTTGCATACTCTTTAGAGCATACTTATTACATACCTCCGGATATGTAAGCTCATGCTCAACGGATAGTTTATAAGTTTAAAAGCACATTTCTTATAGATTTGTTAATGGAGGGGATTCATTCTTCATTTGTATCTAGGATACTGTTGATGCAATTTTAAATTTTTACTACGCTGAATACTTGCGGATTTAGGTGAGCTCTTTTCAGGAGTTATATTACCAAGACTTTACCAGTCCTGCATACAGAATGTGGTGTACTAGGCATCAAAAATAAAATAATAATAATAATAATAATGTAGTGCACCATCATTATGCTCAATCGCCATTCATTTTGACAATTAAAAACAACCCGGGCCGTTACGGCACGGGTCATACTCTCGTCTCTGACAAAGACAAATTTTTTAACACCAAGTAAAGGATATGATTATTATTTAACAATAATAAATCCATCTTGTAGAGATTCCTTGTTTTCTGTTAACATTGTTTCTACTGTTACAATGACATTATATTATGATGCACAAAGAGGTTTACAAAGCATTGGATCTCACTCTTGTGGTGCTGCTGTGTATGTTCGTTGGACCTTTATTTGTGAGTACTATTTTTCCATCGTAAAAGTGAATACAGCCGATCAACATCCCCAATGGCCTGTTATGCACAAATGGACATTTTTGTTTGCTGCTAATCAAGGAAAAACAGCCTATTTCAATATTGCAAACTGGTCCAAATTCTGTGATTATAATCACGAGGAAGTTATAGAGGGTTGGAGTGGAGAAACATGGTCAAGTCTTTGTGCTCAAGAAAGATTTCTCAGGGTGTCCGGCAACTTCAATGATTTCAATTATTTTTGGTGGTGGAACTGCATAAATCCACTAATGTTATTAAATTGAAAGGTATGATAGTATTATATGAAAACCAGATTCACAATGCTTGGTTTTATGTCACATTAGCTGGGGCAGATCGACCTAATCATGGGGATTTCACATATTTTCTCAAAGGTGAGTACAGTGAGCTTATAATGGGTGCGAAAATCTGCGACAATTTACCAGAAAGGGAAGGTGACGACTTGAACAGTTTGACAGTCATTATTTATCCAGTTTCACAGAGTGAGTTTGTGAGCAGTAATACTGAAATATTAGAGCAGAAAATGGTGTACCCTTTGGCAATATCTGCCAGTGCAATGCCATCATGGTGCACTCTACTAATGGCTCAGTATCCCTTCTTATTTAATTTTGGAGCAAGGAACAAGTACTTCTTATGGACAACATTTTGTTCTCGACTAGTTCATTCTCCTTCGTCGTTAACAACTTAACATCATCCAGTAATAACACAAGTCCTAGAACGGATGGGCGCTTATATGTGGATAACTTTCCTCCAAAAAGGTTTCGAATTCTTTGCTCTGACATCCTAAGCTCTGCTGCACAAGTAACACCTGTAGCGGAATACAAGGAAGAGGTTGGTACATGTCTGGGTCTAACACTAGAGTTCTATACTTGGGTCAGCCAATTTCAGCAACTAGACATGTATCCTAGTGACGGATTCGATCTATTGCAAAGTCTTTTGACCAGTATACGTGTCTCATTGGAGTTAAAGACTCTAGTTAAGAGAACTGCACACTACAATGATGCTTTGATATATGAAGATCAGAGTGACTATGATTTCTCTTATACGATAGTTCATAAAATTGAACTTGAGAACTGTAAGGAGAAGTCAAAGTTTAGTAGTTCTCTGTTTTCGAAGTTTGGAAGTAATCAAGCAGCTCAATTCAATTTCGCAATCCTGGCTAAATTTGACAACTATTACGAGAGGGAAAAAGTGATGTTTGGTTTCTTCCTACCATCTAGTATTACGGATGACGGCGAACACCAAATAGAAACTTTTACCATCTAGTTTTGTTATCTTCCGTCATAGCCACTATGGAAATTTTTAAGAGCATGGGAATTGTTAGTGACCGTGAAGCAAAAGGCGAGAAAGTATTTATAGAATTTTTAAACTCAGATAATGGGTATAAAATTTTACAAATAGAAGAAATCCTTTGAGAAACTAATTTTATTAAGGCGTTGGCCGAGAAGATCTCTAAGTGGATGCAAATACGTAAATCTGATAATGATTGGCACTGTGTGCCACTTTTCCTCGCTATAACAATTAATTTATTTGGAGTGGAGTATCTGATCTTTTTAATGATTAGAGCCCTGAGAGTCGGGGTAGCTTGGATCAATTACTTTGACATGTGTACTGACATTATTCTTTTTGGCGGACAAAATATAGGTGTTCTTGAATCAGTTTATACCGACAGGAGATGGTTAAATGACATCATATTCTTTTCATCACCTACTGCTGCACCGTTGGTTGAGACACTTCTAGATTATACAATTGACATTAGACGCTACGTCGAAATTAGAAGACTTGGTTGGTCGATTTTATTCCAAGACAGAAATGTAGTGAATGAATCGAAGGAGTTATTCCATTCCTTGGACCAGCAGAGGAAAGAGTCAATTGGTTGTGCATCCCATGGTATAGCTCAGAGGTTGGGAGATACCCATGCTGTACTCATTGTGGTACTTGTTGGCATGGTTTTCATGACCACCACTAATGAAGTGACTTTTGTGTTTGATCGTGGAAAGTTTTTAAGAGAATTATATGGGGAATACAAGATACGCCGCTTTCATTGTTTCGTGATGTATTTCCAGAATTTTAGGCTTGAGAACAAGCCATTTTTCGAGAAGGGTGGGATGTTGCGGTACCAACACTTATTCATATTAGTTTACTTATTTAGTTTCTCTATATTAGTTCCCTTGCTTAGTTTAAACTCTATACTTAGCATTACTTGTTTCACAAGTATACGTAATTATAAATACAACTCATGAGTTTTGTAAAAGACATAAGAATTAATACAAGAACTCTTTTCAATCTCTCTAATCTTCTTATTCTCTTCATAATCTTCTTCTAAACCTCTTAATTCTTCAACTATCCGGGTTTTATACCTATTTTTATCACGTACAACCTAGTGTTTTGGTATAGACACCTAACAATTTATGTATTTCAATAAAAAATGATCTATTAGGGTTCATGAATTGTATATATACTTAAGATCAATTGTCGATATTGGTTAAAGATTTTATATATATTTGTTTAGTTAATCTGGTATGTCGTTGATTGATCCTGCTTGAATGATTTTATTGTGTTGTTGATGGATCCTGCTTGAATGATTTTATTGAAACAGAGAACATTAATGAGTTCAAACTCGATGATCAGAATATAATCTTGCAAAACTGTTCTTCGTTCTTTTTTTGTTTAGTTAACACTGTATGGGGCAAACCAGTTTTAAACCGGTCTGGGTCTTATGGGTCGCTGGTGTAACCGGACGGTTCATCTGGGTAACTAGTTTTTTAACATGTTACTGGGTCACTATTAGATCAGACCGTTTTCTCTACTGCAGCAGTGAGGTCGAACAAGAAGACCAAAATCACGTATTTTTGTTCCTAAGTATTCGACCACGGTTAAAAGCAATTCTGTAACATTTATAGTCGTTCCTGACAACAGCCACTGTCACAAAAGATACTAATGCGCAACGCTTATATGCGATGCAAAAGAACCCATGGAGCATTTCTTCTTCGCCCGTTTATGACCAGCGCAGGCCCGTATTTTCTGGGTATTTTGAAACTCTCAAATATTCGATCATGATCATTTTTTTTTTTAAATTACTCCGAACCCATAGTATATACAACGATCACAAACTATATTACGGAAGAAATTCGAAGAAAAATGACATAAGATGGATGAAAATCGAAAAATCAAAATTTTAAAAAAACTTTTTTGTTTTAATTGAAATTTCAATCTTGAAATTCGTTACTCATGAATAATATTTTTCTAAAGTTCTTTCGATTTACGATATATATAGTGATTAATGGCTCTCCAATGCAAAAAGTTTGAAGAAAAACGATCGAGATTCTATCAATTTTGGAAAATCAAAGTGTAACGGACAAAATCCATAGGAGTCACCATATAGTAGGTCTCCCTTTGGTAGACTACTAATAAATGAGCCAAAGTTTGAAGAAAAACGATCAAGATTCGATCAATTTTGAAAAAAATCATTGGAAAATCAAAGTGTGACAGACAAAATCCATAGGAATCACCATATAATAGGTCTTCTTTTGGTCGACTAATAACTGAGCCAAAAAATGTAAACAAGGATATATGAGAAAAGCGAGGAAAAAACAACTCATAAACTAGATTAAGAAGAGCGAGGAAAAAACAACTCATAAACAAGATTTATCCGTGCAGAAAAAGGGAGTATGAACAGTTGGGATGCCACGTAATATTGGGTGCATTGGGTGCAGAAATTTGGGTGCCGTATATCATTTTCGCATTAAATAGGCCTTATTTTAGTGTAAATAGTATTGTTTCAAAAAACTTCGGAAAGATAAACAACCCGATAAGAAACTAAATGGCGTTTATGGCGAAAAGCATGCTCAAAATGACTCATGCCATCAGGGAGAGAGAGCTTAATTAAATCATGATTTATAAGGACAGATACCAACTCTACTAGGAGCTGATACCAGTCCATCGATTCAATGGTCAAGATCGTCAGGATCGTTTTGTCCAATATGGACTGGTATCAGCCCTTAGTAGAGATGATATCAGCCCTTATAAATCATGAATTAAATGTGGTTGTTGTATCAATTATTTTAAATGTTGTTGACTCATTCACACGATGTCCACTAATGGCTAAGAAGACTAATAGATCCAGAGGGTGCTGTTAAGAGCAAGTCTTATGGTAGAAGAATTCCATCTTCCAAATCGAAGGCCACCTCACTATTTGGAATACATCCTGGATGTGCAAGTCTGGTGGTGAAAATCTTCCAAAATGGCATAAACAGAAATAACTAGCATGGTGCATGACATTTCAGTGAGCTCCACTAGTGACTTAGGTAAATGACGTGGCCAACTCTCCACCAAGGGTTAAATCCGAAAGAAGTTCTCGTTTCAGCAGAATTTCATTTCTTATGTTGAGCAACTGATGTTCTTATCAATAAAAAAGGGACCTGCCAACGAGAAGGAGAGACACAGAATCAGTCGGATTAGCTGGCTTATTTTGCAGCTATGCTACCTCAGTTCTGATGGGTTCTATCCAGTTTTGGGTATTCATTAATCATGGCAATCACTCAGATTTGAGATGTGTAGGTGTAGATAATCCACAGGTCTAGGTGGAAAGATCCTAAACTATGATACACCAAAGAAAAAAGAGCGGCGAATCACAGGATATAACCAAACGGCGCAAAGAGCGAGGTATCACGTGGGTCGGACGTGATGGCCCAATAGGTGTCGGATGTGATGTGACCCTTATCCTCTGACAGGTCGGGCGAACAATCAGAAAGCACTCGGTCAGACGAAGGAAGATGGTCAAACAAAGGAACGAGAAGAAAGAAGGGCGACATAGTGCTAACCAGGCGATACAGACTCGACCTCGGGTGAAGAACTATCGGTCAAACCAGGAAGTCGGGCGATCAGTGAAGGTCCGATAGAGGACAGCTAAAATGATGTAATGTGACCAACATTGTAATTCTGTTGTATGTCGACTTTGGCCTATAAATATAAGGGCTAGTCGAGAGAGAAAGGGAGGTCGAAGAGGGAGAGAAAACAAGGCATCCTACTTGAGTTGAGAGAACATCACCACTAGAGAGAGAGAGTAGAAGTTGTACCCAAGGAAGAAGAATAATAATACACATCCTTTCACCCCGTGGACGTAGGTAATCATACCGAACCACGTAAATCCTTGTGTTTATACTTGTTTATGTTTCTTCATGTTGTGTGGAATCAACCTATATCCATCGGATGTAGTGTGTAGTTTCATGCCACTACATTCTGGCGCCGACTAAGGGGACGTCTAAGTTCTCCGGATACCTTGACTGCATGTACCGGCAGAGACGATCCAAAATCTCCTAAAACACTTTGCGTGTTAGTTGTTGCTAGGGGATGGACTCTGCATGGCAAAAGTATGTTTATAATCGTTTGGTTTAAGTTCTGCTGGTATAGTTAAGTTTTTGTTGAGAAAATTGAGTTGTTAGCAAACATTTTCAGCTGGGTGAATCTGAACAGTCGAATAGTCTTGTCTCTAGCCGAGTCTGTTTTCAGGTCTCAATTTTCGTTTTCGTAGCATCTTTCGTACTTCTCTTCATATTTTGATCTTAGTTATTGTCTTGTGAGTCCGACAGCGGAAAACTCATAAACTCCCAAGTAACATCTTTGATGTATGGTGGAAGTTGTTTGAGGTTCCATGTTGGCTTGGGAAAGTGCCGAAACAACAACACGATGAATCATACATCGCTGGTGAAAGAATCCAAGGAATCAGGGGAAGACATCCCTTTGCAGTTCCACGGAAGTGCATAAGTCTTAGTTTAGCTTTTTACATGGCATGCTGACCTCATAAAAGTACGAATTTAGACCTTTTTTTACTTGCAAAGAACTAGGTGCTAATGATTTGGAGTCTAGGGAATGTAGGACAAATTGTAGTTAATGCAGAGTCGTGGTACTGAGAGCGACGTCGTGCCCTTGAAAGCGACGTAGAAGGAAGAAACACTTAGTGTCGAAACGTGGCAAACTGGCAAGGTCATCTTGGTAGGCCAGGGAGAATCTTACTTTTAAAACTCAGTCTTAGTATCAGTCACCTTTTTCTTCCAAAAATTGTACGCGCAATAGAAACTTTTCAAAACAGGTCAAAGTAAGGTGTTGTCTGTTTTTGCTGACGTAGGTAGGGACGACTCTCGGACTGACAGTGTACCACGTCCGACGGCTAGCACGTCGGGAATATGGAGAATTTTGAGGAACCGCACGATTTCCAGTAGTAGCATGGAAGGGGGAGTAACTGGGACGAGGAGAGGGAGTGACGGGCATCCACCACCAGAGGAATCACGAGCCTCTTCAAGAGGTATGCCAACTGTGGACGAGGAGATTGGTCTAGGACGATATGATGACCCATCGCCTCTGGAGAGAATCGCCTCGCCCGCAAGGAGGGATGGTCAAATAGATGGACTTAACGCGTCAGACACAGAAGATGACGAGGAAGCATTGATCCTGCATGCTCAAAGACGAAACATCAGACGACAAGCTGAGTATCAAGAATCCCTCAGACGAGAGCAAGAACGGTTAAGGCGAGTACAACTGGGACGAAAAGAGGTTATCGGTGTCGATCCGGCAACATCGACTCAGATACCTCCCAATATACCACCTCCACCACCTGTGACGATGGCACCACCCCCTGCTTATCTAGGCCATCCAAATGGTCATTCCATCCATGAGAGCACAAATCCAACACTGCTCGCGATTCTAGAAATCCAAAGAAGGCAAGAGGCGGCTTTAAGAGATCTTCAGCAGAGGAATCTGGCTCTAGTGTTCGAGAACTATCAATTATGGAACTTAAGGCCGAGGTCGAGAGGATCCTCAAGTCGAGGAACATCGGGTCACCAAGGCTGAATCGGGCAAGCGCCACCTGCAGTGGGACCAAGCAATTCCGGTCGATCGGGACCACCCCCGACACCACCTGTCAGGGGATACGGACCACCCGAGGATTCATCAACAGACGATGAAAGACGAGAGAGGAACAATCAACAGAGAAACACAAGGTCCAATAATGCGATTGAAGCCAAGCTGAGGGAGTTGGAGGAGAAGATAAGGAAGCTGTCAGGAACCGACTAAGAAGACAAGCTCGCCGAGGTTATAAGCGAGGCCGAGAGGACCCCTTTCACCCAAGAGCTAGAACTAAGGTCCTTCTCACCTAAGTGCACGCTCCCCACCTTCCCATCGAGGTTCGACGGCACGGGAGACGCAGTTGAGCATTTGAAGATGTACACAATGTCCCTAATACAATGGAAAAACCATGAGGTGGTAATGTGCAAATTCTTCCCTACAAGCTTGGAAGGCGAGGCAAGGAAATGGTTCTACAACCTCTCACCAGGAACAATTAAAAGTTATGAGACTCTAGTCGAAGCCTTCCTTGAGACATACATGCACAACAACAGACCTCGGCCCAGGGTCAACAGGTTATTCACCTTGCCCGACGGTTCAGAGAACCTTTCAGATCATTGACCGATATATGGAGAAATTTGTGTACAGAGATTGGGAAAGTACCCTTCGACCAACAGATATTCGGGTTTGAAAACACACTTGGGAGATTGGATCCCATCTGGGTAGCCATGTTCACTGAGAAACCACAAACATTGAAAGAAATGAGGAAAATGCAAGAGCATTTCATCGCCCTAGAAGAAATCCAGAAAGAGTCAAGAGATAGAGGAGTGAAAGAAGCTAAAGCAGCGCCCGAGTGAACGTCGAACGATACTCAAAGACGGCCCGAGAAGAGACCGAGTCCGCCCGTGTGAGGAAATGAGTTGAAGGAATGGATAGCTAAAGGGAAGAGGCCAAGGCACGAGGCGAGAACGTACACCCCTTTGAATGCTCCACTGTAAGAAATCTTCAAAGAAGTCGAAAAAAGGAGTGACATCATATACCCAGCTTCAAGAGGGATACAGTTCGAAGAGACCAAGGATCACCCGGAATATTGTCATTATCACCAGTATCGAGGCCACTCTACAAACAACTGTCGAGAAGTGAAAGACATAGTGCAACACCTTATCAGAGATGGTTATCTGAGACAGTTCGTCCGACATCCAGCCCAGACGACCGCACCGCCCAATGCACCATTCCATCAGGTTCGGATTGACAGATCCAAGCAGTTTGTCAACACGATTTCGCATTCCGCCACTCAAGCGTACAATCTGAATCCCGGAATAGTATCTAGAATCCACAAGAGAAATCATAGTGGGAAGGAAATTTTCAGTGTAGCAAAATCTTTTCCTATGGAACCATGAATTGTGCGACCTATCTTTTCTCGGCCCAAGATATCCCGATGAACGACCAAGCTCACAGTGATCCTTTGGTTATTACCCTGCTAATTGAGAAATGGGGGGGGGGGGGGGTAAGAAGGATACTAGTAGATAGTGGGAGCTCCGTCGAATTACTCTTCTACGATACGTTCAAAAGGATGGAGTTGTCGGATGATATACTCGTCCCGTCAACATATCGTATATACGGTTTTAATGGGACGATAACTATCCCGAAGGGCGAAGTAACTCTAAGGGTATCGGGTGGAGGTGGCTACCTGGATACTTTAACCACATTATGTGTGGTTGATGTCGCTTCGCCCTATGAAGCTATTATCGGAATACCATGGATCACGGGAATCAAAGGAGTGGCATCGGCCTATCATCAAAGATTACGGTTCCCAACGTACAAGGGGATAGCAGAAGTCGTAGGAGATCAACAAGCAACCCGGCAATGCATGCATGCCGACGCCCAGATAAATGAGGAGTGGCGAGCATGGCAAAGGGGAAATAAGAAAAAGGCTAAAGAAGCCAAAGTCGCAGAAGAACTGGAAAAGGTTATTTCGCAAGCGGTCATGGCTTACGAAGCACAAGGAAGTGAGCCTTCATAGCAATTAAAGGAGACGACGCCAGTGAAGGAATCAAGATAAAACTTCTCGGCCGTGGAACCTACACGAGAGATTAATTTGGGAACTGAAGAGGAACCAAGGGTGGTAAGGATCGAGTCTTTACTATCGGATGAACAGGTAAACCAGATCGTGGCGGTGCTAAAGGAAAACATGGACGCATTTGTATGGAACATGCACGATATGGAGGGTATAGATATAGAGGTATGCTGTCACCATCTAAGGATCGACCCAAGTTTCAAGCCAGTCCGACAAAAGATGAGGCGAATCGCACCAGAATTACAGGCGGCCGTCGAGAAGGAGCTAAAGAAGTTACAGGAATCGGGAATAATTAGGAAATCGCACTACCCACAGTGGATATCTAACATGGTCGTGGTACCAAAGAGAAACGGAGGAGTCAGAATCTGTATCGACTTCAGCGACCTGAACAAAGCTTTTCCGAAGTACAGTTTCCCTATCCTAAGTATCGATCAACTGGTGGAATTTATAGCAGGGTACGAGGCACTAACGTTGATGGACGAATACGCGGGGTATAACCAGATCCCGCTGGCTCCCGAGGATCAAGAACACACCTGCTTCTTCACACCAAGGGGCCTATGCTGCTACACCAAGATGCCATTTGGGCTGAAGAATGCATGCGCCACATATCAGAGGTTGGTGGGCGATATGTTTGAGGACCAGATACACAACACCATTGAGGTCTATGTCGACGATATGCTAGTAAAAAGTCGCCTAGCCAAGAATCACATCCGACACCTGCGGTAAATTTTTCGAACGATGAGAGAATATAAAATGAAAGTTAACCCGACCAAATGCGATTTTTGGGTCACATCGGGCAAATTTTTGGGATATATCATCACTCCAAAGGGGATAAAAGCAGATCCCGAGAAAGTCAGAGCCATCCTCGAGATGCCGTCACCAGCCACAATAAAAGACGTACAAAAGCTGAACGGAAGTATATCAGCATTGGGGAGATTCATATATCGGTCGTCCGACAAATGTAAGGATTTCTTTAGCACTCTTAAAAGGGAGAGAAATTCAAATGGACGGACACCTGTGAGGAGGCGTTTCAGAATATTAAGCTACGTCTTGCAAGTCTTCCAGTATTACAAAGACCCGAGCCGTCGGAGGTCCTCACATTATACCTCGGAGCAACTTCATATGCTATCAGTGCAGTCTTAGTTCGAAATGAAGGGAACGAGGAAAAACCCGTTTACTTCATTAGCAAGACATTGAGTCCGGCCGAGAAAAATTATACAAGGATGGAACAGATGATTCTAGCGCTAGCTTTCACCACCTTGAAGCTAAGGACATATTTCCAAGCCCATCGGATCCGCGTGCTCACAAAATCACCTATTGAGGAGGTACTAGACAATGCATGCCGATCTGGAAGGATCTCCAAATGGGGGGCGCAAATAAAACAGTTCAACGTTTTCTACGAAATGAGGACAGCAGTGAATGCACAAGTAGTGGAAGATTTTTTGGCAGATTTTCCACTAAGCGACGAAGATGAGGTCGATGACATACCCGGAATGGAAGAAGATCGAGAAGACCCGGCCGACTTACTCGATGCAAGTAGCCCATCACGTTGGGAAGTATTCATTGATGGAGCGTCAAACAAATATGGATCAGGACTTGGGATAGTCTTCACCATAACAAAGGGACGAAAAATGGTCCATTCGTTTAGATTGGAATTTAAGGCGACAAACAACGTCACCGAGTACGAAGCTGCGATTCACGCCCTGAGATTAATCGTCGAGATGGGACTACAATATGTAAGGCTAACTAGCGATTCACAGTTGGTAATCCGACAAATCACGGGCAAATATGCAATTCACGATCCAATTCTGCAGAAATACTGGGAGCTCGCCCAATTCTATATCAACCAGATCCCCAGCATCAAATTCCGCCACATATGCAGAAAAGACAATCGACACTCGGATGCACTGGCATACATCGCCTCCCAGCTCGCAGACCCAAGTGTGGAGGGAATTCGTGTCATGAGACTCGTCGCCCCATCCATACCAGAGACACCCGAGATATCTATCGACGTGGCTATCAATATGGCCGATAGATATCCAAACGGAGATTGGAGAAAGCCGATTCATTCGTACTTGGAGACAGGCTAGTTACCCAAGGGGCGACCCGAGATCAACAAGATCAAAATCAAATCGGCCGCTTATAAGTTAAGAGATGGAATCTTATACAGAAAATCGTACTTGGGGCCCCTCTTAAGATGTTTGGGAAAGGAAGAAGGACAGATAATACTGAACGAACTACACTATGGGGCAGCCGGAAATCACTGCTAGGGACGAAGTTTGTCAGCGAGAGCGAAAACGATGTGATACTTCTGGCCGTACATGAATGATGATGCAAAACAAATGGCACGAGCTTGCAAAGAATGTCAGCGGTTTGGTAAGAAGATACATGCGCCATCTGTAACTCTAAACTCGGTGGCGAGCCCTTGACCCTTTGCTAAGTGGGGGATCGATATCGTGGGGCCATTACATGTGGGATCGGGGCAGAGAAAATACTTAATAGTAGTGAAGGATTAATTCACTAAATGGGTGGAGGCGGCACCACTGAGACATATCCGTGACAAGGACGTCTTCAGGTTCATTTGGGAGCACATCATATGTCGTTTCGGAGTACCGGCGGCCATCGTCTCGGATAACGGAAAACAGCTCCAGGGAGAAAACATCGACCTACTATTTAACACGTACAACATCAGAAAAAGCAAGGATACCCCCATATACCCTCAAAGTAATGGGCAGGCCGAGATCACAAACAAAACTATCGCCGATAATATGAAGAAAAAATTAGATGGAGAGTACGGTAATTGGTGCGAAGAACTCTACAATGTTTTATGGGCCTATCGAACCACTCGAAGGGAAGCAAAAGAGCTATCACCTTTCATGCTGACCTATAGAACCAAAGCGATACTACCAACTGAAGCAATGACACCCACCACAAGAACTGAAGCCTGGAGACGAAACATATCGGCAGGTCTTATATTGGCCAAGCTCGATGACTTGGAGGAAACAAGGGAGATGGCGTTGCAAAAAATGGAGAATTACCAAAGAAGATTACAACGAGAATACAACAAACGAGTTCGACCAAGAGAGTTTCAATCGGGACAGTTAGTGTTGAAATATCTAGCCGATTGGGAACGTTACAAAAGGGGCGGTAAACTAGCGGCAAGGTGGGGAGGACCATACACAATCGTGTCTAAAGATGGCGAGGGAGATTATCGATTACTCAAACCAGACGGCAAACCCAAGCTAAAACCATGGAAGGCACAACATCTGAAACTCTATTACCCATGAGGGGTTCGAGGGAACAAGAAAACATACTTGTCATTCATTTCTTTAAAACCGCGAGGGGTAGGAAATATGACATGAGCGACCAATGGTCATTCGTACTCGGGGAAAAGCCAGTGAGGAAGTGCCGAGGTGACTTACACTCGAATGGTCATTCGTACTCGGGGCAAAGCCAGTGAGGAAGTGCCGAGGTGACTTACACTCGAATGGTCATTCGTACTCGGGACAAAGCCAGTGTGGCAGTGCCGAGGTGACTTACAGTCGACTGGCTATTCGATACTCGGGGCAGTGGCAGTGTGCAAGTGCCGAGGTAGCCTAAGGGTACTGGTGGTTGGAAGCCAGATACCAAAGGTTGTTAAGATACGATTTCTTCTCAGTCAGGTAACCTACTTACATCTGAAAGGTTACCCCCATCGCAGGTGGCCGTGACCACTTGCCCGAGTTGGTTGGTCGATAACCACTCGGGATTATCGGGCCTAGACCTAGGGGGACTATAACCCTTCCACTGAATCTAAAAGATAGTGATGAGATACCTCGGGTGGGACATGGCATCGGACCCGATGACCCTCCTTGTTGAGTATGTTCGACAGAAAAGGCACTAATAACCAATACACGTGACATTAAATGCAGGTGCGTAACACAAACAACAAGATAAGGCTGAAATTATCAAGAGAATTTTCAACACAGTAGAAAAGGCGGAAATTGTCAAGGAAAATAGAAAAGAAAAAACAAGCTTGGCGACACAGCACCCCATTTAAAAGAAGTTGTTCAAAGAATCATGGGACAAGTGTTAAAACGAATTACAACCCGCAACAAAGGGAAAATTAGTGGCGCATCACTATAAAAGGCGTGATCAACTCCTGGGTGGAACAACACCGGCCCCTCCCTTCCTCTGAGCAACCTCGCGGCGCTTTTGCGCGATGTACTCGTTCACACCGGCCTTAATCGCCTCAGCTAGCTCGCTCTGATAAGCGTTTCTCTCGTCCATAATCTGCTGAGAAAGCTGCTCATACCTCGACTCGACGGCTTCGAGCTTAACCTTCGTCTCAGCTTCAGCCTTCTTCCACTGCTCCACCTCTTGCCCGAGGTTGTGCACATCTCGCTCCAGATCCTTAACACGACCCTGCTCGGTTATAAAAAAGAATCACAAGCATGTTAGACAAGGAGTATAGCAGAATGCAGAATAAGAACAACAAATTAACTCGATCTAAGGCCACTCCAGTGATAGACACATTTATGTGTCTATTTTCATCTCTTTTTTGTATTTTGTTAGTACCCATTTGTTCTGATTACGGTGTTTTTATGTTTGTTTAGGTGTTTTTGGAGAAAATACCCTTCTGTGGAAAGAGTTGCTCAAAAAGTGATGATTTACACCCCGGAGAAATGTACCGAAGGCACCCCAGAAATGCACCGGAAGCGTCCCAGAAATGTACCGGAGGATCCCAGAAAAATTACTATTTCCACCCAAATTACTATCGGCACCCCTACTCTGGATAGGGACAATCACATTTAAAA
Source organism: Papaver somniferum (assembly GCF_003573695.1). NCBI lineage: Eukaryota > Viridiplantae > Streptophyta > Magnoliopsida > Ranunculales > Papaveraceae > Papaver > Papaver somniferum. The sequence continues at coordinate 3,195,059 of NW_020620381.1, forward strand.
AAAAAATTCAAACAAAAGAAATTGGCGGGAAAATTCTTTCCTTTACTGGCAGATTTTCAATTCGACATTTGAAGGTGTTTTAACGAGATTAAAGAGCTGATACTTAATGGGTATATGTGATATGAGTATATGAAGATATTATGGTGGTTGGGATCGATCAAATTTGTCAAGAAAATTAATTCCCGATCAAAACAGAGAAAAGAATATCGTTTCATTTTTGGAAACAAAATCACGTAAAAGATGTTGCATGTTTGTGTAGTTAAGCCCAGATATTCTCCTATCATGCGTATAAATCAGTTTATGAAGATTTCCAATACAATTAACGTACACAGAGGAAGAAATAAGAAATTATTCTCAAAAATATTTTTCTTCATTGTGAAGATTTTTGAGGAGTTATGGCGAGATTCAATGAGACTTAGGTGTATAAATAGGCAGACACTATCACAGGTAAGGGATGTCGAGAGTTTGGGGTCGATAGGAGAGCTCAGGAGGCGTGAATCAAGAGTTTTCAGAACTCTGTTGCTGCTGCTCCTGCTGCTCGTGCAGAACAGGGAAACGGCGACGGTTTATTCATCCGTCGTAACAGTTTCTTCAACTGGTTGTAACAGTTTCTTCAACTGGATTCCAACATTTATGTTCATTGTAACAGTTTCTTCATCCTCGTTTGCAACATTTATTTTTAGATTTGTAACGATTATCTTAAGCATAACAGTTGAGACTTGAAACAGTCGTTCTGTAACGCAAATGCGCTGTTGCAGATTTCCTGTTTCATTGTTTTCTCTTCTTGTAAATACCAATTGAGCTTAATAAAATATTTTGAGAGTTATTTCACCATGATGAGCTAAACCCAACATTGGGACAATGGAGGAGGCGATTTTCGTCATTCTGGTAAATTTAATTTATTCTTTTTATGACTTTTGCATTGATCTAAAATTGAAAAATGATTTTGATTAATTAGTTATCATTTTATTTGATGCGGCATGCTTGCTTAAATGTTTGATGTCCCATGCTTACGATTTATAACTAATATTCTGAGAATCTATATTGGCAAAATAAGAGTCCGTACATTTTATGTTTTGAGCGATAATTGTTAAGGATAAATAAAATGTACCATATACATGAGAATTGGCCAAGACCTTAGTCCCAGTAACTCTCTAACATATTGTCAATATTTGTATATATTTATTTTCAAAAAAAATTATCCTTCACAAGTCCGAGAGTTTGAACCTCATTACTACAATCACGAAAAATCTTTAATCATTTTGGCGCCGCCGACGCGGATTTGTGCTTAGGTAGAATTTTTTTTTTAGGTTTATTATTTTTTTTAGAATTGTTTGTTCCTTTTTACGTTTCTTTTTGTCTTTATTTTGCAGGTTCAAAGTGAAAACTAAGGACTTGGAGAGAAAAAAGCTTAAAGCGAAAAGCGAAAAGAGAAGAAAAAAAAAGGACAATTTTAGGATTTAATTTTTAATTTTTAATTTTTTTAGAGTGTGTGAGGAAAACTGTAATTTTTTTTATTTATTTTGGACTTTGGACTTTAAACAATTGGACTTTATTTTTTTTAAAACCCTACGGAAGGGTTATAAATTATAAAAAAAAAATTATATAAACTGTGTAGGGAAGGACGACGATTACTATATCGCCTCGGCTCCTCGGGTTCGCACACAGCATAGGAGTCGTGGCCCGAGTCGACGACAACGGTTCATCGCCCGTCTGGTACGGGAGGTAAGTCCATCGAGACACTCGCGAATCTCATGTAAGCGAGTTACTGTATTCCTTAAGGTGATTCATTGATTGAGGACGAATTTGGACTGTTTTTAAATTCCTAGTAAAGGGCAAGGCCTGGCCAATACAAGATAGGGGTTCAGATTTCATCACCGCTCCCTTCTTGCCCGCCTTAGGAAAACGAAACCTAACGCGAACCCAAGCTTAAAATTTGGAATAGAACGAGACCGATAGGGTAACGAGCTTAATAGGAAACTCGTTCGAAAAATATTGGTTGCTCTTTAAGCACACTCCAAAGTTCATGATGGTTTCTGTGAGTTGAATGCGTGACTGCGCCGCCTTGTGATAGCGGTGAGGCCTTGGGTATCAAAGCTCCACTGAGCTTCCCTCGCCTCAGTTCAACTTACTTTGACTCGGATTGATTCCAGAGGGGTTTGCTCAAATTGCAACGAATTCCCTTTCGAAAGATAGAAGCTTGTCTAGAAACAATCTAAGTGGAGCCATCATGCTTTTTGTTTGCTAGAAATCTTTAGGTTTTTTTTTGGTGGAGTCGAGTCGGCCTTGTTTGTGGTTGTGTAGAATTCCCTTGCAATTAAGAATGTCGAACTGGTATAATAGAATGTCAAATTCAAATTCAATTTCCTGAATTTGAATATGGACATCATCCTTTTTATGACCATGTTGGGAATAGTGGTTGGGAACGCCATCCTTTGGAAGGATATGGGTCATACCCTGGTGAGCTCAATTACTATCCACACATGCATCAGTCTTACGAGCAAGAAGATTATAGTATTAGTTCTTCGTCTCTAGAGGATACAATCAAACTATTGAAAACTAGTCCCTATTATGATCCTTCTGAACCTGTTCTTCCTCTAGAAGAGTCTCTCAAACAATTAACTGAGAATACAAATAGGTTTGTGTTAGAAATGAATAAACAAAATGCACCCATGAGTGAATCTTCTATACACGATACCATAAGGAATTCATGTGAGTCGGCCCAAAATCTTTTGTTAGAGACCCAGAATAGAACTTCTCTAAAAGATCTAAATTTCCAAAATAGTGTTTCCAATTTTACCCTTGATGTAAATAGTGAATATTTGCCTAATTTAGAGGACGAGGTTAGAATAAAAGACACTACTTATTTAGATAAGGTTCAATCATCTTCGTACTATGATGATGAGGATAACAGTAATGAAGAATCTGAAATATGTAGGCATAGTGATCAGGAGTCTAGTAATCCAATTGAGCTGTATAGTGATTATATTATTTCTAGTTCAAATCCAAATAATTTTTATGATTATTCACCTATTCAAAAGGACGAGGATTTAATTAGGGATACCATCGTTTTAGACGATGTAGATTTTCCTTTTGATTACGAAGCCGATAGTGGTTTAGAGGAACGGGTTCATTTCGAAAATACTGTTTTAGAGTCTAACGACTTAGAAACAATAGTCTTGGAAGAAGAAGATAGACCCGTAAAGATGAGTAAAGATGCACTACCTGATAATAACTTAGAAGAATCTCTTGAATATTTTAAGGACTCTGAAGAAACGGAAATTCAAGAAATAATTAGAGGTCTATCTAGAGACACTGAAAACTCTAAGTTTGGGGGTGATTATCACTTCCCTAGTGCCTTACCTGTAACTCTCAGAAAGTCCCTACACTTAGGACTTGATATTTGTGCCTCGACCATTTTACAAGATTGCCTTCATACTCGTTTTCCCGAGCCTAATGATGTCCATGAAGGAGTTCAGTCGTTAGAAACCCATCCTATGGTTGATGTGGTTTTCCCAGGATATGATACCCAGATTGACTTTGTTTTCCCACCAAATAGTTTTCTTCCAAATGTGGGAACATATATAATTCAAATGTGTCGAATATTAAGTTGTGAGACTAAACCTAAATGCTTTAGGAAATTAGAATCGACACATTTGCTTAAGAATGACCACTACTCTCATTGTGGTCAATTATGTAAGTCAAATCTTATTGACTTAGAGGATCCTCAGTTATTTAGGTTATTATTGTGCGCTTCTAAGATCATATTTGAGTTTTTCCAGACTCTAGGACCTAATGATTCGGATCCCACCTCTGAAGAAACGCAGCCAATGAAAATTTTCTATTTAGACCCTTTCATAGAACCTGAACCTGAACCACAATTAGACATAAATTTCTTAATCAGGAAACTAAGTAAGGGCATGCTAGTCTTGTTCATTTCGTTGGTTCACTGCAGTTTCCTTTTGTCAGCTCTTTTTGGTTTTAAAGACCCACAGTTATTCCGGCTACTGTTATACGGTTCGAGTTGACTAAACCTTTCTTAGTCTGGCTGAAGACTTTAAACTTAGCACTTCTTGGGAGGTAACCCAATCTCATGCAACACGGTAATATCTTTCCTTAACTCTTTTGCTTCAAATGGTAACAGTTTCTCCTTGTTCATGCTTTTAGTTTCATCTTTAGAACATTGAGGACAATGTTAGATTTAAGTTTGGGGGTATGGGAGAAACTTTTTAGTTGCAATAAATAAACTCCAGATCCTAGAAATTTACGCCTATTAAGGATATCACTAACCAATCTAAGTGGATGGAAACATTTTTGTTTTAGGAGCTGAGGAACCAATCTGACTAGATGGAAACATCTATAGAGTCTATTCATAAAAGCACAGAGCTCAGGTGTTAGAATTAACATGATAGTTTCGCCATATCTCGTCGAGTCCTTTTCACTTTCTATTTTTAGTTTTCTTTTATTTCAAGTGATTTGGTGGGGCACACGATTCAAGTTGTTACCACTGTTAGGGTAAAATAGAGTGACTGAGTATTGAAAAAAAAAAAAAAAAAAAGAGAAAAAAAATGAATGAAAAAAAAAAAAATTGAAAAAAAAAAGAAGGAGTTTTAGACCAGACCATTTGACCAAACGGAATAAAATTCAATAAAGTCGACCACTGGTACCCTTGTATATGCCAGTTGTGTTGACCTAGAGTTAGGATTATTGACCACTGGTTCCCTTGTATATGCCAGTGTGTTAATATTAGTCAGACCGGTATCTCAGTCATTTAGGTTAGGTTCACCTTGGCAGAGGCCTTCAGACAGATATGGGAAACACCGTTCGCTTTTCAACCATCTACATTTTTCTTTTTCCATCTTCTTAATCTTTCCATGTGATTAGTCTGACTCCGAGTATGATGTCCATCGTGAAACTATCTTAGTAGAGCTCTGTCACTTATATGAATTTTAGTATGCTTGAGTGCAAACTCGTATACAGCAATTGGAATTTCGCGTCAGGGTACTTCCCCCTGTAATTAATAAGTATGCCAACCAAGGAGGTTCTTTAGTACTTTCCAAGATTTTTCGTAGATAGCTAGGGTCTGGAGTATTGGTTTTTGTGGGTACACCTCTGATAAACCCACCCGAGATTAACTCGGTCACTTTTCTAGATTAGATTTGCTCGGGACTAGCAAATAATAAGTTTGGGGGTATTTGATAGACACATTTATGTGTCTATTTTCATCTCTTTTGTGTATTTTGTTAGTACCCATTTGTTCTTATTACGGTGTTTTTATGTTTGTTTAGGTGTTTTTGGAGATAATACCCTTCTGTGGAAAGAGTTGCTCAAAAAGTGATGATTTACACGTCGGAGAAATGTACCGAAGGCACCCCAGAAATGCACCGGAAGCGTCCCAGAAATGTACCGGAGGATCCAAGAAAATTACTATTTCCACCCAAATTACTATCGGCACCCCTACTCTGGATAGGGGCAACCACATTTAAAAAAAAAAATTCAAACAAAAGAAATTGGCGGGAAAATTCTTTCCTTTACTGGCAGATTTTCAATTCGACATTTGAAGGTGTTTTAACGATATTAAAGAGCTTAGACTTAATGGGTATATGTGATATGAGTATATGAAGATATTATGGTGGTTGGGATCGATCAAATTTGTCCAGAAAATCAATTCCCGATCAAAACAGAGAAAAGAATATCGTTTCATTTTTGGAAAGAAAATCACGTAAAAGATGTTGCATGTTTGTGTATTTAAGCCCAGATATTCTCCTAGAATGCGTATAAATCAGTTTATGAAGATTTCCAAGACAATTAACGTACACAGAGGAAGAAAAAAGAAATTATTCTCAAAAATATTTTTCTTCATTGTGAAGATTTTTTAGGAGTTATGGCGAGATTCAATGAGACTTAGGTGTATAAATAGGTTTCTACTATCACAGGTAAGGGCTGTCGAGAGTTTGGGGTCGATAGGAGAGCTCAGGAGGCGTGAATCAAGAGTTTTCAGAACGCTGTTGCTGCTGCTCCTGCTGCTCGTGAAGAACAGGGAAACGGCGACGGTTTATTCATCCGTCGTAACGGTTTCCTCAACTGGTTGTAACAGTTTCTTTAACTGGATTCCAACATTTATGTTCATTGTAACAGTTTCTTCATCCTCGTTTGCAACATATATCTTTAGATTTGTAACGATTATCTTCAGCATAACAGTTGAGACTTGAAACAGTCGTTCTGTAACGCAAATGCGCTGTTGCAGATTTCCTGTTTCATTGTTTTCTCTTCTTGTAAATACCAATTGAGCTTAATAAAATATTTTGAGAGGTATTTCACCATGATGAGCTAAACCCAACATTGGGACAACGGATGAGGCGATTTTCGTCATTCTGGTAAATTTAATTTATTCTTTTTATGACTTTTGCATTGATCTAAAATTGAAAAATGATTTTGATTAATTAGTTATCATTTTATTTGATGCGGCATGCTTGCTTAAATGTTTGATGTCCCATTCTTACGATTTATAACTAATATTCTGAGAATCTATATTGGCAAAATAAGAGTCCGTACATTTTATGTTTTGAGCGATAATTGTTAAGGATAAATAAAATGTACCATATGCATGAGAATTGGCCAAGACCTTAGTCCCAGTAACTCTCTACCATATTGTCAATATTTGTATATATTTATTTTCAAAAAAAATTATCCTTCACAAGTCCGAGAGTTTGAACTTCATTACTACAATCACGAAAAATCTTTAATCATCCAGCACACACCCCAGATACCTGATAGGGTTGACAACACAGATTCTAACGACTCCACGGACTTGGACAACTCATCCTCGGCCTTAGAAAGCTTCAAAGTTAACTCATTATAGTATTGTTCATTGAATTCATTCGAAGGGAAATATTTCTTGTGATCGCTCCACTCGGCCCTATGACGATTATATGATAATTGTAGCATCGATAACTGGTCTTGGGTCCACTCTAGGTCACTGGATAGCTTATCGAAGCCCTTGGTCCTTTCAAGAAGATCTCGATTGGACTGTTCGAACACATCTTTATCCCTTAAAATTCGTCGTCTATCTTCATGAAGATCCCGATTTTGAAGCCTAAGGGAACCATTTTGACTCTCCAGATTATCAGCTAGTAACGTTTTATCACCAGCAAGTCTCTGAAACATCCCCAAGCGAGCCCGCAAGTTATCTATCTCCTTGGGGACATACTCAAACAGGCGATATCTTTCCAATTCCTCTTGAAGTTGTTAGATCTCGGCCTCCTGTCGGTCTATCTTCCCATCCTTATTGCAAATTCGTTGTCGAAGATTCTCCACAAGATCTTTCACGATATCCCATTTTCTCTTCATAAGCCTATACTCCGAAGAAGCATCTAGATCTATACTAGATATTTCGGATAGAAGAATTATAATTGACTCAGGATATTGGTACGAAGAACTAAATCAACACAACTATGTACAAATATACCTTGAGCATCGGCGAGTTTGATCTCCAGGTCACGAGATCGTTCCTTCTCCTGCTGAAGAGCAGCCTCCAACTTCCTAATCTCTTGTCGGAGGAGTGCAGCCTCCAACCTCGACCGATTCAACGCCTACAAATTTCACCCCAAGACGAGATTAGTAAGGCCCGAAAACATCAAAACAAAGAGTTCAGACAAACCACTTACCAGATTATCAAAGACCGGCATAATGTCAGGATACAGGGTCACGAAAGCAATCATTTTCTCATCAGTATAGGAGCCGAACTCCTCCGAGTGTAATGCGCCAAGAGAATCACACAGAGGGCCCAATATGGTAAAAGATGTGTGAACACTCGAGGAAGAACCAACATCCATTGGGGGCCGCTTTTGGAGCGATGTTTCGGTTGGCCCCTGAGACCTAGGCTGCACGACAGGAGTCACAATAGTAGTCTCCAAGGGAATCTCCCCTTCTTTATGCCCACCACCATCCTCATCAAACAACTGCTCTTCCCCGAATATATCGTCCTCATCATCTTGATCGGGGATGTCGATCATGATGTACGAACTTTTCAGCATCACTCCCTTCGGCGCCACTTTCTCCCGAGGAGGATTACTCCTTGGAACCAAACCTTCACCACCAATAGTATCGGACCCTCCAATATCTTCATCCTCGCTCCTAGGGAATTTCTGCACAAGGTTCAGCGCCAGAACACGTGAAGGAAAAAAAAAGGGGCAAGTACATGTACTTAGATTAAAAACTATATGTTTGTTACCTTCCCTGGTCTTCCTCGACCCTTGTGCCAGTGCTCCTCTTCTTGGAAATAGAAACCGATTTGGTAGGCTCACCCTGAGGCTTAACCTACGACAAGAAAGTAATCAATACCCTGAGCCGACACAGCAGGAATCGAACAAAATGGAAAGAAAACAACATACCCTGTCATCATTAATCACCCAGAATAAGTAAGGATACACAGGAAACTGAGGAGAAGGGAAGCTACCATGCAAAATTTGGCCGCGAACAAGTAATGGAACCTGATGCCAGTATGGGTCATTAGTATGGCGAGCACGCTTGTTGGAACCTCTCCCTAGAGGATCAGCATCCAACATCAATCGTTCAGCACCACCGGGCATAGACTTCAAGCGATGAGGGTTGGCAGCAAAACCAGCAAGGTCACCATTGGTAGATGTCCCACTCCGATAGTTCACAAGGAAATTGGCGACAATATATTTGGGAGCATCCTCGGGCTTGTAGGTCGACCAATCGGCCGTAGATCCATAACCCTCGCCCCGGTCTCTCCATTCATTCATAAGACGGAAAGTGTTGCCATTCCACTAGGTCAAGGCCCGAGGCGGATGAAGCTGCGACAACACTTCATAGTAGAAAGGGCTAGTAGGGTTATACAAAGGAAAGCGAAGGCCGAGCTCTAATTTCCCACGAGTAACGATAACCGCCTCGGATGACTGATCATATCTGTCGACATCGGACTTTCTCAATACACCCCCGTCTGGCCCGAGACCAGGGATACCTCGTAGTTTTGAAGGCCAAATTCTTCCTTCAACTGTTCAATAAACTCATCATCAGACAAGTCTTTTGAGACTCTCTTATCATGAAAAAGAAGGAGATTCATCAGGGAAAAGGGAATTTATAGCACGATAATCGTGATGGGATGGACTCTCAAGCCAAAACAGGGAATCGAGAGAAACGACATCGCCCTCGGAAAAGGTATCACTCACGCACCTTTTTTCGGTCATTGACGGAGAAGAAGAAGCCATGGCAAGAAAAACGAACATGGAGATACGAGCTCTGATGAAGATAAAAGCAAAAGGAAGAACTAACCACAACTTTCGCGAATCTCACCAACAGAAACAACAAAGACGAAGATTGAAAAGAGAAGAGAGTCAACGAAATTAGTGGCGTCGGCAACAAAGGGAGGAAGAGAAGAAAGATGAACATCACTTCGTTTCTCTGAAAAATGGCGAACAAGGGAGTGAGAACATAAGGGAGGGTATTTATAGGGTACAACGCCTCAACCGATAGCAACGGTTACGAGTCATAAATGAGAGTTAGTGGGAGACTGCATGGCGGAATTCCCGGCACGCTCGAGGACGTGGGAAGATGGAACGATTTTCTTTCCCTCGTGTCAAGCACACGAGCGAAAGAAGGGGCATAAATGTAGGTGTAGATAATCCACAGGGCTATGTGGCAAGATCCTAAGCTATGATACACCAAAGAAAAAAGAGCGGCGAAGCACAGGATAGAACCAAACGGCGCAAAGAGCGAGTTATCACGTGGGTCGGACGTGATGGCCCAATAGGTGTCGGATGTGATGTGACCCTTATCCTCTGACAGGTCGGGCGAACAATCAGAAAGCACTCAGCCAGATGAAGGAAGATGGTCAAACAAAGGAACGAGAAGAAAGAAGGATGACATCGTGCTAACTAGGTGATACAGACTCGGCCTCGGGTGAAGAACTATCGGTCAAACCAGGAAGTCGGGCGATCAGTGAAGGTCCGATAGAGAACAACTAAAATGATGTAATGTGACCAACATTGTAATTCTGTTGTATGTCAACTTTGGCCTATAAATATAAGGGCTAGTCGAGAGAGAAAGGAAGGTCGAAGAGGGAGAGAAAACAAGGCATCCTACTTGAGTTGAGAGAACATCACCACTAGAGAGAGAGAGTACAAGTTGTAACCAAGGAAGAAGAATAATAATACAAATCCTTTCACCCCGTGGACGTAGATAATCACACCGAACCACGTAAATCCTTGTGTCTATACTTGTTTATGTTTCTTCATGTTGTGTGGAATCACCCTATACTCCATCGTGGTTAGCAACTCTCGGCGGTATCCGGTGATGAAGCAATGCAAAGTTAGGTTCTATGTGTTGTTTGTATGGGTCCTTTGGATAATCGATTTGCAACCGGTGCTGGTGATGGCGAGATTTAGCCGGATGGTGGAGGGAGGTGTAGTGGCTGATTTGCAACCAAGGAAAACAAGAGTAGGAAAAAACCTCGAAGTGAAGGTTATAATGTTAGAACCATCCCTTGGTTGATGCCTTACATATCTAATAAACGGAAAATGGGTCATTTGTCCAAATATTTTTAAATCACGGTTCAAATGGACGAGTAAAAAATAATTTGGGCGAAATGGCCAAAAGAAAAATAGTAAGGATGAAACTGGTTTCATCCTAGCTTAAATTTAAAAAATAGCAAGGATGAAACTGGATACATCCTGTGTAAATTAAAAATAAGAAAAAATATTTGAAAATGGGCACGATGAAACTGGTTACATCCTGCCTATTTTTACATTTTTGTCCATTTAAACAGTATCAAAATCTAACTGTCCATTTCACCCAGGAATTGTTGATTTTGGCCTTTATAACCAATTTTGTGTCTAATAAATTAGAACCAAGAAGTAAAAATTGAATTTTTCTTGGATATAATGTTACTTACAAGGGTTATATAGGTGTAGACCCTTTTAAAGGTATCATTTACATCTCTAGACATGTTTGCTTCTCGTTCATTCCGATTCATCTCACTCCCCTTCTAGTGATGCTTATCTTTCACCCGTCTCAATCATCTCATTTTGACACAGCTATATATATATATATATATACATTGTCACTTCCAATTAAACATCTCAGAATACGATTTTGTCATTGAGAATGAATATAACAGGACTACCAGAGGTGAAAATGACATTTGAACACCCAAATCTTGTTATGCAACCAAGTCATTAAAAATGAATATAACATGACTACTAGAGGGAAAAATGACATTTGAACACCCAAATCTTGTTATGCAACCAAGTAACTTTTTTTTTTCTTGATCGATTAACCAAGTAACCTTTGCATGGAGCTTTTATTCAAAAAGAATTTTTTTATTCCCACTTGTATTACTGTTGCAAATAAAGAAGAAGTACGGAAAGTTGCTTCAATGGAAGAGTAAAATGCACTTGTTCAAGATGGCACATGGTCTCTTGTATCTTTTTATGATGCTTACAATCTAGCAGGTTGCAACTGTCCAGGGCCGACCCTGAGGCAAGACGAAGCTTTTCTTTGGGGCAGCACACAGCCAGGGGCAGCAAAAAGTGGTTTTTTTACAATGGGTTAAATATTACGCTAGAGATAATTTTGCTCTAAAACGTAATTAGAAATAGAATATTAGACCTGTTTTTATGAGATTTAGGGGCAGAGTACGAATAAGGGGTTATTTTAGTGGTTCCACTGTAAATATTTAATAATTAACCGTAAAAGGAAAATTCTAGAAGTCGTGAAATCCTCCATGTTTTTAGTTATATGAGAACCGTGATGTTAATGCTCATCTTGATTAACACACAAAATGTCTGCAATAGAAAGACGATATCGAGATGTATACCCATTGTTATCGTTTTTCTCCTAGTTTCCAACAGCAGTTGTGGAAGAACTAACAATTCGATTACCACTACTCCTTTGCAATTCTTCTCCATGCTCGCTTATATGAGAATTATGTTCAGTTGAAGGTAGTGCTGCAGGGATATGATATACAACGATAGCCCTGCACAATAGGCAATTCATGTGGGACTTAAGCCATGTACCGATACATGAAAGATGAAAAGCGTGTCTACATTTCGGTAAAAGCCTAATCTCTTATTTTCTTGGAATTCAGTTCAACATACGGAACAATCCATTCCGTCGTTAAGTTCATCTCTTTTCGAGTACTTACAAACAGTTATCGTCTTAATTAATGCATACGTTGTGACCTTTGTTCAACCAAAGGACTTGCTTCATAGGGATTCATGTTTGGTGGGAGGTCTTTATACATAATTGGAGTGGGTGAAATAGGTTCACTACGAAATTGCTTGTCCAGCATTGAATTCGTGTTACCTCAGTATCTTTTCCTGTTTTATGTTTTCACTTCAAACATAACGGGGTCGATGGGGCAACAATCTTCTTTTTTCTTCGGGGTAGCAGTATCTCAGGGACTTCCCTGGCAACTAGCCTCGGGATTAAGCACAATTAATACATATGGCAGTGTAGAGAGATACAAAGCCAGATTGGTTGCCAAAAGTTATCATCAGCAACACGATCTTGATTTCGAGGAGACTTTTAGTCTTGTAGCAAAACCAATCACTATAAGGGAAATTCTGTCCATAGCAGTTCAATATGATTAGCGCACTCACCAATTGTATGTTAATAATGCATTTTTGCATGGTGATCTGAAGGAAGTTTTATACGTGACTCGACCGCCAGGTCTTTTGGATGCATTTAAACCTGGTCATATGTGCTTTATTTACAAAGCTATTTATGGAAGCAACTTCTAAGGGCCCAATAGAAAACGTTGAGCTCTACGCTTACTTCAATGAAATTTGTTGATTATGCAGCAGATCCTTCGTACATTAATTGGGATCACAAATCACAGTTATGGTGGTATATGTTGACGATATTATGCGTACACACTACAAAACAAGTAGCTTTTAGGAATGGCTGTTTTGAAAAAACCGTGCCTAAAGAAGGATATTTGGGACGGTGATGGTCTGACCGTCCTTAATAGTCATAAAATATTTAAATCAACGCTAAAATATGTCCGTCCCAAAAAGAAAACATGATCAAATAGTATTAGTGACGGTGGAACAGGGGACGGTACATAAACCGTCCCTAATACCTCTTGGGACGGTTTTTTGTCCTCTTGGGACGTTTTTTGGCCGTCCCAAGAGGCCTTCTGTTTTGTAGTGACAACCCCTTTTTCAACTTTTCTTCAACAAGTTGTCTCTCAACTACAAGTTCAACTTCCTATTAAAACTTAGGAAATTTACAATATTTGTTGGGCCCGGAAGGGACTCCAGTATATTGTTAAAGAATCATTTTTTTTAGGGACCATGGTTTTTTTGGGGGACCATGGTCTTATTAGGTCAACCTCCATATATTTATAAGGGGTGTCCTAAAGTTAGGTAAGTACACATTTACCTTTTATTTTAATATAAAATAAAACAAACCTAATAATTATATAAATCTAATCATATATATCTAATCTAAATGAATTTATTAACCAAAATCAAAATCAAAAACAAAAATAAAGGGGAATCGAAATTTTTTAGTTTTGAAAAAAAAAATTATCCGCTTCTTCTTCTCTCTTTGTTTGACGTTCCTCGTTCGATTGAAAAATGAGTATTAACCATCAAAATGATTTGAAAATGAAAGTTGCAGAGAGAAGTTCACTAAGAATTATGTGAAAAACTTTGTCGAACTAACCGAACCTAATGGAAATGATGAACATGAAGAACAGTTTGGCTATTTCACAAAACAAAAATTCCCAACCGAACCTTAGTTCGGTTATGTCGCAAAAAACATTTCCCAACCGAACCCTAAGAGTTCGGTTAGTAGCAAAAAACATTTCCCACCCGAACCCTAATAGTTCGGTTAGTTGCAAAAAAAAATTCCAACCGAACCTTAGTTCGGTTGGTAGCAAAAAACATTTTCCAACCGAACGCTAATAGTTCGGTTAGTTGCAAAAAACATTTCCCAACCGAACTTTAAGTTCGGTTACGTTGCAAAAAATGTTTCTTAACCGAACTTTAAGTTCGGTTTGATCGTAAAATGTTTTAAATTTTTTTATAACCGAACTATTTAATGATAACACCAAATATAGAGTTTGGTTTGATCGCAAGGAAAAATTTCAATCTTTTGTAACCGAACTTCTTACTGGTAACTAATTATTAATAATCATACTAATCACTAATCATTAAGTTCATTTTTGTTCATAAATTTGGGTAACCGAACTTAATCGCAAAAAAATTTAAAATTTCTCGCAAAGAAAATTTTCAATTTTTTATAATAGAACTTTTTAATGGTAACTAATCATTACTAATTATACTAATCATACTAATCACTAATCATTAACTAATAACTAATTAATCATTAAACTAACACATTTAATTAAGGAGGGTAAGTTTGATATTAAGAAAAACATTTAGATAAGAGGTGACTAAGGATTACTTATAATGTCTTGCCTAAAATATAATCATGGTCCCCACAAAAAAACCATGGTCCCAAAAAAATGATTCTTGTTAAAAGCTATCTCAGATCAAATATGTTGTGGATCTTAATTTTACAGAAACATCATATGGAAGTTACTAAACCTTGTCAGAAACTTATTGTTGCATTTTTCAAACTCATGCAACCAAGATGCAGGAGGCCAATTAGAGAATCCTACTAATAACCAGTCTCATGTTGGTGCTCCTCACTATCTCACCTGGACAAGATCAGAATTATCATATGCTGTAAATTTGGTTTGTCAATATATGCAAATGTGGTTTGTCAATATATGCAGAACATCCAAGAGTTCCTCATCTTGTTGCATCCAAGATAATACTCGGACAACATCAAGGGTACTCTAGGCGATGGTTTGCATTTTACAAAAGACACTTCTTTTCTTTTGGGATTCTTTGATACAAGTGAGACTGGTTGTGTTAATGACATAAGATCCACAAGGGGTTATAATTGTGTAATTCTAGGTTCTAATGTGATTTCTTGGTCTTTTAGAAAGCAATCCACCGTGGTTAGGTCAAGTATAGAGACAAAATACATAACATTAGCACAAAGTGCTGTTGAAATTGTGATTTTTTTTTTTTTTTTGCAGTATCTTCATTTTCCGATTCTATTATTTCTAAACTTGACTGTGGTAATGTCAGCTCTATTTCTCTGGATACGAAATCCAGTCATGCACTACAGGATAAAATATATACAGTTTTCGTTTCTAATTTCTTTTGTTATTGTTTTTATCCATAAAGAAGAATTTCTTATCTTAACCTTGCTTATAAATGTACCACAAATTGATTGGTTGGAGGCACTAAGAAATTATTAAGCAACAAAATTATAGAAGCCGCTAGTCGTGCACCGATTTCCCCTTACTTTTCCACACTCCTGTGTGACACGCATCTAATTAAACTTTAGTTTATAGCCTGTTTGGATGTAACTTAAGTCGTTTTTTAACTTCGAAAACCAGAAAAAGTCAAAAATTAGTTTGGGTATATAATTGTGAATGATTTTTACAAGCAAAAAGTTAACATTTTGGTTCTGACTTCTACTTCTAGTATCTAAACAAGCTTTTATAACGGTGAACTCTTTTATGACCCACGGTGCATCATATTTGAATGCCTTAAATCAATACCATTGCGGCTTGCGATTGGTGTAGGAATTCGGCGGATAGGAAGCATTTAAGCTAGTCGATCTCAAAATTTTACAAATTTACAGCCATCACCTTTGTGGCAGCATCCAAATAAAATCGCGTGATGGCCTATTGCACTGCGTCTAGTTGTTACATCCCTGTCTGTACTTAATAGAGGTGGTCTCGTCCTTCATTTTTGTATTTATGGTGTATAAATGAGCCTCTCCCCCCTTCTTTTTTAGGATAACCATAGTTTCATAGTGTATCTGTATTTCTGAGAAATGACCACGCCTTCGGCGTGGGTGCTACCCACCTCTACCATAAAGAATTCCAGTAAAAACTTGCACCACTCTGGGTGGATATGGGCACTCTCTGTCGCAAAAAGTTGTCATCTTATCATCGAATTAAATAGTCGAAGTCCATAAAACTACACAAAATTGATTAAAAAGACTAAAATCAACAATTCCTGGGTGAAATAGACAGTTAGATTTTGATACTGTTTAAATGGAAAAAAATGTAAAAATAGGCGGGATGTAACCAGTTTCATCGTGCCCATTTTCAAATATTTTTTCTTATTTTTAATTTACACAGGATATATCCAGTTTCATCCTTGCTATTTTTTAAATCTAAGCTAAGATGAAACCAGTTTCATCCTTACTATTTTTTTTGGCAATTTTACCCAAACTATTTTTTACTCGTCCATTTGAACCGTGATTTAAAAATATTTGAACAAATAACCCATTTTCCGATAAAATTATTAAGGGAAACTTGGAAAAATGTCCCAATATGAAATGTAATGTTGGGGCATTTTTCCAAATTTTTAAATGTTGGGGAGTTTTCCAACATTGGGTCATTTTCTCAATTTTCCCAACTATTAAAGATCTAAAATAACAAATATGGATTGCCTTGTGAAACAAATGTCTTCAAAATGTAGAGATAAAACTATTATTAGACATTTCCAGGATATCAATAGTTGCAGTTGGATGTCGGACCAACAACATTAATTAAAAAAATAAGCACAGAAACGAGCACGGCGTGGGACTATCCCGGTATCTATATAAGATGGCTTCCTAGACTCCCTGAATAAACTCATCTTCTCATAATTCTCCTCTTATTCTCTCTGTAGCAAGCATTATTTTATTATCAATGTCCTTAAGGAATAACGATGATAATCAAAGGGACTTCAATCGTTTGCCAGAAAGATTCATCAAGGTCTGATCGCTGACCAACGTAATTATTCTCAGTGTTCAACATCATCTTCATCAGAAGTATCGGCTCGTCATGGAACACATCCACATGGATATATCATTAAGTGCACAAAGACTTACTCCAACCTTCTTATTTCTTTCGATCCTTGTTGAAATTGTCAGTACTATCTTCCTTGTAGTGTTTATTGTCTTTGCAGCCATCCTAAAATTCTTCATGCATTTTGTAGTAGCTTGTACTATAGTTTATAGTAAAATGCATCACCGGCAAACAACCAGCAGCTTGGAAGAACAAGAAGGAAGTGGTGGTGGTGTAAGGTTATCATCAAGTGACCTACAAAAACTTTCTGGTTTTGAATATGAAATAGTTGAACCTACTCATCAAGATTGCATTGTTTGTTTAGAAAGGCTTAGAAAAGGTGAAAGTTGCAGAAGTCTACCAAGATGTAACCATGTTTTTCATGCTAATTGTGTGGATTCATGGTTGATTCACGTTCCCTCATGCCCACTATGTCGACAAATCGTTGTTAAACTTGAGAATTGATATGGTGGAGATTAAATATATTCCTTTATATATGTGGAGTATAGCAAGCCGGTCCTGATATTTTTTTTGCCCCAACGAATATTTTTTTCTTGTCCCCATAAAATTTCTTTTGATATTTCTACCTTCGTAGACATTTTCTGTGTACACATATATCTCACTATCAGACACGTGTATATAAAAAGGTACGTGGAAAGCATGCAGGCCAAAACATCAAAACATGATGCATCACGAAACACCCAATAAACCCCGAGGAGTTACTTTATCTCATCCCCAAAAGAGGAGCTTAAGATCGACGGTGGAGAGAAAGTTAGCTGACACGGACTGACAGGGGCAGAAGACACTTGTCTGACACGAGCAGACCCCTCAACTACCCGCATTAAACACTCTGAGCAGTGTACGTGTCGACCAACCTGTGGAACGAGCGAGGATGCCTCTGCGGGATCAAGGGGCAAACGCAGGCCTCCGCGTGATGGACGCAGGGACACAAGAAGATAAGGTTCCAACGGTCTTCAAAGATGGGGCCCACGTTCTAACCTTATAAATACCCAATCTCCACTAAGAGGGAGGGGGATCGAAAAAGATCAGGAAGGGAAGGAGAGAGAGAGAGAGAAATAGTAAAGGTAAGTTAATCCCTTAGAGGAGAGAAACATGTAAACCCCAAAAGTCATTCAACTATTCGTGTAACCGTGAAGAACATAGTAAAACAACAAACCCCGTGGATGTAGGCCTTAGTGCTGAACCACGTAAACCTTGGTCTTATTTACATTTCAGCACTTTACATTCATTTAGCTCCGTGCATGTTTACTTGTATGTTTTGTTTTCCTTAATACTTATACCCCATGCACAAACGCCACGCATGGAGTTGTTGGATGAGGCCATGATAAACTCGAAGGTTTTGAGCCGATGAATCAACACCCGGGTACCATCATCATAATTTCTTTAGATGATAATGATTGATTGTGAGCGTTCGGACCCCCTCGTGGTTTGTGTGCTCACAATTTGGCGCTAGAAACAGGGACTTCGTCCCGGTAAAAGATTTATCTTGTCCTGTGATTTCATTTTAAATTGGCATATGATTGCTCTAATTTTATCAGCTCGGACCGTATAGATCATTCGTTAACTATATTATGTTCAAAAACCCACCTTTGATTTGATCTTCGATAAGAGTTATTGTTCTAAGCGGGTTATTGTTCTAATCCATCGGATTTACAATTTTCGTAGTTTTTATACTAAGGATCTCCTTTAATAAAACTCTAACCCGTATTTTATAGCCTGCGGGTATTAATTCCCTCTTGAAAAATTGTATTTCGCCAACTAACCTGCTTCACGCGGATATTCCCGTTTCTTTTGTTTGAAATAACTTATGCAGAGAGAACGTGTTGTGAGTAAAGAAGGAAAGTTTACGCGAGATTTCATTATCAACAAAAGGGCACGTGATGGAAAAGACGCAGGAAGCAGGAAAATCCAAAGCTTTGTCAAAAGAAACACCCAGGACAACCCAGATCATCACCCGAAGCAAGCAGAAAGGAGATAAAGATAAAATGACCAATCGAAGGCAAGATACTGCAGAAATCACTTCACCCATGAACGCTAATTCAGTTGCAGCGGCGGCTCTCAGAGCAGCAACGATAAAGTACGGGAGGTGTGCGGTAGTCCCAAGGCTACGGAGGCTAGCAATACCTTTGCCATGAGTCAACTAATCAACCAAGAAGGGTGGACGAATCCAGAACACAACCCGCGCACCATCTAACCTTTGGAATGCCGCTAACAAATAATCAGAATCAAACCATACCGGCGGCTCTGGCACCGCAGAGGGGCGCTCACTCCAATTTGGAAACACCAGCAACCGAAGCTGAACCCCTGCCACCTTTAGTACAGACCATGGAGGAGGGCGGCACCACGGCTGTAGCGGCACGCGCTGGGACTCCCAATCAGGGGTCCAACCAATCACACCGACTAATGGCTGAGCTTGAGGAACTGAGGAAGAACCAGCAGGTTTACGCAGAAGCTGTAGCTCTGTTGGCCAGAGAAAATCAAGATTTAAAGGAGCGGATTGCTCTAAGCACGAAGACCAGCCAACAACTTGATGAAGCAAGCTCCAAAGCACCAGAGCCAAACCAAGACTGTAGAGTCGTCCTAGCGGCTAATGAAGACGCGACAAGGAGACGTAGCGTATCCGACCCGGATTATGACGATGGAGAGTCAGACGGTAATGAGCTGAAGAATTTAGAGCACCAACGCGCAATGGAGGAACTACGAGATGAGATGATGGCAGAGATCAGGCAATTAAAAAATAAACAAGGTGGGGGAAGGTTAGAAGAGGTCATGAGAGAAGCTAACTCCACGCCCTTAACGCATCGCTTGGCCAACACCCCTATTCCACTGAAATGCCCTGTCCCGACGTTCGAATGCTATGATGGATCCAGCGACCCTGCTGCACATGTTCGGTACTACAACCGTGTCTTAGCTAGATGGGGTCAGAACGACGCCGTACTCTGTAGATACTTCCCGTCAAGCTTGAAGGGATCGGCGTTATCATGGTTTGATAATCTGCCACCAAACTCCATCCACTCATACGACCAACTCGCAGAGAAATTCTTAAGAACATACATGTACAACAAGACTGTAAACACCGGGATGGATAAGCTCTTTTCACTAGCAATTGGCTACAAGGAAACCACGAGGGAGTACACAAACAGATGGCATAAGATCTGCCAAGCCATAGGGAGCGTGGACCCAGTGGTAAGCATCAACTGCTACAAATGGGGCTTAGACCGAATGAGTCCCCTATTTGTTGAAATTCACGGGAGCGTGCCCAAGACAGAAGATCTCCGAATAATTATCGAAAGCACGCTCGACTTGAAGAAATTCAACGGGAAAACCCGAGGGCATATCCGCAGAGGTCTCACCGCACCAATTCAGCGGAACAAACCAATGGGGCCAAAAGGGGTTGCTCAGATGAGAGACCTCACGAAGATAGGAAGGAACGGAGGGATGAACGAAGAAAGGCGACCGAAAATTCGAAGATCAAGTTTACACGAAACTCAACGCTAGCTATGCTCGTATCCTACGAGAGATCAAAGGGAGGGAAAACTTAGAGTGGCCATGGTCTAAGGGAAAGCAGCCCCCGAGATCCGAGAAGTCTAAAGATTACTGTGAGTATCACTGTTTCAACGGACACCAGACCGAAAAATGCAAGAACCTTAAAATAATGATCCAAAAATTAATTGATGCGGGAGAGCTCAAACATTACATACGAAAGGATTACCGAGGACAGATCCAAACGAACCAAACCAGTCCAACTTCCGGAAGAAAACCGAACAATCAACACCATCTCGTGTTCCGAAGCCACAGGACCCTCACTCACAGCGCAGATTGGAAAAAGGTTACGGAAGCAATTCGAAGACCGCTGCGAGTTATATAAGGTCGATGGGATAGCGGTGGACGAACACGAAGAATGGATGGAATCTCCTATCATCTTCGATGCCGAGGATATCGAAGAAGATATGGAAGACCATAACGATCCCTTGGTCCTAACATTACCAGTAGCTGGATGTAACCTCAAAAAGATCCTCATAGACGGGGGAAGCTCTGTAAATGTCCTATTCTATGATGCATTCAAACGGATGAAGCTCCATGATGAACAGTTGATGACCTCTTATCACACCATCTACGGATTCAATGGAGCAGCCACGAAGCCCTTGGGAGACATCGTGTTACAGGTTAACGCAGGGCCCATGAAACTGGATACCCGATTCAGTGTGGTGGACACCCCTTCCCCCTACAACGCCATTATTGGACGAAATGGGTACACAAGCTCAAAGGAGTTGCGGCAACATACCACCAATACCTCAGATTTCCAACACCTGAGGGAATAATGGAGATCAAGGGAGATCGAATCGCTACGCGAGAGTGCCAGGCCACTCAGGATCATATCAACAATGAGCAAGAAGAGCAGCGAAAAATCCGAAGAGTAAAAATCAAGAAACCGCGAAAGAGAAGCCGTAGACCTATTCCTTAAGGAAACTACAGGAAAAGGCTTGACGAAAGATGGTAATGTCCAAGGCTCGGAAACAAGTACCTCAACAACCAGCGAAGAGCAGAAACACGCTAAATAGCAATTAAAGAGCGCCCCAGTCCTCGGAAACCCGAAGCCTGTGTTCACACCAGTAGAACCCGTAAAGGAAATCAACATAGGAACGGAAGAAGACCCGAAGATGGTCAAAATTGGGACCATCATGGACGAAGGAAGGAACATTCCTTAACCAAATTACTTAAGGAATATGCGGATGTGTTCGCCTGGAAGTTAGGAGATATGCCGGGGATTGACCCAAAAGTAATCCAACATGAACTACGCATCAAACCGGGCACGCCCCCGTTCAGGCAGAAAATACGAAAAGTGGCTCCAGAATATCATGAGGCGGTAGAAACAGAACTTCGGAAGCTACTAGATGCAGGATTTATCAAGGAAGTCAAGTACCCTACCTGGATCTCCAACATGGTCATTGTTCCTAAGAAAAATGGAGGGGTTAGAATATGCATCGACTTTACTAATCTCAACAAGGCATGTCCAAAGGACAGCTATCCCCTGCCGAGCATAGATCAACTGGTTGAAGCAGTTGAAGGATACGAAGAGCTGTCATTCATGGACGGATTCTGGTTACAACCAAGTAGCCCTGGCAGAAGAAGATCAGCCACACACAGCGTTCTATACCCCACATGGCCTTTATTGCTATACCAGAATGCCTTTCGGGCTCCGAAACGCAGGGGCAACATACCAAAGGATGGTCGATGCTATCTTCAAGCCATGGATTGGAGGAACCCTAGAAGTCTACGTGGACGACATGCTCGTCAAAAGCAAGCTGCGTAAAAATCACCACCAGGACCTGAGGAATATCTTCGAAGCAATGAGACAGCATCACATGAAAGTGAATCCGGAGAAATGTACTTTCGGTGTCACCTCGGGGAAGTTCCTCGGGTATCTGGTGACGAAAAGGGGCATCGAGGTAGACCCAGCAAGATTCAAGCCATAGTAGAGATGCCGTCCCAAAGAATCTGAAGGAAGTGCAGAAGCTCAATGGGTCCATAGCAGCGTTGGGCAGATTTATTGCACGGTCTTCGGACAAATGCAAACATTTCTTCAATATTCTTAAAAAAGGGAGCAGGTTCGAATGGACCGCGAATGCGAGGAAGCATTCCAAAAAATCAAAGAACATCTAGCTTCAATCCCGATCCTGCAGAAGCCAGACCCTGATGAAGTTTTGGCACTGTACATAGCAGCAACGGAGGACGCAGTCAGCGCGGTATTAGTCAAAACCAATACAAAGGTAGAACAGCCTATCTATTACGTCAGCAAGACACTCAATTCCGCGGAAAGAAATTATACTAAGATTGAACAACTCATCCTCGCACTGGTATGGGCTACCCAAAAACTGAGAACCTACTTCCTAACTCACCTCGTCAGGGTACCATGCAAAGCACCATTGGAAGCAGTCCTCAAAAGCACGGGAAAAGTGGGCCGAATAGCCAAATGGAACACCCATCTGGACCAATTCAACATCATTCATGAAATTCAACATTCTCAGAAGTCCCAAGTGCTGGCAGATTTCTTAGCAGACCTCCCCCTTGACAACGACGAAGAGATTAAGGGAATACCAGAAGCCGAGGAAGAAATCAAGGATCCAATGGATATCCTCGAACCTGCGAGTCATAGACAATGGGAAGTCTTTGTCGACGGATCTAAAAATAAGGAAGGAGCAGGAATAGGTATTGTCATTATCACCCCAACTGGAGAAAGGATTATACAGGCACTTAGATTGGAATTCAAAGAGCATACCAACAACATTGTTGAATACGAAGCTGTCGTACATGCCCTACGTATAATTAGAGATGGGGGTAACCGATGTAAGGCTGACAAGTGATTCGCAGCTTGTCATACGGCAAATAGGGCTCGAGTATAATGTGTACGATGACACCCTTTCAGCTTACATGGCCTTGGTCCAAACATTGGCATCACAAATCCCGAACATTAAGTTCCGGCACTTATGCAGAAGGGACCTCAGGCACGCGGATGCCCTAGCATATATCATCCATGCTGAGGGATAAAAATGCCGAAGGTATTAAAATAGCAAGGGTATACGAGCCTTCGATTGCATCTCAATTCTCCTTCGCTACCAATCAAGATGTGGAAGAAAATATCGAAGACCAGGTAGGAGAAGACATCCATAATGACTTTGATGAAGAGGACATCCTGTCAAGAGCAAATCAAGACGAAGACTTCAGCAACGAAGATGACTGGAGGGTGACAATACATGCCTTTCTCGAAAAAGGAAGCTTACCTGCGGATCGGAAACAAGCTAGGAAGATACTCTCCAAAGTGGGAAGATATGATCTTCGGGAGGGGTCCTGTATAGAAATCCTTCCTTGGACCATTACTACGCTGCTTGTCCCGGAAAGAGGGGCATCGAATTCTAAATGATATCCATTATGGTGACGCGGGGAATCATAGCGGCATGAGATCACTAGCTGACAAGCAAAAACGCAAGGATATTACTGGCCGACATGATACAAGATGCCGCGAGGATGTCCCGACGATGTGAAGAATGTCAGCGCTTCGCGAAAAAATCCACGCGCCGGCAACAATGTTAAACTCTGTCGATAGCCCGTGGCCATTTGCAAAATGGGGCGTAGACATCGTCGGGCCTTTCATCGAAGGATCAGGGAAGAGACGATTTTTGATAGTAGCCACGGACTACTTCAGTAAATGGGTGGAGGCTAAGGCCTTGGCCAGGATCAGAGACGCGGATGTGTTCACTTTCATATTCCAGAACATCATTTGCAGATTTGGTATACCTGCTGAAATTGTATCTGATAACGGCAAGCAATTACAGGGAAAAAATATAGACATGCTCTTCGACACTTCAAAATAAGAAAGAACAAGTCCACCCCCTATACCCTCAAAGCAACGGACAAGCGGAAGCTACCAACAAGACCCTCGCCCTTATACTCAAAAAACAATTAGACGAGCATAAGGGAAGATGGTGCGAACAACTGCACAATGTCTTATGGGCATACAGGACAACACGAAGATCCGCTACCGGGGAATCCCCGTTTCTTCTAACTTATGGAGCTGAAGCAGTCATACCTACGGAAATCCTCATGCCAACCACGAAGACCGAAGCTTGGGAGAAAAACCTCACAACAGATATGATGTTAGAAAGGTTGGACGACTTGGAAGGAAGAAGGGAAGTAGCATTGCAAAAGATGGAAAATTATCAACGAAGACTAGCAAGGGAGTACAACAAAAAGGTAAAGCTACGGAATTTTGTAGAGGGACAGTATGTGTTGAGAACAATCCCACGGTATCAGCAAGAAAAGAAATGGGGAAAGTTAGCACCTACATGGGGAGGACCTTTTATGATCCACGACATTGCGGGTAACGGTTCCTACTACCTTCGTAATCTAAAAGGCGAGGTCCTCCGGCATCCTTGGAATGCTAAATGGCTCAAACCATACTTCCCATAGAAGCAACGCAGATTTGAATCTGCTTGGAGTGTACCAGAAGAAGAAGGGAGCCTGACCGCTCCACATGTTTCTATCTCTGGAAGAGGAATTGCAACCTCAACTTATCAATCAAACAAGCTTTCAAATTATCAAGTCAGTGGAATCTACCTACAATATTGGGGAAAGTAGTTAATCTACAATCTCTCAGGGCTCCCCCATCAGTGTCCATAAGTGTAGGACCAGGGGGAAGGCACCCAGCAGAAAGAGATACCCAACCAATCTTAAGGCAACGGGTCGACGGAATGGGTGCGTAAATATTTTAATCCCATATCCTAGAACGTTGCCCCGGCCCCCACCGTCTGGGAATCCTCTGGCCCAGGATTCGCCAGCGGGGTGACAGGTCTCAAGACGATCACGAAGGTACCTTCCTTCAGTATCGCACTCAAAAACACTTAAAACTTTTGTTTTGTTTTTCACAAATACTTAAAATAAAAACAAACAACATTGTAGGTATATCAAGAAGAGGATTCATTTCATAAAGGGTGATTACAAGAAGTGAAAGGCCAAATCAAGGATACACAATCAAAAAATATTCCTTTTACAGGATCATCAGCAAAAAATATCCTTGTTACATGATTACAAAAAGTATAATGATGCCGCGGACCTACAAACGCTGCGATCTCTACCTAAGTGGCGGCCCCATCGGCAGGATTATTCCGAAGACTTGATGGGACGCTCCCACCAGAAGAGGGGCCCGAGGAGCTGGGCAAGGCAGAAGGAACGGGACGACGAGGATAGTTCTTCACGAGACCATGTTCATTCCTTAGGCCAAGTTCTATCCTCTCCAGCATCTTGTTCGTCTCCTCAGCCAATTGACAACGAGCCTTGTGTTTAATAACTGTTGTCCGCTGTTGGGCTTGGGATAATAACGAAGATAGCCGATTCACTTCTCTAGAAGCAGCACCAACGGCCTCCTCGCGGGTTGCTGCTAAATTCTTGAAGTGATTGGTCTGTTCTTCCTGCTGCGCTAAGGAAGATTGAGCCTTTTCAAGTTTTTCATTTGTGACGCGAAGGCGTCCCTCGAGCTCTGAAAAAGACAACACCACGGAGTTAGCGTAGAAAAAAAACAAGGTCACACTCGATGAAATGGGATTATACCTTCGACACAAGCCGAAGCCTCTTCATACTCATTAACAACCGCATCTCGCGCTTCATCAAGATGATCATATTCCGCGGATAATTTCTTATAGTCTAGTTGAAGGTTGGTGAGAGTAAATTGACAGGCATCTAATTCTACCTGCTTCATCGAGTCCATATGACGAAGGTGGTCGACCTCTTTATTTATCTCTGAGACCCCTTTGCTGAGTCTGTACATGCACACTTCAGATTCCTCTCAGACTCAGCATGACGAGCTACGTCGGCACGACGCGGAAAGAGCATTGCTGAGAGCGTAGACTTCAGCACGAGCATCATCTCTTTCTCTGGCAAGACAGAGCATATTATCCTGGACCCCTGAAAGAGGAATGGATCGAGCCGTCTGTAATTCTTCTTCCAACAGCTGAATCCTAGATTCCAACAAGGAAGTACGCTCACGGGCTTCCCGCAGATTATCACGGGTCCACAGCAGTGTGCCATTAAATAAAGCACGATCATGGTTGTACAGATTTTGCATGTCGACCATCTGAACATGCCGCGCGCGCCATACCTCAGCCCGAGCATCCCATTTCTTAGCTTCACTCTTAATTTTCTCAACCAAATCTCTAATACGAGATTTTTGCCGAGCTCTTTCGTTTCGAAGCCATATCAGCTCGGGGACGCCACCCACTGGAGATAGGGTGGGGAGACTCAGACAGAACAACTAAGAGATAAAAGACGACATACGGCGAGGGAAAAGAACCAAACCTGTGAAAGTGGAAACTTGGCTACGAGTTTGCTCTAACTCAGCGCGCACTGCAACAAGTTCTGAACGAAGATCAGCCTCTGCTTCACCCAGCTTTTCTTTCTCCTTAAGGCTTTTCTTCAGCTCTTCTATTTCCACCTCAGCCGCAGATAATTCCTTTTCTCGGTGACGAAGCTTAGCCTCGAGCTTCAGAGATTTCGCTTTGAAGAACTGATACAGCACGTGGTTACAATGCTCGCTCCTCATCATCTACACATCAAGATGACAAAACATTATTTCACCGAAGCGTCTGATCGTCACGTAGATATGTACGAAAATTTACCTCCACACACGCTGCTGCGGAAAGCCATATTGATACCCGTCGGCGATGGCCATCATATCGGCAACGGAAGTAGGAGGCTCCGGCACAGGGTAGCTTCGGGAACAGTCAACCTTTTTCCCCAGGCTTCAGACACCTGCGCCTTAGAAGACATCTCCATCATGCGACGGGTATACGCGGTTGATTCCTTTTCCCCAGCAACAAGGAGCGGGATGAGAGACAACAGAAGATTCTTTTCCTTAAACCAATCCATGATGGCGTCCTCACCCTCAGACGTCGGCGACTGGGGAAGATATCGGCAGGCGCATCAACGACAGATTTTCCTTCTCTGACACGACCCCCTCAGCAAATGTTGGCATGCTCCTCCGCCTACATGCACAGCAGGCTCCTCCGCACCAACATCTTCTACAGTAGCATCCCCATTACCATCACCACCAAGAACATCCCAATCATCATTGGGGGAAAGTAAAGAGTCCTCGGGAAAATCGAGGGCTTCGTCAAAGAACTCCCCCGTGGAATACATCCGATCAAAAGAAAATTCTTGAGAAGTGGGAAGGGTATCCGCGACATCACCAGCAGGGACGGAAACATCCCCGATCAACGTCATCAGCCACCACACTTTGTTCCTTCCTTCATCACCAGCGTGACCAGCGAAGACCTCTTCTTCGACATTGATAGGGGAGGTACCAGTACGTTCCTCCCCATCTGTAATCTCGTCCTCAGCAAACTCTTCGTTCACTGGACTAGTAACTTCTTCTTGGGCCTCACCTCGCCCATCACCGTAGTAGAAGACTGCTTCGGCCTAATCTTTTTCTTCTTCAATACCTGAAACCAACACCACAAAAAGAATTATTTTTCCCGTCTGATGGAAGTTCTAAAAAGAAGCGCAGCTAGAATCTGCGTACCTGAGCAGCTGAGATATTCTTCGGTGGAGTATAGCACCGGAACCATCCTCCTCGTCTCCCTCTACGACGTCCAGGGCATAAGGAAAATTCATGCCCGCAAAGTTCAGACGCCAGGGGCAGAAATCTCCATAGCGAACAGGAGGAGATCGTCGGCTTACTATTCTCGGTAGGCCGCCAACCGCGGGGACCAGGAATCCAACCGTAAGCCCACGGACCAACTATCTCGATAACGGTGGCGTGCCACTCGTAGTCATGATCGCGCTTGATCCTCTCTCGCGCGGGGAAGAGTTTCCGACGACTGGACGCCTCCGTGCCAGGAACATACTTCAGCTTGGCATCGCTGACCTCATTTAACAGACGAATCTCGCCTCGAGGAGCAGGGAGATTCCGAAGGCTGACACTCCACGGCTTGCGATTCCTACTATTGACGTAATCACCGAAGGAGTTATTGAAATTCTCAGGAGTATACCATTCCTTCTCCATGGGATTGGGGACGTAACAAGTCATCGACGTTTCCCCCTTACTCCGCAGATAGCATTCCTTCAGGGCGCGGAGATAATTCCCCGATAGTTGGGATACGGAACGGCTGTGAGTATTGGTGGAAGAACCCTCACGACTAGCGAGCACGTCGTAGTAGAAGGAATCACCTGATTTACAACGGCAGCATAGACCAGCTCGAATGCCCCAACCGTCGTTAACAAATGAAATTCATCGAACTCATACTTGGAGATAAGCTCATACGTAATATCATCCTCAGGGGCATAGAAACGAACCCCGAAGGCTTGAAGCTCATGCTTTTCCTTGAATATTTCAAGATCGATATGCTTGAAGGTTACTTTTTTCCTGCTAACAGAGACACTGCGTATCAAGGGAGCAGCCTCATCCTCCTCGGCGGGGCCGGATGAACTAACGAACGCTTCCGAAGCTTTTCTCTTCACGGGGGGATTCTTTGAAGATTCAACCCTAGGAGCTACACCCTTCGTATTCTTCCCTTTAAAAGTTGGAGAAGACCGTAGATGATGCTCGGGCACTAACGAACGTAGAGGAGGAATGTCAAAAGCAACAGCGCGGGGCGGAGCCTGCGTACTCCTAGTATCATCACGAGGACGAGCCATGAGCGATCAAAGACTCTTCGAACCAGACGGAATTATCGGGGAATCTCTTCCCTAGAGGACGAGGCTTTCGCTCCAGAAGAAACTCGACTCCGACGAACATCATCTTGAGACTCTCGACGCGGAGGAGATCTCGATAACCCAGAATCAGGAGTCTGATAAGTAGGCCGCGGACGGTCAGACATGGCTGCGGAAAGAATAAAATCAAGAACAAGTTACACAATCAAAAAACATTACCAAAATCAAAAAACACATCCATAGCAATACAACCACGATAACTAGCAACCCTAAAATTAGTATACATGCTCAAATTTCACCCTCGAAGTAATGGCTTCCTTAATTTAAGATGAAGAACAGGGGCAAACTAGTATGCAAGCATCAGAAGAAGTTCTTCATCACAAACAAGGAACAACAGTAGCAGAAATTCACAAATCAACACAACATAAAACGGTGGAAATAAAGAAAAGAAAAACTTACCGGCAAAAACAGCAGTAGAAGAAACAAACAGGAGAAGCGGGCGTGATTAATGCTAAGGTGGAGAGAATTTAAGATCAAAGGTGCAATGAAGACTGACAGAGAATTTAAGATCAAAGGTGCAATGAAGACTGACAGAGAATTTAAGGTCACAGGTTCAATGAAGACAGACAGAAAATTTAAAGGCTGGAAAAAGAATGAAAACTGCGAGTGTTTAGGAAGAATGAAATTAAATTTTCTTTCTATCCTTAAAATACCCGAAAGAAAGAGAAGGAAATTAAGGGAGGAATGGGAAACGTGCCCGTTACATAAGCAGTTAATGCACGAATAAAAGACGTGCCCAAGTATCTAGGAGAAGTTATTAGGAGTGAGAAGAATATGCGACGATAGTTTTTCTTCAAGGCACCCACTAGTCATTCAAGCCCGAAGAAAAGGGGCAAATTGTGTACACATATATCTCACTATCAGACACGTGTATATAAAAAGGTACGTGGAAAGCATGCAGGCCAAAACATCAAAACATGATGCATCACGAAACACCCAATAAACCCCGAGGAGTTACTTTATCTCATCCCAAAAAGAGGAGCTTAAGATCAACGGTGGAGAGAAAGTTAGCTGACACGGACTGACAGGGGCAGAAGACACTTGTCTGACACGAGCAGACCCCTCAACTACCCGCATTAAACACTCTGAGCAGTGTACGTGTCGACCAACCTGTGGAACGAGCGAGGATGCCTCTGCGGGATCAAGGGGCAAACGCAGACCTCCGCGTGATGGACGCAGGGACACAAGAAGATAAGGTTCCAACGGTCTTCAAAGATGGGGCCCACGTTCTAACCTTATAAATACCCAATCTCCACTAAGAGGGAGGGGGATCGAAAAAGATCAGGAAGGGAAGGAGAGAGAGAGAGAGAAATAGTAAAGGTAAGTTAATCCCTTAGAGGAGAGAAACATGTAAACCCCAAAAGTCATTCAACTATTCGTGTAACCGTGAAGAACATAGTAAAACAACAAACCCCGTGGATGTAGGCCTTAGTGCTGAACCACGTAAACCTTGTTCTATTTACATTTCAGCACTTTACATTCATTTAGCTCCGTGCATGTTTACTTGTATGTTTTGTTTTCCTTAATACTTATACCCCATGCACAAACGCCACGCATGGAGTTGTTGGATGAGGCCATGATAAACCCGAAGGTTTTGAGTCGATGAATCAACACCCGGGTACCATCATCATAATTTCTTTAGATGATAATGATTGATTGTGAGCGTTCGGACCCCCTCGTGGTCTGTGTGCTCACATTTTCTATGTTTCTTTCATTAATTGTAGGCATTCCTAGTTTAAACCAGAATCAAAATTAGTGTGTCAAACTATGAATGAACGAACATAACTGACTTAATTATTAGTTGCAACTTGAAGTACCCAGGATGAACATGCCATAATATTTATAGAATGTGCAACAAGGGCAATTGGCATACAAACTCTGTTAAAAGTGGAAATCGAAAGTAAGTCAAAATTCTAAGACCATTCAATAACTATATGTATAACTAAATTCTGGAGCCGACATTAGTGAATCATTTTGAAACGGTGACGGATCTTATGTTAAACATTATGGGCAGTATTTTTACGACACATAGTTGTGCATGATTTTGGAATAGGAATACCCGTTAGATAGCAAGAATTTTCACCCGCTAGTCTTAAAGTTTTACAATTCTACATCCATGGATTTTATGTGCCAGCGCCGATGATGGCCGACTGCTGTGCGTCTACTTGTCACATCTCTGTCTGTCCTTAATAGAGGTGGTCTCTGTAATTAATAGAGGTGGTTCATCTAGTACTTTCTCGTATTTATGGTAAATGAACGAGCCTTCTTCCCTGTTTTATAATATAATCTTTGTTTCATAAAAATGAAAAGAAAACGAAGTTCGCATGCGAAACAGAGCAACTGTTTAGTCGAAAGCCGGCGCGCGTCAACACCAGGAACTTTGTGACTGACAGTTATCTAGGGAAGCGTGGATAGGCTGTAAGTATAGTCGGTCTCTGATTGTAGATACGACTCACAGTTGCTCTGTTCTAATTTATTAATATTGTTGGCAAGGATATATATATATATATATATTTATAGAAGTTGAATAGTGAAATTGGTGTGAAATGAAAAGCTATTTTATAATTCTATAACGTATCTAAATTTTAATTTTGATTGATTTTATTTCGACGGAAAGAGGGACTTTGAAAAATTCCTAGAATTATTTATTGGATTACGATATTCAAATTGAGGTTTGAATTGTTACGAAATGGAAGTGGTAAATAAACATACCCTCCTGTTTCATCATAATACATTACACACTGATACAACCAATTTACAATGTGAATTCTTTGATACGTATGAAACCAAATAAAATAGAAAAGACTACTTTGAATATTGGTATTTTGATTATTCTTCAATCATTTAGAGATTTTTTCTTCAGTAAGATGAAATCCATTAGAGCAGTTTACGCTAATCCTGTAATCACGATCCATTTGGATAACCATTAATCTCTTTTATTTAATTCTTGACCATCGTCACCTCAGAATTGATTTATTGATAGTATATATATTTTAGTACGTAGGAAATACTTTTAATTTCTTAACGTGTGTTTGTATCCCGGTCATTTGAAAAATAACGACGTCTCAACTGCAGCGTCGGTGCTACTGCTACCAAACCATCACCCTATGTTGAGATCAAAACAAAGAGGTCCAGAAAAGACTTGCACCCAACTAGATATATGTTACGAGACCATTACATCTCCACGTAATTTTAATTAATGGTGCTAAGGTCGGACATGGGCATGCATTCTGTCCCGCAGAGTTATTATCCAATTAAATAGTTGAAGTCAAAACTGAACGTCCATTCCAAGCTAATTAGATCTCGAAAGATACCAGTAGAAAATATGTATGCCTCGTTGAGTCATTGCCTTGTGAAACAGATGTCTTCAACATACAGTATATTAAAAACGACTATTAGATATCCTCCAGGATTTGCAGTTGGAGTGTTGGACGAGCATATTAATTTTATGTATAAAAATTATTCCCAGAATGAAGATGAACCCTGTTTTTGGGGGCACACATTTTAATTAACAAATCATCCCACTATTACATTTTGATATCTATATAAAGTGGCTTCTTAGACTTCCTGAATAACCATCTTATCTAAATTTTTCTCTCTTACTCTCTTTTTAGCAAAGCTTTTCTTGGATTACTCTCCTAGTAAAGAACAGTGATGATATGTAAACAAAGGGATTTTCAATCACTTGAAGAAGCATGAAGGTATATCTAAACGTCGATCAACGTAATTATTCTCAGTGTTCAACATCATCATCAACAGAAGTATCAACTCCTCTAAGTCCTACAACTCCTCTTTTAAGTCATGCAACTCATCTACACGATCTTCTTATTTCTTTCCTTGGTGAAATTGTCAGTACAATCTTCCTTATAGTGTTTATTGTCTTCGTAGCCATCATAAAAATCGCAATACATATTGTAGTAGCTTGTAGAATAGTTTATCGTGGACTGCATCATCGGGAAACAACCAGAACCTATGCAACAAGCTTCAGCGGCTTGGAAGAACAAGAAGAAAGTGGTGGCATTAGGTTGTCATTAAGTGACCTACAGAACTTTTCTAGTTTTAAATATGATACGGGTGAACCTACTCAAAAATGCATTGTTTGTCTGGAAAGGTTTGTAGAAGGTGAAATTTGCAGAAGTCTACCAAGATGTAACCATGTTTTTCATGCTAGCTGTGTTGACTCAAGTTCCCTCATGCCCACTTTGTCGACGAATCGTTGTTAAACCTGGAGTGGATCAATTACTACTGGCGGATTCATCTGGTAGCAGTGCATAGTTTTCCTTGTAAGATGTGGATTCGGATGTGAGCACGAAACAATAATCGCCAAAAGTTTACATCAAAGAAAAGTTACAAAAAATTGCAGCTTTAACTATCCATAGTTTTGGAAATTTTGTGGAAAATTCCATGTGAAGAAAGCTAGCTGAGCCCAACTTTGACCAGAATGGTTGTCCAAATCATCATTAGATTTTTTATTGGATTTTACCCGAAATGTTTGGAATGTTACCATCGCTCCCAAAAATGAAAGTTTACTGAACAACGAGCAGATTGGAGGTTTGTCTGTCAATGTGAAATAAATTTTTTTGCCTTACATCTTGGTACTTTTACCTTTTGGTTATTCCGTAATCGAAAATGATTCATACACAACCTTATATGTATACCGTGTAAGAGAGGGATGGGGCCTACTTCTGCCTGTATCCCAATGCAAAAAGAGTGACATTTCTATCATTGGATCCCTTTCGGTGCACACAAAGTTGTGTGTACCAAAACCGTTTCGTAATATAGAATCCACTGTCCCCATCTTAAATGACATATTTAACAATTGTTAAAGTCCATCCACGTACGGGCCCTCGTCATCATGTGCCAAAAAGAGGTAGAACTACCTTTTAGTTACAAAAGTTTAGGTAGAACTTACGCATCACAGATCATACATAACTGTTAGTTACATCAACCAACACATTTAGGTATAATTAAAGCAGTGATTCTTTACAGACCGCGAAAACCGATTACGATAAAACTCCTAGACTCAGTTCTTTTTATGAGTTCCGGCAGGCCCCGTGGAGGATGACAGGGGAACCGATATTTGTGAGACAATTTGGGGGCGTTTTTTTTCTCGTTTTTTTTCTCGGTCGTTAATATCTTTTGTAATCAAAGTCTATATACTCTTTCCAAAGGAATCGTTAATATCTTTTGTAATCAAAGTCTATATACTCTTTCCAAAGGAATCAGACTCTCCTAGAATGGTCATGTGTCTAACTACGATACTGATAAAATATGCACGCCATATCACCATTAGTGCTTTTCAGTAATCATCGTTTTGCATAGTGTTTTTCTGACCTGCACCATAAAATTACTTACAGTGAAAAAGTGAAAGTACCTATAAAATTAAACCTGGATTGATTGGGGTATATCCAAATTAATTGGGGTACACCAAATGAGACAAAATAAGGTCATTTTGAAGTAAAACAGAAAGCCCTTTAACCATATATTTTCAAAATGGTTAAAATGGCCCCACAATGATTAGCACTAATTTAATTAAAATGATTAGATTAGTTAAATTAGTTAGATTAGTTAGTTGATTTATAAGTTGGGTCTTAGAAATAATTAGAGAGAGAAGTAGAATGAAGTAGTAGAGGAAGTTTTGGGGGCAAAAGTTAGGGTTTTTGTGAAATTTGTGATATGAGTGAGATGAGTGATTCTAATCCTGATTTTGAAGTGGGGGAATCTTCTAACTTTCCTCTTACGATGAGTACTTGTATGATGATCTACCAAATCATGATCAAATGGATTATATGCATGATCCTCACTTTTATTTTCCTCAAACTCAAGATGGGGATGAAGGTCTTGAGCCAAACGTAGAATCCAATGACCCAGAAGAAGAGAATGGAGCTGCAAGTAATCAGGTAGACAACTTACCTGGTGAAGATTGTGATTTTTCCGTGCAAATGATCGATTTTTTTTTTATTTCCACTTTTGCTGCTCAGTGTCGGCAAGGTCGGCGATTATCGACCCTGCCGACTATAAGAGCCGGCGTGGTCTTCGTTTAAATAACGCTCCGTCTTTTCATAAGCATTGTTTAGTCGGCAAGGTTGAAAATATGAACCCTGCTGACTACCAATTTTTTTTGCAACACAGGAGACGTTACATGAAACATGCTTAAGCCGGCATTATAGTGTATATGGACCCTGCCGACTATAGATCGGCCGTCACTTTTTTATATTTCGACCATGCCGGCTGCTATTTAGCCGGTATTGTTTTGTATATCGACCCTGACGACTTTTGTAGTACACATCAACTAACTTTTGATGTTTTGTAGATTGCATTGGTACCGATGACGGATCAGCCTCAAGCTCACAGTGTTAGGGGTCCTGATACTTCCGCACATTATGCTAATGATTTGGAGTGGAAGGAAAAAAACGACGCGGTCAAGTGGTTATTGAGAAATCAAAAAAGAAGATGTGTGTTCTAGTGAAAAACATCCAACAAAAAGATACACGGTTTGAAATGGTATGCGAGTGTAATGGGTCGCCGGATGCATGTCACTTATGTGTATGATAAGAAGACGACGAGGGTGTACAAGACGAAGTCAAAGAAGTGTGGTTGCCCATTCAAAATTATTTTTGGGAGGAACAAAGAAACAGATAACATGTGGAGAATGAGTAGAGTTGATGTTGGTTGGCATAGCCATAAAGATCCGGAAAGTCTTGTTGGGCACTGCCAAGTTGAAACCGCACGAGTTCGAACAAGTAAGAACAAGTTGGAGAATTAAACCAAGCAATCTCCTTAGTAAGTTCAAGAGGGAC
This sequence comes from Papaver somniferum, assembly GCF_003573695.1. Classification (NCBI taxonomy): domain Eukaryota; kingdom Viridiplantae; phylum Streptophyta; class Magnoliopsida; order Ranunculales; family Papaveraceae; genus Papaver; species Papaver somniferum. Next base: position 3,231,032 of record NW_020620381.1, read on the forward strand.
GACCCGGATAACCTTTCTTCATTGTCTACAACTTATACGGCCAAGGCAACTATCAAAAGAATTGAATGTGATAGAAGAAAGGTAATGGAAGAATAACAATGGTTGGCACACAAATACAACTACACGGTGAGGCACCATGAGTCATCGGAGGGGAAGGTGGATCGTATTTTTCATGCGCATCCCGATATGATCCAAATAGGCCGGTGCTTTTACCAAGTTTTGTTCATGGATTGCACTTATAAGACGAATAGGTACAACATGCCTTTGTTGAACATTGTAGGACAAACCTCGGATAAGCAATCGTTCACGGTGGCATGGTGTTTTATGGATCGTGAGAAGGATGATAGCTATTTTTGGGCATTAGAAACTTTGAAGCTTCTCCACCATGAAGACGAGACTTCCAGGGTTGTAGTGACCGACAACGAGCAAGCAATAATGAACGCCGTGAGGATAATTTTTCCCAATGCACAAAATTTTCTTTGCACTTGCCATATATAATGCAATCTTAGAAAGAATTGTAGGAGTCGTATCCAAAAATCGAAGACAAAGAAAGGTATTAAACGTGAAAAAGAAGAAGATGAACGTATTATCAAACTAACTAAAGATGAGCGAGAGAAGGAGAAAGAAAAAGAAGACGAAGAATGGAATGAAGGCGAGATAAAATTTGGGTTATTCATGAAAGCGTAGGATAAGTTGGTTTGGTCAATGAGTGTGGCAAGATATGAGATAAACTTGAAGGAGTTAGAGGATGATTGGGGCGTTAATTACCCCAAAGTAGTGGCATATTCAAGAGACAATGGTTGACGCCACACAAAGAGAGGTTTGTGTATGATTTTACTTACGATTATAAACGTTTCAAACTTGAGTCCACAAGTATAGTAGAGCAAGCTCATGGGAGACTAAAATGTCTACTTTTCACGAGTCAAAATGGGATTGTGACGTGCAACATGCTATCCATGAGTACACTAATAATGATATCGACAAGATAAGAAATCAATTCGAAGAAAGTAGGTTCCGGAAGTTGAAGGAGTTAAAGGAGGATGATTGTTTGCTTGTTGGTATACATAAAAACGTCTCTCATTGGGCAATACGTTTCATGATGAAACATCTCAAGTTGTATCAAAAGTATGATGACCCGAGAACACCTTGTAAGTGTATGATAATGAAGGCTATCGGACTTCCATGTCGTCATATGCTTGGTAGGTATAAAACTCCCATTCCGAGTGAATATATAGAACCATATTGGAAGCAACTATCTTTCAAACCGGCTCCAAGAGAAGATCCCGGTGAAGAGTTTGGCGACATGGAACTTGGGAGAATAATCCTTGATAAGTATCCCACATTGAATAGGTTGTAAAAACAAACTATGAATCACAAGTTGATGCCGATTGTTTACCCTTTTATGGAAGAACTTGAAGAACCGGCGAAACGAGATGCTTGCGGTAAACTACCTACCACAAAGACGAGGGCGGAATAAATTGAACAAATTAAAGAGTATTTGAGTACAAAATGCGATCCATCCGGACATGACTATACCGAGGCGCAATACAAAGAGGAGACGGCTAAAAATAAAAGAGGCCGTCCGAGGAAAGAAACAACTACACCAACGGTGTCAAACTTGAATCCAAATGAAACTCCACCTCTTGAGAGTCAAGCAAGTATTGTAAATAAAAGGGGTCGTCCGAGCAAAGAAAAAACTACACCAACCATTTTAAACTTGAATCTAAATTAAATTCCACTTCTTGAGAGTCAAGAAAGTTTTGTGAAGAAAATAGGTCGTCGAGTAAAGAAAAACTACACCAACCGTTTCAAATTGAATCCAAATGAAACTCCACTTCTTGAGAGTCAAGCAAGTCAAGGAGATGTTGTGAAGAAAATAGCTCGTCCGAGGAAGGTAGTAAAACCGGTATTGAAAGAGTATCGCGTACAACTCCCTCAAATTATTTGAGAGTTCATTATTGGTACTGACGACGTCCCAAAGAATGGAAATTGTGGGTTTCACGTTGCCTCCCAACAATTAGGACACCTAAGTGGAGCGATTGAGGAGAATCTCATCCAATGTCAATACATAAGAAAGAAGATGGCCGACCGACTAGAAAAAGACAAGGAGTTGTATATATCAATGAGGCTAGAAGGTTCTATGGAGGACAAAGATTTGCTTACTAGTGTTAAAGGCTCGGAGGGAAATGCACTGATCAAATGGGAGCATTGGTAGAGAATGTCGGAGTGTGGCCATCTATTCGCGGATACGTGGTCATGCATGGTACAATTTTTTAGTAAAGGACTAAGTGTAGCATTTGCACCGAGACATGCAGTTTGTGTGGAGCATCTCAGGCATAGAAGAATTGTTATGGCTTTGGTTGATGGTAATCATTTTATTGGTCTACAACTCAAAAAGAAATGTCCATTACCTCCTCTTTGTAGGTTTAGTTTTTGGGAAAAGTTCATATTCAACAAGAGCAGGGAATGTATGAAACTTTATGAGGACAACATGCACCTTTGAAATGGTTTAAATGAGTCTAGGGAATGTCACATAGATTTGACTAAAGGAGGTTCAATAGTAATGAGTGATGATTGATTATGATTAGGGAATGTCACATAGATTTGAATGAACTCTCTCCAATAGATTTCAGTGATGAGTGATTATGATTAGGGAATAAGGAATCTTTTTGGAGTACTTTTGTAATCGCATTCGTGTTTTGTGTAATGTACTTTGGATTACTACAAATGAATGAAATGGATGTGTTTTTTGGTGTATACTCCTTTGGTCGGCGTTGTATTTATCACACGACCAAGCCGGGTATCCAAGGGTCGGAAGGTTTTGATTTCGTCAGGTTGCCGGCTATACTACATGACAGCACAGGAAAAAAGGCCTGGGACGGTCGACAAGGTCTTGATTTCAGCAGGTTGGCGGCTTTTTTGCGGTCAGCAGGGTTTATGAGGACAACCATGCCGACCAAAACAGAAAAAAAAGTTGTTCCTGGATGTTCTTCACACATAGTATAGGCAGGGTTTATGAGGACAACCCTACCGACTACTTTCGTCGGCTATGTTAATAAACTGTTAAGTGCCGTCTGTTAATCAGCCGGAACGCTTTGAATTTTGTATAATGCCGACTAAAATCGAGTGCAATGATTGTTAAGAACTTTTGAAACTTAATTAGAGAATACAAACCTTAAACATTTAATTAGAGCATACAAACCTTAATTAAAGCATACAAACGATAAAAACTTAACCCTAACACATTTGGGACATAGATAATATCTTAATCTAGTACACAATTTCTTAGGAGAGGTAATTACCTTCATCTTACCATCGTAACATGGATCTGTGCATGATAGAAGGTTGATTTTAGCAACTTCATCTTCATACGGAGCTAGGCGCTCATCTATCCAATAGAAAAACCTACAGCAGGTGCGTTTTGAAGCATACGGATGATATACATCTCCTATTGCAACTTTCATGAGAAATAAGAATCCCTTACAACCATCAATAGTGCATTTTCTTCCTTAAAAGGGACAATCCTTTGCAAAATGACTACTTAGTGTACAAAGACTACAAATATTTGAGTGTGTTGCACTTGAAACTTCCATTCCTTATGCAAGGTTGAAGATGAAGTTGAGAATGCTTTTATAGTAACAACACACTTAATGTCTTGATTTTGAAATTTCTAACCGTTGAGCATTCAATGGGTTGTACTTTGTACCTAAAAAAATAATATTTTTATACTAATAACATTTAAGTCGGCAAGGTCTACATTTAAAACCATGTCGACTACCTATCCCTGACAGCACTATAGCATATAGCCTGGGTGGTCGGCAAGGTCGAGCTTACAAACCATGCCGACTTAGTAAAACTCTAATATTGTCTAAAACTGCACAAAAATGAATAAGTTCTAAAGCAATTAACATAAGTTTAACAAGTCTAAGACCACAAACTAACAGTTCAAAACATAACGTAATAGTTCAAACCACAATCTAAGTTTCTAAACCAAGTGAAACATAATAAAGTTTAAGAATTTCATGGATCATTCTCATTGTTGTCATCTTCCTCCATATCACTAGCTTTTTCACCACCACTAGCTTTTTCACCAGTATCAGCTTTTGCTTTTCCCTTATCTTGACCTATGTAGTCACCGACCTCATTGTAAGGGGTTCACTCCAGAAAAGTCAGATGCCCTCAAAAAAGTTCTTGGATCAACCTCCTCTTCTTCCTCCTCCGATGATGTACATTCTTCATAGTTGAGGGGATTGCTAGGACTCTCCATAAACCTTAGAAATTCTTCAGGATCTTCCTTACCCATCAGAAGTAACTTTCTTACAGGGCAATTTTTTTCAGTTTCATCTTTAGGATCTTCTAAACCAGGATAAATTCTGTCAATAAATTCCAATAGCTCTGCTGCATTGCTAACAAGACAAGGGATATCTTCTATTTTTGCTTCTGGGAACCTAAACAATACACAAATAAGAGATATGAAAATTCTACACATTGAAACATAGTTCTGATAATACAGTCGGCAGGGTCGATAATCTGAACACTTCCGACTAAAACATAGTCGGAGGGGTTGTAATTATATACCACGCCAACTAACACACAGTCGGTAAGGTCCTATTCAAGAAAGATGCCGACTATTAACTAAGAAAAATCAAGTTTTTGTGACCTAAAGTCGGTGTGGTACAAGTCTAATACAATGCCGACTAGATATAAGTCGGCAAGGTTGGTTATTATACCTTGCCGATCCGGGTTATTGTCTAACAGTCGCCATGACTGTTATGAAAACTCGGCAGGATATTCATCTTGAGACCATGCCGGCTCTTACGAAATATCAAAAGTCGACGTGGTTTTAGATTATCGACCTTGCCGACTAAAACACACAAGTCATAATTTTTGATAATCTAACATGATATAACAATCATACAACACATCAGAATAATGGGTTTGAGTTTAAAAATCACTTCCAGTCTTCTTTTCGCCGGTGGATGGTTCTTCTCAACATTCTCAGGGATTGCATTCTCGGGTTTACTTATTCCAACTTTTTCCTCTAATTTGGGTCTTTTGATGTTACCTGTTAAATCTCTGTTGCTACTGGATCGTTTAGAATCAACCATTTTTTGTAGAAAATCAAAATTGAAAATTTTGGTTGATGTAATAAGATGAAGGAAGGAGAAGAGGAGAGGGATTAGAGAAGATAAATCAGGAGAAAGATTAAACGTTTTTAGTTTTTAAGTTTAGGGTTTAGTTTTAGGTTACTTAGTGCAGGGATATTAAAGTAATTTTGCCACGTTTTGACCTCCCCTTACTAAGGGCACTATGTCCATTTAAATCGGGGTACCGGGTATACCCCAATCCAGGAAATTAAAGAAGTAAAGGCACACTTTTCAGAAATGGAAATAGTCTATGACATCATAAAATGAAAGAAATGTAAGCAAACTTTTTCAGAAACGGGAAGCAGGCTAGGACATCAAGTAAAGACTTGCACAACTCTGTGACCGAGGACTATAACATCTCCACGCAATGTGAATGGTGCTAAGTCTAGACATGGGCATTATGCCACGCAAAGTTGTTACCGAATTTAATAGTGGAAGTCAAAACTGAATCATTCCTATTATCAGTTCACAAAAGATACACTTATAAAATATGTATATTCTTGTGAAACAAATGTCTTCAACACGTATAGTGTATACAAAATTATTATTAGACGCGTTCCAGGATCCCAATACTTGCAGTTGGAGTGTTGGACCAACACGTTAAGTTTATGTATAAAATATGTATGGTTTATTGGCTTGTGAAACAAATGTCTTCGACATGTATATAAAACTACTATTATTAGACTCTTTCCAAGATAACAGTACTTGCAGTTGGACAAGAATCGAGATCGTCTGTGCCACTGCTTGTGTGTGTCCTATGTGCCATACCAATAGAAACACGCCACATCATTCCTCTCGTTAACCATGACTAACTAAATAGATTTTCTATTTATACAACACTAATCGATTAGGAAAGATAATTAATTAGTTAAAGAAGATATTACAAATCCAAGAGAAAATACCGTGTTTCTATTGGTGTGGCACATATGGCACACACAAGCAGTGGCACAGACGATCTGGACCCGTTGGACAAAGACTAACACGTTACTTATATATATAAATTATCCACACAATAGAAAAATGAGCATATATAGCGTGGTGCTATTAAGGTGTCTTCCTAGACTCCCTGAACACCTCATCTTATCTTCAAGTTTTTTCTCTTTTTTAGCAAAGCTTTTACTATATCAATCTCCTCGGAAGGTGTACAGTGATGATAACCAAAGGGATTTCAATCATTTGCAAGAAGCATGGAGGTCTTCACGTCTCCGACCAACATAATTATTCTCAGTGTTCAACACCATCATCATCATCATCAGAAGTATCAACTCCTCTAAGTCAGCTTGCAAGCACTCATCCACACGGTAGATGCATGATTAAATGCACAAACACATATTCTAATCTTCTCATTTCTTTCCTTGATGAAATTGCCAACGGTATGTGCCTTGCCGTGTTTATTGTCTTTTTAGCCATCACAAAAATCTCCTTACATATTGTAGTAGCTTGTACAATAGTTCATCGGAAACTGCATCACCGGCAAACAACTAGAACGGGCAACACCACAAGCATCAGCGGCTTGGAAGAAGAAGAAGAAAGTGGTGGCGTTATTAGGTTATCATTAAATGACATACAGAACCTTTCTAGTTTTGAATATGAAATGGTTGAACCTACACATCAAGATTGCATTGTTTGTCTAGAAAGGTTCATAGAAGGTGAAAGTTGCAGAAGTCTACCAAAGTGTAAGCATGTTTTTCATGCTAGTTGTGTCGATTCATGGTTGATTCAAGTTCCCTCATGTCCACTTTGTAGACAAATCGTTGTTACACCTGGAGCGAATTAATTAATATGTACTGCCGGCAAATCGTAGTTACTCAATCACCATAACAAACAAGAACTCAAGAAGCCAATACATATACAATCCATTTTTTGTAAAGAAATGATAATAATAATAATTTGTTTGAAGCATTATGACATTAGTTTTGATGCATCATTTGCATTTTAATTAGTAAACCAGCCTGCACTACTAGACAAGCTGCCGCCGTTCATCTGCAATTTCGCGTGTAGTTGCGCTTTAGAATTTCATAGGCATAATTAAGATGACCAATACTCAGGGACGGAGTCAGGATTTTAATGGACGGTAAATAAAAAGAATAGCACATTAAAAATCGTTGCGTATCAAAATTTTTGTTGCACGTCAACATCAACCAGCAAGAAGTGGTATTGGATGGAGATGTCTGTTTCATTTTGGTCAAACAAATGAATTTGAGAAGAAAGAGGCAAGAGTTAACTACACTCGGAACAAGAAAATTAACGGTGATTAGGTCTTGGAGAGCTGGACTCTTGGGATTTCTGGGGTGCAAAAACCAATTGCGCTTTGATTTGGGTTTGCAAAACTAACACTCAATTCCACACCCTTGCACTACATTGCCTCCGCCCCTGCCTGTACTTCAAATTTGTTTCTCGATACTTTTAAGTAGCATAAAAATGACTGAAGCATCAAACCGGGGATGTAGCTCAAATGGTAGAGCGCTCGCTTTGCATGCGAGAGGTACAGGGTTCGATACCCTGCATCTCCATAATATTTTTTTAATTTTATTTCGTTTTGTTTAATTGTTTTCCCTTCGAACCATATTCATCTCTTCTACTGCCTTGGAAAGTGTTTTTATCCTCCTCCTCCTTGATAGAGCCAGCGACGAGCAGAAACCTAACACCATCACCAGTCCACCGCCACCGTCTAAACAGCCCACCACCGCCACCACCTTCTTCTTCTCTAAAAGTAAAAGCAATACCAGCTTTTTCAGTCATAGAGAAGAGGAATTTCGATGAAAATGGCTGACTAGAAAGGTAAGCTGAATCGTTTTCCTATTCGTCTTTTAATTTGAGAATATGTGTTAGAATCTTATAAAATTTGTAAGTTAGGGTTTCAAAAAGTTGAAAGCACTTGGGGATTTTTCAGAATTAGATTGATTTAGACAGTCATATGAACTAGGTTTAGGTTATTTTTGATGATTTTTTTTTCTGATTAATTGTGCAATTAGGTTGATTCTAGTTTTTGGATGAACTGATTTTATATAATCGAGGTAAATATTAAAATAGATGTATTGCACTTCTGTCTAAGAAAAAGATTCCAATTTGGTGATATAGTTGTATTGGTGTTGAAAGTAATCACCAAATTGGTGGTATTGATGTTATCTGATATGTTCATTCGCATCAAATCCAACTCGTTAAAGTACAATAGACGCTACCTAGTTTCAAATGCTTCTTATGTTACCAAGTAGAGTATTATTTTAGCTTCGTCTTTCGTATCACTGAAATCGGAATTGTCAGTTGTGTAAGGTTAACATGAGTTCACTAAATTGGGCATGAGGTCTGAGTCATAGAGAAGCATAAAAGAGAGAAAAGGGGTATAATGAGAAGCTTTTTTTTCATAATTGGATTGAGGCGACCTAATGACCTATTACCTGAGTTCAGATTAAGTTTCTAAAAGAATGCTATGTCGTTCCATGGGAATAAGGCCATTCGTGTTTTGGACTTTTAGTTTAAATGGTACAACTAAGAGCGATTGGTATCAGAGAGCTACATATCGGTATATCTTTGCAACTCTACTTTTATAAAAAAAAGAATGTTTTGCGCAGTGCTAGCCTGTTATCTCCGTACCATTTATCATCTTGTGCTTTATTGTCAACTTGGCCTTTCTATTTCCATTTCATTGTTCTCTGCTTTATCATTACCTGTAGAACACTATTATATTACAGGCTCAGGGCATTTGTTTTGGTTGCCCTGTCTTTTGAAACATTGTTTGTGTAGCCTTTTTGGAGATTACGTAAGCCAACAGACATTAGTCAACAAGTTTAGGTACAATATAAGTATTCAACTTTCAATACTATTTCCAACTGCAGATGCAATCTGTAGAGTTCGCTTTTCCATATATTTTAAATATTAGACTTGTCAAAAACGCTGCATTGGTTTTGAGCATTTAGCTATTTGGATGGACAGGGACTTGTTCTCGTATTTGCTAGGTTCAACTTTGGAAAGGAACAGCCACTCAGTGATACACGGAAGTGTTTCTTTTGGATAGGGTTTTGCTGATTGTCTTTGGGTTGGCTGGTCAGTTATTCTCTAATATCATTTTTAGCAACATTCAAGGTTCCAGAGGTATGACCAGAATTAGTCCGAAAAAGGAAAAGCATGAGAATGGGAATGAGGGCACTTCAGCCCGAACAAGACCTTTCACATTCGAGGAGATTATGCTGAGAAGGAGAAAGAATAAATCAAGTTCAGAAGCGGAAGCTGAAGAGTCAGAGAATCTTTTGGTGAAGGAAAATGATGTAACAATTCCAAATCATTCTGAACTCGGTGAAGCTCATGAAAAAATCAAGACTAAAGCTTCAGACGATAGTGAGAAGATCAGTTCCACAAGGGAACATGAGAGTACCTCTGTGGAGGAGGACCAGTTAGGTAGAAAAGATAATGAAAATTTTGATGCTAAAAGCTACTTAGTGGCGGAGAAACTAGACAAAGAGGTCAGTGAGAGGACTAAAGAGGAGAAGAGTGAAATAGGTAGTCGTGTCAGTAGTAGAAATGAGGAAGTTACGTCTGAGTTAGAAAATAAAACTGAGAAAGATACTACAAGTAGAGTTGAAGGGGATAAGAAGGAAAAACATAGTCATCACCGAAGCAGAAATGAGGAGAGATTAAAAGATAACTTGGAGAATGAGCCTGACAAAGTTACAAAAAATAAAGGTAAAAGGGATAAAAATGAAAAGTCTCGTCATTACAGAATCAGAAACGAGGAGATATCAAGAGATGACATGGAGGTTGAATCTAACGAAGAATTAAGAAATGGAGCTAAAGGGGACAAAAATAAAACACAATGTCACCGTGAAAGTAGAAAAGAGGAGAGATCAACTGATGTTTCGGAGAATAAACCTGATAAAGATATGGAAAGTAAAGCTAAAGCGGATAGAAATGATAAATCGAGTCATCCCAAAAGCAGAAATGATGAGATATCAAGAGCTGACGTTGAAGTTCAACCAGAGAAGAGCTCTCGGAGAAAGGAGACATCTTCAGGCACAGAAAAGAGGAAATCTGACACTGAAACTAAAAGAAAGCAACGCCCAGCTGGTTATGAGAAAGATAGTTCTGAGGTTGATGGGAATGCTGTAAAGAAACAGGATTCCGGAAAAAGATACGACTCAGAAACTTCGGGAAGAAAAGGTAGAAGGGAGTCATCTCCATCTCACTATGATGAAGAGAGGCCAAAAAGAAGAAGGTCAAGGAGTCGTGAAAAAAGGGATAAAGATAGGAGGTCAATTTCTGATTTGCCTAGGGCTCACAAGCGTACTTCTTATCAGGAGCGGGAGCATGAGTCATCTAGGAAGTCGTATCTTGATGCTGATAAGAATAAAATGTCAAGCAATAGTGGGTATGGAAGTAGTCATTATCATCGTCATGGTGGGCATGAAAGTAGGCTTGGTGGCTATTCCCCTAGGAAGAGAAGAACGGACTCTGCTGTTAAGACGCCTTCTCCTACTGCCCGTTCTCCAGAGAGGAAAAGTGCTGGTTGGGATCTCCCACCTACAGGAACTGACAAAAGCTCTGCTGGTTCCATTCTCTCAAACATACAAAACTCTGATCAAATCTTATCCTCCAGTGTAAATGAGGTGCCTGCTGCTGTTCTTGTTAAATCAAATTCAGCAACGAAAAAAGCTGTATTTTCTGGGTCTTCCTCAAGTACCCTATCAGCGTCAAAGAATTCCACTGCTGATAACGTTCAACCAACATCTCCAAGGAGAAGACTTCTTGTAGAGAATGTACCAACTTCAGCCTCTGATAAATATGTAATGGAGTGTTTCAATAACTTTTTTCTGTCATCAGATGCTTATCACATTCAAGGAACCCTGCCATGCATTCGCTGTTCTGTAAGTGGATTTTTTTTTTCATTTACAAAAAAAAATTAATTTTCTCTTCTTCTTATTGGCATTTCAATGGCTGTATGTGTGGTGCATATTAGATGAATAAAGAGAAGCGGCAAGCTCTTGTGGAATTTCTTACACCAGAAGGTGCCACAACAGCCCTCTCTTTTGATGGTAGACTCTTCTCTGGATCTATTCTCAAAGTTAGACGCCCGAAGGACTTCGCGGAATCAGCAGTAAGATTGCTAATTATGTCTTTTGTTCTTTTTATTTCTACTTTAGTAAGTAATAATATTTTCAATTCATTATTTAATATTTATGTTATGTTAACCTAATCTTTTTCCATTATATCATATTGGATGACATCATCTTTCAGTTTCTTTCCATCTTGGTTGACACATAGAAGATCCTAGGCTTGTAATTTTACATCTTGAGGTTGGCTAGGAAAGTGTATTGGTTTAGTTGAGGAGACAAAAACAAAGATATGATAAGTCAATCCGAATAAGAGGTCTATATGAGGTCAAGGTCGTCTTTTAAACTTTTATTACTAAATTCATGAGACAAACTAACGCACCCCCCGAAGCAAATGTGTTCTTGTGGATTCTAATAGAAGAGTGAAGCATTTTTATGCCATGTGACACTGTCATGGCATCTTGGTTCTTGCCTTTTGTGCCTCTTTGGATACTGAAAATATAAAGTTTGTTTTTGTTGATTAGTAATTAGTTCACATTCTTGAAATGCTGCTGAATTATGATTGTTGGTGTATTGGTCCTGACATTATCTTGTGGTTTATAGTGATATATATTATACCTAGATGTAATATATATGTCATCTAAGTGGGCCCTTAGCCAGGAAATTTGAATTCTGATTAAGACTTGTGTTTATAGACGGAGTTCGTCATCTTATTCCCGCGTAAACTGGCAATATGACAACACTTGGTAGAGTTGCTAATTTCTGCTTTCACTATCATTTTTGTAGTAATTGTGAATGATCTGTGCCACCAGCAACAAAACAAACTCTTAACCTAGGAACTATATCAAAGCATGATATTGTAGAACTGTAGACGAACATAGCATCTTATATGACTTCCTTGTCCCAGCATCAGAGTGACAATCATGTGATAATTTTTCTTAACTCCAGTGGAGCTACCATATTGTTCTTTATGTTAACGTAGGTTAAAACTTTAGATGCCGTGTTTGTGTGTTGTTTGAACTTTGAACTTTCAATATTTGATCTGAAATTTGACGGGAAGCACATTGATTGTGTGTCTCATTATACTGTATCAGTTGTTTTATGTATTTGATTTATAGCTTTGCTGGAAGTCATGAAGTCTTAATAGGAATCTATACTAGTACATAGCACTTTCTGAAGTAAATTGTGGTTATAATTACAATATAATTACATAGTGTGTACTCATTTATTTCTTTACTGTGTTTTTGAGGCAGCAATAGTAGTAATCTACATTTCAGTTTTTGAGGTTAACTTGTGGTTATCATTCATCTAGTAGGTTTTCAGAAAGTTGCTATTTTCATGCAGACTGGTGTCTCACAGAAGCCAATGGCAGTTGTTGATGAAATATCTGACATTGTAAAGGACTCACCAAACAAGGTATGCATTGGTGCTAGGCATAGTAACTGCGGTCTCTAGTCCGTGGTTTGACTTTTATCAAGTTTTCATCAGAATTCGAATTATACTAATTACCTTGATTGATAATTATGGTTCCTTATTTGGTACTTTTTGCCTGAGTATGAATCACCCTTTGCTGTTTCATCATGTATATGCCTCATTAGGTATGATGAGGTGAAAGTTTGAAGGTGTTTTCCACTTGATGTTTTTACTAGTTTTGAAGTATGCTATAATAGCACTTCTATCATTGAAGATCGGGCTGTTTGTTATTTCACATGCTTGCGGGAGAATCCTTAATGAACTTTTCCTTTTGCATGTTTCTGATTGTAGATATTTATTGGTGGAATTGCGAAGGTTCTTTCGTCTGATATGGTAAGTTATCACATATAGGATATTGTTCATTCTCAGAATATTTTTTTTCTTTCTCATAAATGCCCTTCGATGTTGTGTAGATTTTCTGTATCCTAGACGCCGTGTCCATGCTAACATGATGCTATTTCCAGGTAAAGGAGATTGCTAGTGCCTTTGGAGCATTGAGAGCTTATCATTTTGAGGTTAATGAATCTGCCAGTGAAGCATGTGCTTTTTTAGAGGTATAAAACATAGCTATGGTTGCTTTTCTATTCTTTTGTTTTTAGAGGTAGAAAACATAGTTATGGCTGCTTTTCTTTTCTTTTTTATTTCCCCCACCTTAGTTAACCAATATCTTTATGGTCAATTGCCAATTTAGTGTGACCTAAGAATTTTGGTGATCCTTTGTGCAATCTTATGCTTCAGTATGTGGACAAGTCAATTACTCTCAAAGCATGTGCTGGATTAAATGGGATGAAGTTAGGAGGGGAAGTCTTAACTGTTGTCCAATCTACTCCTGATGCATCTATTGCTGGGGTAATGATCACCACTTTGTTCGTTCTTGTTAAAGAAAGTCTCAAGTGTGGTACATCTTTTTTATTTTGTTGTCTCTTTGTTTTAATCAGGGCATTGAAGAGCCACCACGTTATGCGATTCCTGAGCATGCAAAGCCTCTACTTTCGAAGGCCACAAAAGTTCTGAAGCTACAAAATGTGGTAATGTTTTCAGAGCTAATTATCGTGTTACAATCATATGCTAGCTCAACCTGCTTTTCTAACAACAAGGTTTACATATATGTAGTTGAATGAGGAGGAACTATCAACTCTATCGGGACAAGAAGTGGAAGAAGTGTTCGAAGATGTACGCTTGGAGTGTGCAAGGTCTCTCTCCCATAATTTGTTCCGTGATAATTAATTCAACTGCGACACTTTTACTTAGTTTCACTTCGGTACATTTTAACCCCTCTCTTTTATGCAGGTATGGCGCCGTAAAATCTATTAATATTGTAAGGAATGTTAACAGGCCCACCGCAGCTCCTGGTGAAATCATCAATCTGGCTAGTCTGGTGAGTTCTTCACCTCAAATAGAGGATAGATGTAGCCTGAAGAAAGTGGAGCCCACAGGTGTAGAAGTTGATCCGAACTTTGGAGAAACTAGTGGACCAGTGGCTCTAGGTGATGTCAGAGAAACCCTAGTAGATGGGGCAGATACAGCAAATTGTAGTCCTTGCCATGCCGAAAATGAGGAAGATAATCTGGATACTATTGTTCCTACAAGTGACCTTGGCTGTGATACAGTATTTCAAGAATCCCCCTCCCAACTAGATAAAAGCAAAAATCAATTTTCGCAAACTATTAACAGTAGTGATGATTTTCCTTTGCGTAGCAACTCATGCACTGAAAACAGTACAGCCGTTGAGGAGGAAGAAATGAAACTAGAAGAAGCAGGCCTTAAATTGCAGGAAGCTTCGATAGCATTGAATGATACTTCTTGTGCAAAGGATTCAAGTACCCAAGACAATAACAAAAACATCGACATGACTGATGATTTTGAAGTAGGGTGCATTCTTGTGGAGTATGCAAGAACAGAAACCTCGTGTGTAGCAGCACACTGCCTACATGGACGACTCTATGGGGATAAAACTGTGGCAGTGGGCTATGTTGACCATGACCAGTACATGTCTAGATTCCCCAAATGAGGATTTGTAAATAGTGGTTTTTTATTTGGTCTAGTGGCTTGTCATACATAGCGTTAAATTTAGTAGATGCCATTTTTGGATAGTTGTACTCTTGTAAACGACGGTCTCACATTTTCGAAGTCTTCCCGATTTCAAAGAAGGATGGTATTTGGGTACTCCACTCTTCTTTGACAAATATTGTAAAAATGCAGCCATGGATGGAATAACTGAAACATGAGGAAGAAGCCGAAGCAAAGAAGCAGGATTATGTTCTCGTTCCTTTTTATGTGTAAGTGGGTAAAGAGCTACTCTGTTGCATTCCTCATTGTCTCGAACATTTTTGATGTATTCCGTGAATTAGAGTGAAAATCGTGTTCTGCATCTTTCTACATACAAATTTAGTTAACTTTTCTGTCATTGTTTTTTCAATAAACTAATAGGATCATCCGATGAGGTTTTTTGGAAATATCAGAAGTCATGTTTATAATTAAGTAGTGCTCTATACATGCTTGCAGTCATGCCAGACTTCCATGATAGAATGTTTCGTAGAATTACAACCTTGATGATTAAATTTGGGGATTGATTTTATTTTTTCCTTTTTGTCTATAAATTTGAAGTCAAGCTCTAAACCACTTCCATAATAATCTTATATTCACATTCACTTTCGTAGTTGTTGCAGGTAATCTGAAAGTTGTTTATGCTTCTTGATTAGTTGCTGAAATTTGGAGCTGTTGCAGGTAATCTGAAAGTTGTTTATGCTTCTTGATTAGTTGCTGAAATTTGGAGCTCCTGAAACTCTGTTATCGGACTAGAGTCACTAAACAGCTAGTTGCTCTTTTAGTATTTGGTCTTAAAGGTCTTACTGAGGTTAGCATTTTGCCAAGTTAGTTTTTAATTTGAGGATCTTACTTTGTTGTTATGTTACGTGTTCATAAAGTGAGAAAAATAGCATACTGCATCTCGACTTGTGAATCTAGAAGGGCCATAATTTAGTATATGCAGTAAAAATGCGAATAATACATCATGAAAATGGTTTCTTCTCATGTTCACTCACTAGTTCCAGCCTAATTCGGATTTGGTTTCGTAAATTGATAAGGGTTGGTACATTTGTCTTTAACCAAGTAGAACCCACAAACCATCAGATCAACCTGCAGATCAAACAATAAATTAGGTGTGTGGTTCGTATCAACTGGGTATGCTATAGACATGACAACAACCGTCTAGTAACAAAATAGTTGGACAGATTATACAGTTGTTAAGGAGCTAGTTACACTCTGAAGATTTTGCCTTAATTCAGATTTTTGCTCTTAAATAGCTATTTACACTCAGATTTTTATCTTAAAGAGCTATCTTGATTCAGATTTTTTTCTCTTAAAAAACTATCTTGATTTAGTTGTTGCTCTTAAAGAGGTATCTTGATACGGCAGTTCTTTTAAATCTTCTTCTTTGATCTCATCATCATCTGATATTTTTCTGATTTCATCATATAATTTGGATTGAATGTCTTGATGTTTCACTAAATTAGCCATAACCCATTGTAAAGCTGTTGACGTAGTACCAGCACCTGCAGTGAAAAACTCAGAACATAAAGTAACAATTTCATCTTCTGTCAATTTTCTTCCACCTTCATCAGGTAATTCAAGATTCAACAGTGAATCAACATAACATAAACATAAAACTTTCTCATGATTTTCAACCGTTTTCTTCTTCATTTGTTCTTCTTGTCTTGATCTAATTAGTGGAATTAGTACCTTTTCTTGATCAGTTCTCAGCTTATTCATTTCATCTCATTTTCTCTTGAAAATTATTTTAGTCAATCTGGGGTAAAAGTTCAGGAAAAAAAAGTACTAAACTTTTCTGAACGGATTCAACTTCTCTAATTCTTTTGTCTTCGAGTTTTTCCCCAAAGCACATGTAAACCAGTAAACAAAACATACCAAATTGAAAATGATCAGCAGGATTTTTCCCTGATTTCGATTCTGTTTTTATACTTCCTTTGATCTGTTCCAAAACCCATTTTCGAGCTGGTGAGAATGATTTGATCTTTGAAGGATGAAGAATCTGAAGACTAAGATTTCTCCTGAGTAGTCTCCATAAAGGACCATCAGAAGCACTGATATTATGTTTGTTACTTGAAAATCTTTTCAACGTTGCTGCTTCCGGTGGACGGGCAGCAAAAACTGCTCCATTTCCAATCAAGGCTTCATGAGCCAGACTTGAGGTTGTAATGAAGATTGATTTACGATGACCGATAGATAAAAGTTAAGATAGGTCCATATTTTGTTTTCAGATTTCTAACAGTTGGTTCTAAGTCTGCAAATGATTTTCTGAGCCACTGGAAGTTTGTTATGATTGGGATTGAAAAAGGACCAGGTGGTAACTTTGTAGGGGTTTTCAGGAGATTGATTACACATTTTAGGATTGCACAAAACCAAAGTGTGATTACGATTATCAGCCAAATGCATTCTTCCATTGATAGGCACAACTTGTGAGGTTATATGCTCATTGAGGACTGTAAGGTTTCAAAGAGTTACAGTCTTTATATTATTACAATCGCAATAATGCTGTGCTATATTCCCAACTAAAACATGGGTCGGCTCGTCTCAGTCACAATAATGATATACGCATTCACTGTGGTTGTTGTTGCCAGTAATTATCTAGAAATGCAAATGTAAAGAGAAAGTTGTTTAGGCTTCAAGAATCAAGATTTGTTGCTGAAGCTCTGTTGTTATTGGTATATTCTACTTCAAGAATCTGAAAGTAGTATACAACTCGCATCTAAAAACAAGAAGTACACACACAGTAGAGCATTAAAATGCGAAACTGCAGGTCTTCTTCCTATCATTTAAGTTGTTTGTAAAATCCACAAATCAAAGAGGTGTAAGTGATCACTTCTGGACTGCAGTTCTGTAACTTTCTGTTTCCCTATTAGATGGTTAAGGTTCTTTTGTGAAGCGATTCTATATAATAGGGATTTTCCATTTCTCAACTCCTTGCTCATCTTCAGCTTCAGAAGCCTTGCAAAGTACATATATCTATTCAACAACACTCACTTCTGCTGCCTCTACAACTGCAATTTCTTGTAGCTGGATGTAGAGGAGGTGAAGGTGGAGGTGGCCGCATTACACGCGAGGAGGTGGAGGTGGAGGACATATATCAAGAGTAAATGATACACTTTATGTCAATACCCAGTCCCTAACAATAAAGAGTAATGCTACTCATACCGCCACTATTCCCGTGAGAAATCCGGTGGATCAGATCCAATTGTTGAGAAGGGAGCGATTCTTAACACTTGGGTTAGTAGCGGGCTGAGTTAGGAAATGGGACCCTCTACCCTCCTCACACGGTATATCCTGCGAGATTCACTTCCGCTAGACAAAGCATTGTCGAACAATAAAATGTATACCAAATTGACCATTTTCTCTTGCTAAGAAAATAAATTTTGATCTACCTCTAGACAAATGACTAAACCAACAACTCTGGATACCAAGTAAGCTTGGGTACCACATCCAAAAACTACCATTTCTAGCTCCTATGCATATATAAACAAAGAGACTGATTTGTATGTCACATGTTTATTTATACAAATACACGACATTCAAAAGTTAAAAGAGAATTTTCTAAAGCTACTCAAGGGGTTGAAACAAAATCTGCCCACTACATTTCCGAGCCCGCTCATACCTATTATTCAAATAGGTACGAATGAGAAAAATAACTCGTAACCCAATATATATAATTAGTATGAGCAGACTTGAAAATTCAGTATGTAGTTTTTATTTTGTACTTACTATTGATCATGGGTTAACGAATTATGCCTTCAAGAATCAATGAAACTCTAGCACCGTAATCGAATTAGAAGAGAAGAAACAGTAAGTTTAAAGTTCTGATAAAAAACACACTGTTTTAGGGTTCTGATGATGTATTAGAAGAGAAGAAACAGTATGTTTGTGTTTTCAAGAGAAATAATCACTGCTACTTATAAGGGGGGACTGACGTGCCAAGTCCTTGGGTGGAATGGACCTTAGTAGCCAGGAACGTCCGACCACCTCACGAATCTCACTGAGAAATGCGGTTTTGCGCTCCTCACTGAGATTCGTGATGAGCGCGCTCCTAACACGATAGAAATGCCTTCCCATTCGTTGAGAAACGTTTCAATATTATCTCACAGTAAAAGAGAGTTGACGAAAGGGGAAAAGAAAGCAGAGAAAGGAAAAAAAAAAAGGAAGAAACAGAGAAATAAGAAACGAGAAAAGATAGTATAGAAGAAGAAAGGGAAGAAAACTGCAGACGCGCGGTTGCATAGAAAGAAGAAGAAAAATAATATGTAATTTTGGTACTAAAACCCTAGGGTTGTTATCACTTACTTCCTCAGTTCCACTTTAGATGATGTTTTTGGAGTTTTCACGTAGATTAAGGAATGAAGAGAGATATGAAAATTTTCCACCAATACCCTTAAGAAAAGTCTTCAAGCATTAATTGCTATTAGTGCATTTAAAAATAAATTTAAGTTTCAAGACAAAATATAAGAGTGTAGTTGGTACTATTTTGAAAAAATATGAAAACTTTCAAGTATTGTGGAACAAAAAAATAACCCTAAAACATCATCTAAAATAAAACCGAGGGAACATCATTTAGTTTGGGTCGTTCTTACGTCATGTTATTTTGGGCTAGCTTCAGAGCCCAAGCCCAACGTCTTCCCCTACTCACTGCATACATAATACCTACGCTTCCACCTCTAAGATGAATGGATGCAGACATACAAAAGTACAAAACTAGCTTTAGAATACTCCAAGAGAATAAAAAGTAAATAATGAACGAGATATTGTAGGAAAATCATTAGTATGATTATAAAACCTAATTTATGCTCGTGACACGCTTTTCGTATCACATTTTTGTAGAATTTCACGTTTTCCATTTCCAATCTCGTTCCCGCTCCTGGCTACTGAGAAATGGACTGAAAAAAACTATAATACTATAAGAAACTGACTATTATACCCCATTCAGTTTCCCTTCTCAGTCTTCCCTTCACGATCTCCGCCCCAGAAACACCTCACTCATCTTGTCCATCTCCATTCCCAACAAAACCAACTCCCTCCATCATCTCCTCCACCACCACCAACACTAGTACGACCGTGGAAATCAAGGGTTTTATAAGTACGTTTTTTCGTCTGATTTTAGTGGTTTTTTTTTTGTTTAGTTATTAATCTGGAGATTTTAATTGCATGTGATTGTTCATTGAGCTAATATGTTACTGCTTGGTGTATCTGAGTGTATCCTTTATTGGTAAGAATAACCTTAGTAACACAAATGTGTCTGGGTGCATCTTGTGTTATTACTTGATGTATCCATTTACATCTTGTGTTATTGCGTGTGTTTGTGTGTTTGAAATACTTATTTGTGCATACTTATGGTATCCTTGTATGTATTACTTGTGATTCATAGTTTATCTAATAACTTTTTGAACATTTAACTCATAACATGCAAAATAATTTGTTAGTGGAGGTGGGTTTATTGAATATGCAGTGGCGGCGATAAACTTTACAGTTAAAAGATCACCTGAAGTATATGCTGCTGAAGGTGCAGGCTTACCTGTAGCAGGCCTTACTGCATTCAAATTAGACTCCTGCTAGCTTTCTATGATTGAGCTGGTGTTCAGTTTTTTGAATGGCACTGCGAAGTTGAATTGTTTGTGGTGCCAGCAATTGATAATGCACCACAGCAGCTCCAAGCGGTGGTTAACTGTGGTGCTGATTATGCTCCGCAACCCATACTGAGTACCATTGGTGAATTTTCTCCACATCCTGCACTTCATAGCATTAGAAGAGGTGCATGAACTTTGTTTGCTGTAATGTAGCACAGTCAAGCATATGATACGGCGTACGAGTTACTCTGCCCCTTGTTCTTCGTACATTTGCAGAGTTCACACCTAAAGTTATTTTACATATTGTATAGACTCCTGTTAAATAAACCAAAATTTAATTTGCCAGAAAGTTAGTATGAACATAAATGGAAACTCGGTAGTAATAAACGACATGATTGGAATTTCCAGAACAGGGATAACCACGGCAACTCGGTGTTATCCACTTGTCCATTTTCTTCAGCAGATATGAATATCGAGTGGTAGGCTATTTATAGATATGAAGTTCAACTAGCATAGGCTTCTCCAACCATTGAGAACTCGATGACTTAGCAACGAATAGGAGTAAGTACCGAGAATTGGAGTTGATTCCTTTTTTCTTTGGAAATGAAACTCACATGCATTTCTCTAAGAATATGTCCCCTAAAGCATGATGAATATTACAGATGACATGTAAATACCGATAAGTTTTGACCACATTGGGCCGAGCAGATTGTTGGAAATGATCCACTAACAGCATGCGCGACAATAATCTGACATTAAGGATTTCCGTGGGACTCGATTCCATTTGTGCTGGTTTATCAACATATTGAAGATTTTTGGCAAACAGGTCTAAATTTCCAGCCATCATACTGATTGCCACAAGATGAAACGAAATTCTCCACCCAGCAATACACACGAGGAATCCTTAAATTTGGTTGAGAAACTTAAGAATAAAGTAGTCTAACCTAACGGTACCTTATCAGTAGCAATGTATGTTCGGTTCTCCTTGCTTTTTCCAGCAATACGCACCGTAAGAGGGTATGCCGGACGACACTCTGAAACTGCGCTTCAAGTATTCGTGAAAAGGCCTAACAGATGAAAAGAAGTTTCGCTGATTGCATCGGTGGTCAAGATGTGTTTAGGCCGTTGCTGAGCATAGGCCAACTAGGCAACAGCCTAGGGCTCCCAAATTTCGGCCCCCAAAATCCTATTCGTTATGTATAAGAGATGGTTACACCATATGTATCTTTTTTTTTCTTTTAGTTTCCCGTCAAGTATTTGAATTTCCCATCAAATCCACTTTATTTTTTTTAATTTATAAGTTCTATGGTTTTCTCTATTTCCTGGTTCAAAATGAAGAAGCAAATTTACCTAATGAAATCAAAGTAAAATTTTCATTTGCCATTTAGTTTTCTTTTTTAAAATAAATAAATCTCGATTCCATTTCCAAACTTTTAAATGAGCAATAGAATGTACGTAGTTTTTGTGTATAAATATATTGCAAGTCGGGCAATGGGCAATAACTCATTTTAACAACACCTATATCAAGCTTAAAAGTTATCTAAGGATTCATATGGATTCCCAGGAATAATGTATATGTGAAATTGAAATTTTCAATAGTTTTTTTTACCTGCCCAAACAAGAAAAGCAAAATAATTAAGTGTCGAATTTCTTAAAAATATATGGAAGATTGAAACCCCAATGTGTGTACATCATACATTGTTGACAACTCAAATTACAGTTGGCTTACCCAACAATTCCAATTACAGTTGGCTTATCCGAACAAGGTTATACAAAGTTAATAGTAGATTTTGATAGTATAATCCATAATTTCTCTCGAAAAAAGCAGGAGTACTTATCTTTGAAGATGTAAGGTATCTTTTATTTTTTGGTTTTTCTAAAAAAAAAAGATTTGGCCAATTTTATCATTTGATTGTCTATAAAATCTTTTGTATGAACTCAAAAGAAAAGTAAAATATTTTTTCCTTCGTTTCTTCTAACTTCGCCCAGATCCCTAAATTAATTTACTACGGCCCTGCTTGGGAATTATGTTTGGTCGGAATGAAGTCCTAGGCTGCGCATATAAATACATCAACAAAGACAAGATGAAGGTGATTACTCTTCCAAGTTTTCTTTGGCTGCTGGTGACGGACAGTGACAAGGGAAAGAGGCGAGAAAGTTGTGATAGCTGTAAAATTCATTTGGAGTTGAAAAAAAGAGAAGGCGACGGTTTAATTTTTTTTTTTTCTCTTGTGATTATTTTTGGATGGTTTTAAGAAACCCATAATTATGTCTTTCTAGGTTTTCGTAACTAGGGTTTCATGGTTGAAACCACATGGAGTCGTAGGTTAATTGAATTGATCCATATTTAAAAAGACCTTTATGATTTGAATTAATTAATTAATTCCATGATTGTATTTATTTGATTTAATAAGGAAATTGGTTGTTGCTTCACCAATTATGTATGATACAGTGACTTTTGTGCATAATTGATAGAATCATAAATATATTTTTCTCATTGTCTTGGGAGCTCATATTTAATTTCGTATTATGTTCTCGCTAATGCAATTTGATGGTGCATTATTGGGTTAAGCATTTTGATGTGCTATACTTAGGTATACTAGTGATAGTTGCGACTCTAATACACATAATATGATTTTTTTTTAAGCATAATACATATAATAGGTGATGTCGATAAAACAGATAATAAATAAATATTCATGAATTATGTTTCATTACAGTAATTGAATAGAATTAGTTGTAGATACTGGCTACCGATTTTCCATTGGATTCATTCTATCAGTTTAGTTAATTTTCTTTGTTTTTGTACTTTCAAAAATTAGAAATTCATATCTTGATTGGTTAGTCGATTAGGAATATTGGTTATGGTATTTTCCACCGCTCTCTGTGGGTTCGACCCATACTTTCCGTTGTCGACATTATACACGCCGTGCAGTTGCGGTTATGTATATGTATAAGTTTTCAACCCTATCAGATATCTTGAGACTATCTCATGTTTTGAAATGAATTATTTTAATTGTTATATAGTGTAGGGAAACGGTGGTTTCCTAGTTTAGGTTAAATTCTTAGTTTGAGTTAATTACCATATTAAGATGGAATACCTAAATTGAGCATGGTTTCATAGTATGAGTCGGTTTCCTAATCCAAGGAGGCCAAGACTTGAGAACCAAGTTTGTGAATCCTATATAAGGAGGTCTAGGCTAAGTGTTTTAGTCATGGAATCCTCAATGTAAATCTCGTAGAGATTTGAGGGATTCATCCCACCTATTGAGATGGTTATGTGTGATACCTAATGGTGGAAGGATGACGTGATTTGTAGATAGTGGTAAAAGTGGTTCGATTCTCAGACTTGAGAAGGATAAAATATAGACTTAAATTCTAAAACTAAAATAAAAAACAAACTAAAAATTATCACAAACTCAACCAAAGATGATATCAATATTAAAAGAACACTGAGGCTAAGATTCCACTATTTTCCAAGTTCAAAGTGATTTAATCCCAATATTTATATTTATGCAATTTTCTCGTTCAATTTGATTCTAACTATTGCAACAAGTAGATTCTCAAAATAACAAGTGTAAATCCGAAGCATAGAACATCAAAAACCTAGGTCCAAGTATGCTCTATCAAAAGAAATAACAATTGCTTAACAAGGATCATTCAAACAATTTTCAACCAAGGCAAATAATCATAAAATAATTGCAAATAAATAAATAAAATAGAATATACCACTTCTTGTTGGAAAAATAGCTTCCTCTATCGCCTCAGCAATGGGATTTAGCTCCTCATATTAATCACTTGCTCAAAATATTTGTTTATGGTTCAAAAGTTTATTAAAAGATGAAAAACTATAACACTGATTTTTTGCAACGATGTAATGGCGTTGCAAAACAAAGGACTGACTGTTACAAAGAAGTCACTGTAGCAACGTTACAAATTTGAGACGCTGTTCTTATTTGCAATGTTTGTTCTTCAACAGCAGTAGCAGAAACACGGGTTTTCCTGCAACTTGATCAATTCAGCTCTGTAGTGCTACAAACTCCTCTGCGACTGCTCCAATAACTTCGTAACCTTCCCTGGAACTCGAACACACCTTTTATACTGCTCAGAAACCTAAAAATAGCGATTAATTCTCTCTTTTTATTTTCGTGCAAGCCACGGCAATAATCTTCTCTGCCAACTTCCTTACGCGTTTCTAAGACTTCCAAATCATCCGAAACTCTTCCTTAGATAGAATCTCACCTTAGGAAACAATATCACGCCTTTAGTCTCCCTGAAATTCCTAAAATAATTCCATACAGTTTCCGTATACAACTCAACCTCTGTTTCCTTTTTCCGGATTATCCAGCCCAATTTGATCGATTCCAGCGCACATACCAAGCCTGTTATGCTCAATCACGTCCATCCCAACAAATTTCAGCGATTGAATCTCTCTAAAACACCTTCGAAATCCAACCCAAAGTTTGGTTCTTTACTGGATATTTTTCCCGTCAAAATTTCATTCGAATTTGAGAAGAAAATGACCTCCCCATATCATGTGCTGGTCTCCCTTTAGCAGATGCCTGGAATGGGTCACCCCGTAGTAATTAGGTTACCCCTTATCCAAAGTGAGAGTCCGTATAATAATTTTCTCCCACGAGCGCAAAAAACATTTTTTTAGCCAATTTCGCCGCAAAAGGTTATTTCTCTAAAAATACCTACAGGGACATAAAAAACCATAATAAATATAAAATCGAGCACTAATAATATATACAATTGAGATTATATAAGACACAAAAATGTGCCTATCAAATACCCCCAAACTTATTATTTGCTAGTCCTCGAGCAAATCAAATAGAAAATAAAATCTTAACTCACTGTCGCAGGCATCGTCGATTGCATTTAGCATATGCAATAAGCCTTTAAACCCCTAGGTGGCCCTAGTGGCCGAGTTATAGTCTCGGGAGGGCTTACAAGAGATATACCCACAAAACCTGTACTCCAGACCTTAGTTATTTACACAGAACCTTGGAAGGCACTAAAGAATCTCATTGGTTGACATACTTATTGACTACAGAGGGAAGTACCCTGATGCAAAATTCCAATTGTTGTACACGAGTTTGCACTCAAGCCTACTAAAATTCATATAAAGTGACAGAGCTCTACTCAGATAGTCGCACTATGGACATCAATATCCGGAGTCAAAACTAATCAGATGGATAGATCAAGAAGATGGATATAGAGAAAAACATAGATGGTTTTGATGTTTACTAAGTGAACGACATTTCCCATATCTGTCTGAAGGCCTCCGCCAAAATGAATCTATCCTAATGGATTGAGGTACTAGTCTGACTAATATCAACACACTGGCATATACAAGGGAACCAGTGGTCGATAACCTAACTTTAGGTCAACACACCTGGCATATACAAGGGTACCAGTGGTCGACTTTATTGAATTTATTCCTTTTGGTCAAATGGTCTGGTCTCAATTTCTTCCCTTTTTTTTCATCTTTTTTTTTTTCATGGTATCTCAATCACTCTAATTCACCCTAACATTGGTAACAACTTGAATCGTGAGCCCCACCCTATCACTTAGACAAACATAGTTTAAAAACAAAACAACATCAAAAAGAAGTGAAAAAGACTCAACGAGATATGGTGAAACTATCATGTTATTCCTAACAACTGAGCTATGTGCTTTTATGAATAGACTCTTTAGATGTTTCCATCTAATCAGATTGGTTCCTCAACTCCTACAACCAAAATGCTTCCATCCACTTAGATTGGTTAGTGCAATCCTTAATAAGCATAAATTTCTAGGCTCTGGAGTTTATTTATTGCAACTAAAAAGTTTATCCCATACCCACAAACTTAAATCTAACATTGTCCTCAATGTTATAAAGATAAAATTAAAAGCATGAACAAGGAGAAACTGTTACCATTTGAAGCAAAAGAGATAAGGAAAGATATTACCGTGTTGCATGAGATTGGGTTACCTCCCAAGAAGTGCTAAGTTTAAAGTCTTCAGCCAAAAATCAAGTTTCATAGAATGGCTAGTTACCTTTCAAATCATATATCAGTAGTCGAAATAACTGTGAGTCATCAAAACCAAATAAAACTGCCACTAATATGAAACAACTGCACATGATCATAAAAAATAACATAAGGAGCACAACCTCATTAAAAGTTTCTTGCAAGACAACTGGATTTATTTGGGGCGCCCATTTAGGCTTCATATGAGTGTCTTGAAAAACAGATTCATCAGAACAACGGGACTTTAATAGCTGGATTTCCTCCTGGACAGTATCAGGAGGATCGGGTTGAGGAGTCTGAATAGACTCAAGTGATACCTCATATGCAGTAGGCTCGAATCCCAAGTTAGGTACTTCTACTGGGGATAATTGACGATCACTACCCCCAAACTTAGAATTTTGGGTGTCTCTAAATAGACTAGTCACAATATTCCTAACTTCTAGACCATCAGGTTCCTGAAAAAGGTCAATTGCTTTCTCTGAATTATAATGGGGTGGTTCATCCTCTAAATTCTTTTGAGGTTTACTAGCTGTAGGACTTATATGTTTCATATCCTGTATGGTCAACCCTAGAGTTTCTTTATTGTCTTGAAGCACGATTTCTGGCCTGCTGTCCTGATCGGATGCTATAATCACATGCAAAGTCTTAGATGGCCCTAAGAATGCAGATTTAGGGTCCAACTTAGGAGGCTCTTCTAAACAAGGGATTAAGGTAGACTCAAAAGCTAATAATGGTTCGAACCTAGCTTTCCATTTATCAGTATCTAACATAGGAATAGAATCCAACATAGCATTCACTTGTTCAATGTCGCTATCTTCGTCGAAATCCATGGTAAAGTTGGCTAGACAACTCTCTAATGGATCTTCTGATGCGATATTTAGTAATGACTCCTGAATTAAGGTTCCTATCATGTTCATATCTTCAATGCACGTGTCATCTAGCTCAGAATGTAGCTTATTGACATTAAAAATATTTAACTCAATAGTCATATTACCAAAAGATAGATTCATAATACCATTTCAACAGTTTATGATCGCATTAGACGTAGCTAAAAATGGGCGACCTCAAATCACAGGTATCTGGTTCTCTGGGTGAGGGACAGGTTGGGTATCTAAGGCCACGAAATCCACAGGATAAATAAACTTGTCGACCTCAATAAGAATATCTTCTATCACACCACGAGGAATCTTGACAGCCTATCAGCTAATTGCAATGTTATCTTGGTAGGTTTCAATTCACCGAGCCCTAGCTTTAAGTACACATGGTATGGGAGTAAGTTCACACTGGCTCCTAAGTCAAGTAAAGCTTTGTGTACCCTGTGTTTTCCTATCGTACAAGCAATGGTAGGCGCACCTGGGTCTTTATATTTAGGAGTTGTGGGGTTCTGAATGATCGAACTTACATGACTAGCTAAAAAGGCTTTTTTAAGGACACTAAGCTTTCGCTTTCGCGTACACATATCCTTAAGAAACTTGGCGTAAGCTGGAAGTTGCCTAATTGCTTCTAGTAACCGAAGGTTTATGGTAACTTTCCTAAAAACCTCCATTATGTCGTTAAAGTTGGATTCGCTCTTTGTTGGTACTAATAGCTGTGGAAATGGGGCTCTAGGCATAAAATAGGGCCTCTCAGGAACCGAATTGACATCATCAGAAACTTTATCAGTCTCCTCGGCTATGGTTGGTCCTGAGGGGTGAACTACAGTATGCTCACTATCGGGCATGGTTACCTGATTGTCTACTACTCTACCACTCCTAAGGGTTCTAACAGCATTCAATTGATTCGATGGTTTTGCACCTACTTCATGAACTCCTCTAGGATTGAGATTAGTCTGACTAAGGAACCTTCCGTTATCTCTCTCACTTAAGGTCTTAGCTATTTGGCCGACTTGAAGCTCTAACTTAGCAAGAGTCTGAGCATTAGTTTGAAAGTTCCGCTTGGTTTCTTGTTGAAAACTAACTTGGCTCTTTTATAACATGTCCTGGCTCTGTGCTAACATATCCTGGCTCTTTCTTAATATACTAAGAGATTCCTCTAAGCTCGTTATTCTATTCTCTGAAGAGTTCTGAAACTGACTTGAAGAGTTCTTATCTGAACCAAAACCTGGGGGAGCATTAGAATTACTAAACTGACCTTGACTCTGGCCTTTAGACCACGAAAGTTTCGGATGGTTTCTCCAACCAAGATTATAGGTTTCTGAATGTGGGTCAAACTTCTGACGGTTATCGAATCTAGTGTTATTATAGAGAGCATTAGCTTGCTCTTCATTATTCTGGCCTTCCCAAAAAGGCTCTAATCTACCACTAGTGTGACCCACTTCTAAAGCGTCTAACCTTTTTGCTATAGCAGTAATTTGGCATCTGATTCAAAGTTTCCTTCTACCCTATTAATGTTTCCTCTACCTAGAAGAATTGTTTTCTGGGGTCCCCTATTACGTTCCATTGTTGGGTCTTTTCGGCGATTTCATGCAAATATTTCATCGCATCATCAACTG
This sequence comes from Papaver somniferum, assembly GCF_003573695.1. Taxonomy (NCBI): domain Eukaryota; kingdom Viridiplantae; phylum Streptophyta; class Magnoliopsida; order Ranunculales; family Papaveraceae; genus Papaver; species Papaver somniferum. Next base: position 3,259,832 of record NW_020620381.1, read on the forward strand.
TTTGGTTTTCAAACCCACCTGTACAAATAAATTATATTATGGTTGTAGTGGGATAATCTAAACCCTCATAAAGGATCTGAACTAACCTAACCTTTTCTAAACCATGACGAGGACATTGGGCTAATAGATCATTGAACATTTCCAAATACCTATACAAGGATTCTCCCTCCTGTTGAGAAAATGTGCAGATTTGCGTCCTAATAGACGATGTTTTGTGCCTAGGGAAAAACTTGTTCAAAAAGGTAGATGTAAGTTTTTCATACGTTTCAATTTATCCGGAAGCCAAACTATATAGCCACGATTTGGATTTATCTTTCAAGGAAAAGGGGAATAATCTGAGTTTCAAAGCATCATCATCAAGGTTTCTAATTTTTAGTGTACTACAAATTTCCTCAAAGTCCCTGACATGGAAATAGGGGTTTTCATTTTCTTTCCCTAAAAATATTGGGAGCAACTGTAAGGTTCCAGGCTTAAGTTCATAATTTGCTTCAGTTTCAGATAACCTGATACACGAGGGACGAGTAGTCCTAGTAGGGTTCAACAAAGCTTTTAAAGTTGCCATTTATGGCACTATTGGAATATCAGGGATTTTCTCCTCAAACGGACGTTCAAAAACAGAATCTTCAAGAATCGGGCATTCTAAATTGAGGTAATCGAGACGCTTAGAACTATTAGGTTTCTCTTTAACAAATCTACCTAGGGCGTCTCTTTTACGTTCAGGCATGCAAAAGAATAAGGTGGGGAATTCTATGCAATCACAAAACAAGGCTGACTCAACCAAATCAAACCTATTGATTTCTAGCAAACAAAAAGCATGATGGTTCCACTTAGATTGTTTCTAGACCAACTTATATTCTTTCAAAAAGGAACTCGTTACAATCTGAGCAAACCCCTCTGGAATCAATCCGAGTCAAAGTAAGTTGAATCGAGGCGAGGGAGCTCAGTGGAGCTTTGATACCCAAGGCCTTACCGGTTACAAGGCAGCGCAGTCACGCATTCAACTCACAGAAACCTTTAAGAACTTCGAAGTATGCTCAAAAGAGTAACCGATATTTTTCGAACGACTTTCCTATTAAGCTCGTTACAGTATAGGTCCCGTTCTAGTCAAAATTTTAGGCTTAGGTTTGCGTTTGGTTTCGTTTTCCTAAGGCGGGCAATAAGATAACGGTGATGAAATCCGAACCCTTATCTTGTATGGCCAGTTCTTGCCCTTTACTAGGAAATTAAAGCAGCCGTTTTCAAGTCCTCAGCATATATGCAAACCCGCTGACAGGGTATTCAGTAAACCCATTTACAAGGAATACAGTAAACCGCTGACAGGGGATTCATGTGTGTTTCGAAAAACTTACCTCCCGTACCAGACGGGCGAAGAACCGCTCAAGTCGACTCGGGCCACGAATCCTCTGTCATGTACGAACCTGAGGGGCTGAGGTGATATCGTAATCACCGTCTTTCCCTGCACTCAATTTGTATTTAAACTAACCCTTCCTTAGGGTTTAAAAATAATAATATCCAAGTGTCCAAAAAGAAAATAAAAAGTTACAAAAATAACAAACCTTAATACGGTTCTCTTTTTTTTTTCTTTTTTTTAATAATAAAGAAAAATAACTAAAAAGAAATTGTCTTTTTTTCCGTTCTTTTAGCTTTAATCTTTCGCTCCAAGTCTTTATGCTTTAAGATCCAATATTTACGAAATCACCAAACTCCTTGGCTCAATTCTCTTTATGATCCAAAACCTGTAGACAAAAGATAAATACCCAAAAACGTAAAAAAGCACAAAAATAATAAAAACCTAAAAAATAAAAGAAAAATAAGTCTAAAACCCTAAAAGCAAATCCGCGTCGGCGGCGCCAAAAATTGATGTGATTTGTAGATAGTGGTAAAAGTGGTTCGATTCTCAGACTTGCGAAGGATAAAATATAGACTTAAATTCTAAAACTAAAATAAAAAACAAACTAAAAATTGTCACAAACTCAACCAAAGATGATATCAATATTAAAAGAACACTGAGGCTAAGATTCCACTATTTTCCAAGTTCAAAGTGATTTAATCCCAATATTTATATTTATGCAATTTTCTCGTTCAATTTGATTCTAACTATTGCTACAAGTAGATTCTCAAAATAACAAGTGTAAATCTGAAGCATAGAACATCAAAAACCTAGGTCCAAGTATGCTCTATCAAAAGAAATAACAATTGCTTAACAAGGATCATTCAAACAATTTTCAACCAAGGCAAATAATCATAATATAATTGCAAATAAATAAATAAATAAATACCACTTCTTGTTGGAAAAATAGCTTCCACTATCGCCTCAGCAATGGGGTTTAGCTCCTCATATTAATCACTTGCTCAAAATATTTGTTTATGGTTCAAAAGTTGATTTTTTGCAACGATGTAATGGCGTTGCAAAACAAAGGACTGACTGTTACAAAGAAGTCACTGTAGAAGCGTTACAAATTTGAGACGTTGTTCTTATTTGCAACGTTTGTTCTTCAGCAGCAGCAGCAACACGGGTTTTCCTGCAACTTGATCAATTCAGCTCTGTAGTGCTACAAACTCCTCTGCGACTTCTCCAATAACTTCGTAACCTTCCCTGGAACTCGAACACACCTTTTATACTGCTCAGAAACCTAAAAATAGCGATTAATTCTCTCTTTTTCTTTTCGTGCAAGCCACAACAATAATCTTCTCTTCCAACTTCCTTACGCGTTTCTAAGACTTCCAAATCATCCAGAACTCTTCCTTGGATATAATCTCACCTTAGGAAACAATATCACGCCTTTAGTCTCCCTGAAATTCCTAAAATAATTCCATACATTTTCCGTATACAACTCAACCTCTGTTTCCTTTTTCCGGATTATCAAGCCCAATTTGATCGATTCCAGCGCACATACCAAGGCTGTTATGCTCAATCACGTTGATGTAGTTTTAAAGTGGTAGTAAAGTTCGTTCAACTCGGATTATGTAGACTCGATTTTAGACTCAAATTAAAATAGAAACCTTAAAAAGAAATTGTATTCAAGTTTATAAAAAGCACTGAGACTTTGGATTCCACCAATCTCCAATTTTTATGTGATTTAATCTAGTCAATATTTATGCAACTCTTTACGTTTAAAGTGATTCTAATATTTTCTCCTAGACAAGTAGATTCTTAAAACAATAGTTGTAAATCGAAAGCATGGACCATCAAAAGATTTAACCTAAGCATGACCCATCAATTGAGAACACAACCACTTAATCAGAATCATATATTCGATTTCAGTTCAGTGCAAATAATCATAAAAGAATTATGAAAATTAAATTAAATAGAATTTACCACATAATAATTGGAAAAATGGCTTCCTCCGTCGCCTCAGCAATGGGGTTTAGCTCCTCATATTAATCACTTGCTCAAAATATTTGTTTATGGTTCAAAAGTTGATTAAAAGATGAAAAACTATAACTCTGAATGTTTGCAACGATGTATTGGAGTCACAAAACGAATGACTGACTGTTACAAAGAAGTTATTGTAGCAGAGTTACAAATTTGAGACACTGTTCTTATTTGCAACGGATGTTCTTCAGCAGCAGCAGCAGAAATAGGGGTTTCCTGCAACTTGATCAATTCGCCTCTGTAGTGTTACAAACTCCTCTGCGACTGCTCCAATAACTTCGTTTCCTTCCCTGGGACTTAAACGCACCATTTATGCTACTCAGAAACCTAAAAATAGCGATTAATTCTCTCTTTTTCTTTTCATGCAAGCCACGGAAATAATCTCTTCTGCCGACTTCCTTAATCGTTTTTGAGACTTCAAAACCATCCTAAACTCTTCCTAAGATAGAATACTACCTTAGGAAACAATATCACGCGTTTAGTCTCCCTGGAATTCCTAAAATAATTCCACAAAGTTTCCGTGCAAAACTCAAACTCTGTTTCCTTTTTCCGGCTTATCCATCCCAATTCGATTGATTCCAGCGCACATACCAGGCCTTTTTAGTTGAATCACGTCCAGCCCAGCAAATTTCAGTCATTGAATCTCACTAAAACATCTTTGAAATCCAATCGAAAGTTTGGTTCTTCGCTGATTATTTCTTCCCGCCTTTTTCTGAATTTAAACGAAGAAGATGACCTCCCCCTATCCTGTGCTGGTATCCCTTTAGCAGCTGCCTGGAAATGAATACCCCTGAGTAATTGGTCACCCCTTATCCATTTGAGGGGTCCGAATAGCAAGTGTCCTCCGGGGTGCCCCGCGCAACTTTTCGAGCCGATTTTTCCAAAAATGTTTGTTGGCCAAAAATACCTACACACACATAAAACACCATAATAAGTACAAAAATGAGGATTATCAATGTATAGAATCGAGACAAATTATACACAAAAATGTATCTATCACACGTCCAACCCAACAAATTTCAGCGATTGAATCTCTCTAAAACACCTTCGAAATCCAACCCAAAGTTTGGTTCTTTACTAGATATTTTTCCCGCCAAAATTTCATTCGAATTTGAGAAGAAAGTGACCTCCCCCTATCCTGTGATGGTCTCCCTTTAGAAGATGTCTGGAATTGGTCACCCCTTAGTAATTAGGTTACCCCTTATACAAAGTGAGAGTCCGTATAGTAATTTTCTCCCACGAGCGCACAAACCACTTTTTTAGCCAATTTCGCCGCAAAAGCTTATTTCTCTAAAAATTCCTACAAGGACATAAAAAGCCATAATAAATATAAAATCGAGAACTAATAATATATACAATTGAGATTGTATAAGACACAAAAATGTGCCTATCAAAGGAGTACATCATTATGGTGCTTATGGGATACTTATCGATGTTGGAAGATATGTCGTTATGGAGTATACATATGAAGATGTTGGTAAGACATCTTGTTGAGGAGAAGATCATCTTGGTGGTGCTGGATTAGATTATTGGTGTTGAGCTAAAGGCGTCCATGGTAATCTATGTCAGGGTGTGCAGAGAAGATCATCTCATTGTTGTAGATAATGTGGTAAACGTTATCTCGTATGGGTGAAGATGCTACTTTGGATCTTATAGGGTGCTTGTGAGAGTTCTTGTGTTCGGACACGTTGTGGTGAGTCGATGGATTGATATATTCAGTCAGTTTTGTAATTCTCAGTGGTAATTCTATAATGAATAAAGAGGTCGTAGCCGTTTGGTGGATCTAGACAATATTCACACATTGTGTATATTGTTGAACCACGTTAAATCCGTGAGTACTTTACTTATTGTTTCTTTGTTTATGTCTTGCATCTGTGTGGTTCTCTTTCTGTTCTTCTTATCCTAGATCGTAGTGAGGTTCATCGAGCAATCCGAGAGATCAAGTACTTCTTGTTAGCTAATTTTTTTCCGAAGTATTAGCATGTAGATGGCACTTAACCCCAACAATTGGTATCAGAGAGATATAATTGTCCCAACAATTGGTATCAGAGCTTTAGGTTAGATACCAATAGCCCCAACAATTGGTATCAGAGCTTTAGGCTGGATAGAAGGTTTGAAGATAGAAGTTTTTTGGGTTTTCTGGATCAGCAAAAAATTTTGAAGACAAAGGATTTGGTTTCATCAAGTATGTGAGGATTTGATGTTACAGATTCCGAAGACACAGAGTTTGATGTTATCAAGAAAGTGTAAGATTTGATTACATCAGTTTTGGGAAAAAGCAAAGTAAAGCGTACTTCTAAAGGAATGAGAATATATTAGGTGATTTGCATTCGATATGGTCAAGATATATGGTCTTGATGTTTTGGTGCTCTATACTGGAGATTTGGAATTGATTCTTATTGGAGCATAAACCATATGCATGGATTCAAGTAAGTTTATTTATTCTCTATACTTCGTACCATATTCTTGTGAACCGTTTGAAAGACGTGCATGGATTGGTTTTCAATTAATCAGTGTTTGCTTGGCAAGACACAAGAAGGAAAGAGTATCGTAGTTGGAATACAAATATTGTTTTGTATGTTTGTGGAAGTAAAGATGGAATATAAACATGTCAAAGTCTCATTATTGTTCCATATCAAGGGAAACAATAATTTGGTTATCAATTGTCATCAGTTAGATTATGTTGATGCTTGTCTTTAACCTAAAGTTGAAGAATGTGAAGATGAATTCATACTCTTTCTTCCTTAGTTGTTTGTTACAATAAGGATTTGGGAAATCTTTTAGTAGGTTTCGTTTTGGAAGTATTGATCGTTGGCCAGGATTTGATATGTTCCAGAAGTGAAGAGTTTGATTCTCAGTCTTAGTATTTGAAGCATGTGGTTACAAATAAGTTGAAGGACAATGATCGTTGGATGAAGATGTGATATTGGTTGTGGTGGAGTTATGGTTTCTTATTATTGTATAAGAAGCAGCTTGTCGGCACGGTTTGTAGGGTTTGTTTGTCTGTGTTGAGTATAGCATTGTGTCGGGTAGAACAATGTTTTTTGGAGTTTTTCTCGTATTGTTTCCGATGGAGAAGCTAGATATTTTGTGATCTTTTTGATTCTTTCCGATGACGTTCAATCGAAGAGTTGTTTGTTTGTACACCATTTGAAGTCGATCGGAGCTGGTTGAAGTGCAAGACCTTTGTGAGAAACAGGTTGGTCTATTTGTGTTGCGGATACATTCTTATTTTGGTGAAGACCCGTTGTGAGGAATTAAAAAGGTATCGCTTGGACACTTCAAGAGTTTAAAGAATAAAGATACAATAATACAATGTGTATGGTGGTATGGATACGAGCTAGCGCATACTACTTGGAGAAAACACGGTGCATGAATTTGAGAGGGCTACAATTTCGGCTTGTTTTTCCGTCAACCTTTATTATCCATTCGCTATTTGATTTTCTGATTATCAGTGTGAGACTTTCTGTTGGAGAGATATACATTATAGCAATGGTTTTGGTGGTTTGCTCATATGTTACAGTTATTGAAATTGATTTCAATAGTGACAGAGCCTGTAGAGATAAAGGTAGAAATTTCTATTGAGAAATTTGGTTCAACAACGATAGAGTTTCCGTCAAGTTATTTTCTCTACATAGTTTGAGAAAATAAACACAACAACGTCTTAAATTTCTTGGAGCTTGAGGAAGTTACCAAAGGTTTCAGATAATGGCTGGGGTGTGATTGGGTCTTTGTGTAAAGGACGGATTATCAGATTTCGAACATTGGTGTATGTTTTGGAGCAAGATTGCTAAAAGGATATGCACAAGGAAGAATGTGTGACTTTATGTATTGTTACAACGGTAACAATGAATTCTTCGATGTTAGTCACAGTGATATCCAAGTCTTACTATGTTGTGGTTTGACTGTCGCGAAGTCGAAACTACATGCTTGCTAAGAAATTGATAAAAGACTATCTTGACAATTATGTTAAAGCCCATAAAAAGAACATTGTTGTCAAAGCCCGTTGAGGTTGCTGAAGTGGTGAAGATGATTGGTGTGTCAGCTGTTGAAGACTCTGTGAAGATGGACATATTTAGTATGGTATGTATGCATTAGTCGAAGATATGATGAGCTTTTTGAAGGAGTAAAACTCAATTGGGGAAATATGGTTGTAGAATCATGATCCAAACGGAGATAGGCTCGTAAAGCAAGATTCATAAGAGATGAACTCGAGATTGGTACGCAGTGGCAATGATCCATCGATTGGTTGTATTTGGTGCGCAGTTAGAGTTATGCTAAATATGCTTTGGTACATACAAGATGGTTAGTTTCTTGGAAGCTAACATGAAGGTTGGTTTATGACAAACTAACGCAAGGTTTCTCGTTAACTCACTTTGGATGACATGCTCATGAAAAAGAGCAAGTATGTGATCAGTTGTTTAAATAAGCAATTGACTCGGCTGGAGTTTAGAGACGAAGATGAAGACTATGGTTCTGCTAAGGTAATACTTAGGCAGATGCATGGAGGCTACTGTGGTAGTTTCATTTGATTATCGAGTAGTTGTGGATGTCAACCCTAACGGATGTGGTGCGTAACTTGGAGTTAGTGGCTTAGAGGAGTGAAATATTGACTCAGGTGGATCAAGGAAATCCAAGACAGAGCTTTGTTCGTAGTATGGAGCAAGTTCGGAGGTGGCGAAGGCTCAAGGGAGCATAATGACCGTAACTAAGTTCGATGGAATCATATGGATAATAATGTTATATGGTCTGATCGAGTTGGCATGCAATACACCTAGAATTATGCCAATCAATGTGGAGTTGTGAACATAAAGGAGTAAGGTGTTTCTCAAGATGTTGCATAACGGATGATCATATGATGTTGATTTGTTGAGATGGTCAGTTTTTCACCGTTGTGGAGATTTGTACAATCACCAGTAAGTTGGATTGTTAAGTCTAAGTTGGTGACGTTCAAGTTTGGTTTGCTCTCTTCTGGTGGAGGTTCTATGGAACAATTTGAATGAATTAAATTTTGGTTTTATTCCTATTGAGGATATGTAGGCAACCAGTGATGGTGCAATCGATGTTCAGAAGATGGAGGGATAACAAGTTGATCGTCTCATGCATGAATGCATGATCCGAGGTGGAGAATTGTAGGGAAACAGTGGTTTCCTAGTTTAGGTTAAATTCTTAGTTTGAGTTAATTACCATATTAAGATGGGATACCTAAATTGACCATGGTTTCCTAGTATGAGTCGGTTTCCTAATCCAAGGAGGACAAGACTTGGGAACCAAGTTTGTGACTCCTATATAAGGAGGTCTAGAATAAGTGTTTTAGTCATGGAATCCTCAATGTAAATCTCATACAGATGTGAGGGATTCATCCCACCTATTGAGGTGGTTATGTGAGATACCTAATGGTGGAAGGAGTACATCACTATGGTGCTTATGGGATACTTATCGATGTTGGAAGATATGTCGTTATGGAGTATACATATGGATATGTTGGTAAAACATCTTGTTGAGGAGAAGATCATCTTGGTGGTGCTGGATTAGATTATTGGTGTTGAGCTAAAGGCGTCCATGGTAATCTATGTCAGGGTGTGCAAAGAAGATCATATCGTTGTGGTAGATAATGTGGTAAACGTTATCTCGTATGGGTGAAGACGCTACTTTGGATCTTATAGGGTTTAGTATAGCAAGTTTTTTGTCAAATTTTGTTGATCAAAACTATATCCTGATTTATAGTTTACTAATTAAGGTTAGTCTCGGAGTTGGATTAAAGAACATTAGTTGAGTATAAGAAATCACAGAATACCCTTGAAGAATGAAACTTCAAGACACCGAAGATATCAACGAGGAATTCATCAACAAAGGAATATAGATATTGATTACTTTTGGAACTCTTGTTTATTATACCTTTTGAATCCATCGATATGAAATGCTCACTCTTTGGAACAATTTCTATGACGGTAAATATACTTTTGTATATACACCCGGGAGTTTTGAACCTAAGACCTTAGTGAGAATGACCTTTGATCTTGAAAAGGTCCTCATTTTGTAGTGAATGAAAATATGAATTCAACGAGCCAAAAATCACTCAGGTCCAAGTTATAAAGAAGAAGTTATGAGTGGCATGTGTGGCTAAAAGAAGTTCATAAATAACTAACTACACGATCTTTTAATGACAATTTTCAAAATGAGACGTAAAAAAGTGATTTTAAGCCATTTGAGATAAGTTTTTGATGCTCCTTTTATAGACAAGACGACTATTCTTCCATACAAAATATATTCCACACTTGGGTAGTGTTTAAAGTGTTTGATATTTTCTTATTCCTTCCTAATTTAAATTGTAATTTATCATATTTTGTATTAGACAATTACTAGAAATTATTTATTTAATTTTCTATGTACAGTTGTGTAACTTAGAAGGACTCCTAAAATAAGGAGAAAGACTTGAGAAAGGAAATAGCTCATCACGAACTTTATTAGAATTCAAGTTATCTAGCCTGGACCATTCACTTTAAATAAAGAATTCATGTAAGCTATAGAAACCATCCTTGAAAAATTTGTTTACGTTGCATAAGGTAGTTTTCCACTACCTTTATTCTCCGGGAACAAGAGTGAGACGTTGAAGATTCTAGTTAGGAACTGTAAAGCAAAAGTTGGGTGTCAATTACCATCATACCTGGTGCGTAGCACGAGTTAAATAATAGTATATATATAGTTGTATCTCAATACGTAATTGCGGGGTGATATTTTTTTTTTTTTTTCTTGGTTATTCTTTTTTTCGGTTTAAACAATTTTGTCAAAGAATAAAAAAGAAAAAATTACGAAATACTAGGTATTCACTTTAAATAAGAAAAATAATTCAACCTGCCTATATAATGTGGACGAAGGAAATATAATAATTTTCTGGGTATTCCAAGTCACATCTAGAAATATTTAATCAATGAGATGAGGCAAGAGTTGTATTATAGTATGTACAAGGTAACCGAGGTCATCATATAGAGAAGAACCGAGGCAACCCTATATTCAAGCATGCGTGCACAACTAGCCGAGGAGCAGAGAAGGTCCGAGGCAACTGTATCGTGAAGTGAAGACCAAGTTAAGTGACCGTGCAGCCAAGGCACGTGAAGTGAAGGCCAAGTTAAATAAATTACCTAGAATAACTACCTTCCTAGTTTAGTTTAATCTAACTCTATAAATTAGAGTTCTCCATGTAATTGTTAATTATCCCAGAATCATCTAATTATCAAAAGATCAATAATATTCATCCTAAGGAATTTCGTCCGTGGATGTAGGTCGAGATGACCGAACCACGTTAAACATCGTCTTCTATTATTATTTTGGTATGTGGATTCATTGCTTCTTTATCGTTCGTTAATCATTGATTTATCTTATTGTTTTCTATCATGATTAATGATATCCATCTTAGTTTTGATCTACATATCAAAATTTAAGATGATATCAGAGCCATGTGCTCTCGATCCTTATTGCTTCCGCTTTCAAAGTTTTTCAATCACTGTTTTCCATATGTTTAACCTGGTTTCATCAATATGCTCTTTTTAATCTTCAAGAATAATCTCTTTCTCTATTGATGAATTTTAGCTCAGTTTATTAGAGTTCTCATCATACGACTCTTTCCAAACATATTGTTCTAGTGAATGATATTTTTGTCTGTTTTATCCACGTCCAAAACATGTTTTTTTTTCATCAAAGATTGTCTTATTGTATCTCAAGTCAATTGTTTCTGTCGTTGTACTCGATCACAAGATATTTTTGTTTCTTTTGATGTTCTTACACTATGAGGACTTCGGCATTCTCGGGTTCACATGAACTCGTGATATTTTTTTGTTTCCAAAAGATAATTATCTTTCCAAAATTAGCTTTCATTCCATAAAACTATATGGCACGTCTATATATGTTTCTCAATTTAGACGATTCCTATACAAGTCGTGGTTATGTCTTGTTATTTGTTGATCACCAAACGCATTAAATCCGATTTTCCAGTTGTCTATCATCTAAAGCTATTCCATGGTAAACTGTCCCATGTGTTCACATCTCCATTCAGTTTTTCTTTGTAATTGGGTTGTTCTCACCGATGTTTGTTTTTTTATCGGATCACAAGACTAGTTTTACAAGTCTTCTGCATATGGAAAGTTTTCCTTTCGGAGATGATAGCTATTATTTTCTAGGAAGAAATTGTATAAAAATCCTCCTTATAGTTTTTTATAATACACTATTTTTTGCGATCTTAATTCCAAAAATAGTTTCACTCGCGAAAACTCTCTTTGTCAGTTAGACGTCCATTACCGTGTGTTTTTGTGAAGGACTGTTGTATTTTTTAATCATACTCATTGTTTGAGTTTTACCTTGTGATCCATTATGCTCCAGTTCTCACGAGCTCATCGATTCCTTTTACATTATAAGATCATTTTTCACATAAACATTTTTTACTGGAATAGAAGATCCAAAGTCAAGACGAAAATAATCGGCCTTGGAACCTAACATACTTACCGTACGTACTGGTAATGAAAATTAAAGTTGTGATGGTGTAAGAACCTTCACATGCACTATATCAAGTCAACAATTTAGTGGTGAATAAACCCACATCTGACACTCAATGATATTTCTGATAACAATTAGAAAATCATAATGATATGAAAAGAGATGGTGATGATCAAAGTGCTCCTATACAATCAAATTCATTCCCTTCTTCCTCATATGATTCCAGTTATACGAAAATTAAAGTCTGAGTGGCCCTTCCATATTATATCTCTGTAATAAAAAAAGGTGGTGTTTGACTCTGAGATTTGAGAGTCATTAGATAGTCAGGATTGAACGGGGACGATGATCTTTCGGGTAATGTTAATGGATGAGGCGTGGTTGAACGAGATATGGGATAGTTGCGTCGATTAAAATCTAATCTTCTATAGACCGATTTCTCAAAACTCTCTCTTTTCTCTTCGCCTCTCTGAGAAACCTAATTTACTCAGCATAGTGAACCCTTATGGTTTCTAATCTTACTGTCTCCTCGCCAATTATATTCTTCAATCCTTATCTTTCTACTAATTGGCGACTTCAGTAAGATTTTTTTTTCCAATCAAGAAAGGAGAAATTTATTTGATGGAGAAGAAAAAATTAGAAATAATCAGTTGGAAAAGATTTATTCAAAGGATAAACCTGTAGAATATTAAGGTTCCTTACGCTTCTAATCATATGGAAGTTTCAATTTTTTTCTATAATTCATGATTCTATTGTTTGTGTTTTGCTTACGATGACCCTTTTATTGGAGTTGTTTTACAAATATGAGTAATGAATCAATGATGATGATATGTTTGGTTTTGGATCAGTTTTTGTCTAAATTCTGTGCGTATCATAAGGAATGCTTTGTATATGTTTGATAAAAGGTCCAAATCAATAATTATCTTTACATTACAGTTTGTTGAATCAGAACATGGTGTATAGTTAATAAAATTTATGCCTCTAACTGACCTACAACTTCTTGCTAGAGGATTTCATATGATAATTGAGCTTTGTCTCTTTTCTCTTTCTCAATATTTTAACTTTACGGTACTAAAGAATTTACCTTAATTTTTGTTATGTTTAGGTGCACACTGCAAAAGATCTATCTTTGTTTTCCAGTAGCGAAAAAATGCATTGGATGGATGCCCCGGCATTGAGAAAGAAAAACTTGGGAATCTTATGGGTGGTTACCAAGTTTATGGTTGTCTCAATTATATACCACATAGCCGAAAAGGTAATGAATTTAGTATTTTTTGTCTCAAATCTTGATTCAAAATTTTGAATTTTCTTTAAATACATAACAATAAGATTAAATTTCAGTTTTCTTTATCAAAACATGAGTCAGTAGGGGGTCAGTTTTGCGTAAGTGTTATGGTTGCTTATGTGTGAATTATTTGTCTCCACAATTGCTACCTTTTGCAGGTTATGGCAAATATTAGAGGGGTGGTAGCAAGGGGAAATAGTTGTGAGAAGGGCAGACAAAGTTATTCCTTACTCTTACTCAATGTTGAATAAACAAAGAGTATGGGTCATTTGAGGAACATTCGAATCAGGATCATCAAATGGATGTAAGCACCACACCAAGTCCTGTACCTTTTACTTGCAAACTGCATTATAGAACGGCTTGCATTTTCCTTTATTTATTTGTTTTTTGTGATGAAAATAGGTAGGCAATATTGATTGTTAACGTGGTTGTATAGTTAATTTTTTAAATAGATCGGCACTTCAAATACCTTGCTGTCCTGCCAGGACTTGCACATCATCTTAATTAATTTATATTATTCTCCTATCCACAGCCAACAAGTATTTCTCCATGTTGCACCTCTTTTGCATTTCAAAACTGAAGATGCGGCGATAGGACACAAATGTAGGTAAATATTCATAAAATCATTTCCTTTTTAATGATGTACTTGCATTTAGTTCTGTTGCTCTGAAAGTAGCTCCTTCAGCTTCAGCCACTTGAATATTCTTCGTCAAACGAATTGCATATTCTTCTGGAAATCCTAGCCAGCTTTGCAATAGCATTCTTTAAACAATGTAGTCTATTCATATCGTAGTTCTCGAATAGCATCTTTTGTATGCTTAATGTAGTGTATTCATATTGTGAAATTCGATTTTTTATAGATACTAAATTGGATTTGGTTATAATATATTGGATTAATCAATTGATCTGCAAGAGATTAGTTCTACTCAGTGATTTACAATGGGTAACGCTGGTATAATTCTTTAGTGCTAGCTCCCTCCTGATGCTATCTGACATATATACCATATGGATGTTTTTTTTTTGTTTTACTTTGAAGTATCTATGGACTATGGATGAATTTGAACCCTTAACATTCATGGATCAGCCTTGGATAGGGATTCCTTAACTATATGTTGAAATACTATATTTTATAAAAGCTCCGCTAAGTTATGCCATGCATGGGAATTTCCGTCATGAACTCTTTATATAGCAAGTTCGGAGTGCCTTCTGAGCTGCAGTTTCTTGGTTCTATATGGTTTAGTCATTTAAAGGATATAAGTTGGCATAATTACAAATCCAATTTAAATTTTAGGTTTCTTTACAAACGAATGATACTTTTCTGTCTATATATTAATCATGGCTTCCCCCAAATCATGTTTTTTCAAATTAACGGAAGCGCACTTAAAAATATTATGTTTTAGCTTCTTAGATATGCTTATACCAGTCTTACATTTGTGAGCTATTTAACATTTGATTCATGGGGTGGGTGCTCGCGGTTTCTGGGGTATCATCTGTTACATACTTACGTGAGGTTATTTGCAATTATTTGGGTAAACTTGGTTTATAAAGGTGATGGAACATATTCTCTCTCCCACTCTCTCCCTCTATATATATAGCTTTGTTGCCGATTCTGTATGATCCTTCTACGATTTAATAGTGTTCGTACAAAAGTTCCATAGGCTCATAAATAACACGAGTTTGTTCATTTGATAACAGGTTAACGTACAAGATTTGAAAGGAGAACGAAGGTGGTGGTGCCAACAAGTTCAGACCAATGTCACAGCTACAACTGCTCTAAGAGAAATCTGACATCTAAGCTTTTGTTGGCAAAATCCTTAGTTCCAGACCTTTTTCAGGTACAGATGATCATTCTTTATTAAATGCATAACTCTATAACTCCAGGCTCCATTGTTTCAGTCATTTACTTATCTCTTTTCATGTATTTTCTTGATTGTTTTCTGTTCCAAATGCTTTTGAAGCATCACAATATATCGTTAGTCAGTGATTCAAATTAGACCAACTATAAGATTCATTTTGAGCTGATGCATATTACGTAGGGCTTCCTTCAATATTTTCTGCCTAGGTGAATGCCTCAGCATGGCTCCATTGAACCAACAATAAGATCCTTGCATGTAAGATATCTTTCTTATTTATTTTACTCAAAGATCAGTAATTTAAGAGTGACCTGAATATAGAGTACTCACCGAGTTTCGCTAATTTAAAAGTAATTTTTTTGAAGCTATGTTGTCAGATAATCATAGACTAGATAAATTTAATGGTGGGAATTACAACCTACAGGCAGTTTGAACTCGGATTTAAGAACCACAACCATCACTTTTGATACCATATAAACAATGAGTCTCAGTAGATGACTAATATTGGTGTGTTGACTTGATTCAACTAATCCAAATAGCCATGTGGAAGTAGCATTCACTTAAGTTACCTTTATCTGGTGTTATTGTGGTACCCTACCAAACGGGTATGCGATTTTATTCTCAGCTTGCTTATCTAATAGGTTTAGTGAGAACAGAAGACAGAAAATAGAAAATAGAGGAGTTGTTGATGTTTTTGTTGAGGGTATTAGAGATGTTGATACTAATAGAAAATAGAAAATTGGAAGGGGTTTATGAGTTTGTACATGCAATACAGGTAGGGAGGGGTGTTGTTTTTTCTGTTCAACTTATGTACTGTTCTAGAATAGGAATCTCTAAGGTTCACTTTCTCATTAATAGAAAACATGAATCTATAAGTTCACTGTTGCATCTTTGCTTTCAGTTGAAACCTGCAAAAGCAATTTAGAAAGAGAACTATGCTTTAGTAGTTGGAATTCTAGATCAAAATTCCAAATTAGATAGGAACGACGAGGTGACATTATTAGAACTATCTATGTCTATGACATTGATCAACAACTTACATCAATAGGTTACGTAGTCTCACATTCAAGCTTCTAAATACAAAAATAAAACGTTTACTTATTCTTGAATCCTAATGGCCACGGGTAACATTGTTTTGTTAATTAGTTTACTAGAGAACAACTTGCAGAACTGATTTTTTATATTTGCGGTGAACGATCTTTGTAGGAACTTCTTTGATGTCATATGTGAAGCATTTTCTACAAGATTTTTCTTAGTTCTAAAGGCTTAGGACCCATAATTTGCAATCTTTCACTGCTGAATTTGAGTATTGCTATGGATACTGCTACTTTAAGAAGTTATATCTTAGAAAGAGCAGACCCAAATCTATTGGAAACAGTAAAAACTTGATAATTATTGTTGTTTGGGTTTTTGCACTATAATAGTAAGACAAGTATTATCTTTTTTTTTCTGCTAAAATACTTTGCTTGGTTGGTTGTAAAACATCCATAAGCCTGTTACCTACCATCTAAATTGTGTTCAGTTTTTTTAGTAATTTGAATTTGCGAATGATGTATAATATGGCACATCATAAGTTCTACTAAATTAGGGGCCTAACTTACTTTTGATGTATACATGCTAAATAGTTTTCTATAATTTTTCCATTTATGTAGTTCGATAGTCTAATTACTTAGTTTACTTTGGATCCACTGGATACAACATCTTCAAGGATGCACGCAGACAAGTGCCTTAGGAAAATGCAAAGGGCTCGGGAAACCCTGACAGATTGCACATGGAAAATGCAAAGGGCTTGGTATTCGCTGCTTTTGACCTCCAATCAGCAGCTATTCAGGTATTCTTCTATACCTTCAAATAAGAAAGTTATAGTTCATATTCAAAGCCAAAGGGGAATCATTTGTAACCTATATACCAGGTGGATATTCACGTCTCTATAGGCGTGGCTATGTTTTTTTTTCTATTTGAACATGATCCTGGAAATATGTTTCCTTCAATTCTCTTTTTTGTTGGTAGTGTTTTTTTTCCTTCTTTTCATAGTATCCCCTGTTTAGATCTCTGTTCTGTAATTTGGATCTTGGTCATGGCCGAGGAAAAAACAAATAAGAACTTACAGTTTATTAAAAGAATAAATCAGTTTCTACTATTAGTGAAGTTTCTTTCTATGATTGTTCTCTTTGAATTATCAATTACGTTTAATATGTTATGCTAAAAAAAAATCATTATGATCTGTAAGTGTCCATAAAAACATTGAACTTCGATTTCTTCTGAACTTGGATTCATGAAGTAGGAGTCTACCAAAATAGAGGAAATAGATGACTACGTAATTGCAGCTTCATCACGTTGTGTGTTTCTTTCTTTAGAATCCCTCTGATCCTTTTTACAAATTGTGTTATTCCTTACTCTAAGTTACTCCTAGGATAGTATGTTAGCACAATACCATATGGTTCACTCATGTAATCACTTTACTTGCCGTCTTAGCTCAAATGGAAAAGCATATGGTTCTCAACCATGTAGTTGTGGGTTCGACTCCCGCAGATGGCATTGTTATTTGGGTAGGATAAAACCTCACATGCTTCAGTTGACAATATTAGATCTTCAATTATGTAGTGTAACACATGCGTAGGATCAATAAGGGTGCCATATATCATCTTGGTATATGAGAAGGATCAGAATGGAACAATCTAATTCTAATTCTTCGTGAAGTCTTTCAAAACAATTATATTCATGGGTGAAGGGTATATAGTTCAACAAGTGAAACCCTAGGAACTGAAGTGTGCATTCAAAACCATACATATTCCATCTCTGTCATAATAGTTGACATTGGATTACTTAACCTGTGCACAAATATATATGAGCAATTTCGGTTTCTGGAGAGATACCACAAGAAGGAAAAGCTTGCTTGGATTCTAAACCATGGTATCTGCAATGCAATTATAATGTAGCTTTCGAGTAAGAGGCATCTAGATCAACCACTTTATAAAGAAAAGTGGTTAATCTAAACCATGTAGCATTCTAAACCATGTAGATTTTCTCTTTAGTAAATGATACCTTCTGGAGCACCCTTTTCATATTGCTTATGTTTGCACTTGGATGTATTTATAGTAAAGGTTTACAAGCCATTCTTTTGCCTTCAAGAACTTCCATTTTTTATGATTCAAGTGACGGTTAATTCACATCATTACTTGAGAATCCGATGGCATTAAGAAAGTTTATTTTATTGAAGATGTGTGTTGTATTATTTTGTTTCTTTACAGCAAAATTTGCTGAACACACCACGAGTACTCTGTTCCAAGGAAATCACCTTCAATATATACTCAACTACATGATGTTGCAGGCAAAGCAAAATTGATTTACATTTGGAATTTGGTTTATTGTTACTCAACTCTGCTTTAGAAGTTCCTTTTTTTTATGTCTTTGAGAGGGACATGTAAATCACCTCTCCCATAATAGCAATTTTCTTAATACTAGACTTTGTAAATTTAATGTTGATGCAAACTGTAGAAATTTTGTTGGACTAAGATAAATCTGTCTCTGGCTCTAAAAATGTACATTTGTTCAAATTTGTTTCCCTTCAGAAAGAAAATCTTTTCACTATCCGTCATTCATAATGCAGAAGTTGTCCCAAAGAAGATACCCAATCTGATGAATATGGAGAGAACAATAAGGCTTGACATTCAAATTTTCAATAATGCAGTGAAAGAATCAAACTCTCAGGAGGTAAGAAAAGTGGATAAATGATGATGTCTTATAATTCAATGTACTTCTCGAAATGCTATATATCGATAGTTAACCACATCATATTGAATGCTTTACCTACACAACCAATTGTTTTGGTCCCGTACCTGATTGATCCTCATGGTCACCTATGTTCAAGAAGAAGAAGAAAAAAACGAAAAGATGAATGCTTTACCTCCACAACCAATTATTTTAATCATTTACCTGCTTAATCCTCATGGTCTCCTATGTTCAAGAAGAAAAACAAATACTAAAAGATAGTGTTTTTCCCTTTTTTATCACTATTTTGGAGTACAAATCTCGGTTACAACTATAATAATATCTAACCCAACATCTTAATTAACATTTACTTCTTTTCCAAACTTAGAGGAAGAACAAAAAAGGTCTGTATTTTTTGAGTCCTATTGGAATGACCATTAACACAATAACACCTGAATTCAAAAATGTTCAATGCCATATTTCGAGTCCCAGTCAAATAGGTCAACTCCACAAAAAACAAGTAGTTCACATTGATCGGTCAATGAGAGTTGATCTAATACATTAATCGTACACTCCATATTATTGTTTCATATTCAATGGATAACTTTAAATCTAGCTATTCAAACCATATCATGTATGTTAGTCGACTGAGAATTCAATGTTGTTTTACCTATATTTTTTTTTCCTTCTTATTGGTTTAATTGTTTAATTTGATTCCATGGAGGCCCCACTCAATTACCATATGAAGAGACTCCAGGGGGGCCTTTCAATTATCGCTCTGTTTGATTTGGTTTCAGTTTCTAACTATCACCAAAACAAAAAGATATGATTGTTAGCTACAATTTGATCTTTGTAGCAGATGTCCACTGCTTTCAAAATTCTAATTGTTAATAAAAATCATTCAAATTCATTTTGATTAATTTGAATTAAGGTTTATTTGATGTGAACGATATAACTTAATTGATTGGTACGATGGGATTTAGTAGATGACCATAATGGATTTATATGTGGAAGAAGCTAAAGGGAGACAATGTGGATTAGAAAGCCGCATTTTCCTCCATTACCACGCTACATCTCGCATAATCTCATTGTAGTTTCTTCATTGGCATCATATTGCCATCTATTTACTATTTGGACATCTAATTTCAGGTGGCTTTGAGATGGAAATTTTTCTGAAGTATGAACCTTAGATCCTAAAATATTATCAAATTGATGGAAATCTCAATTTGATATTTCCATATCAATTTTTCGTAAGTATGGACCTCGCATAATCTCATCATAGTTTTTTCTTTGGCATCATATTGCCATTATTTCTGGGCAATTATTTCCAATTCTCCCATAAGGTACAATACATATCGTTTGTTTCTTAGGATATAGTAGAAGTATTGATTGTTGGCGATGAAGTGCCTAATGTTTCATGAGAGGGTATTAGTGGGTTTGAAAATGCTAAAAGAAAGCTTTATTAGGTTATGGTGTGCAATTATAGATTTCTACCGATTTTTTGTAGGCATTTTTATTGACTTCTTAATATTAACCAAGTGAAAATCAAATTATACAATATTTTAATTAAATTAGACATAGTGATTTAGATCGTCTTTTTGTTTTTACGTCGTACATTTGATGAATTTTATGATTTTGACCCCATTAAAAATAAAATTTCAATTTTATAAAGCATATTTGGCCCCACGATACATGTACATTACAAAAATTACAAGCCTAAATTTGTGGGATTTCAGAATCAAGTGGTGTCGGCGGACCCAATTTGTCCCTACATCCCTCCGTCCCTGAACATAAGGAACATTTGTTGATATCTAAAATTATCATGATATCCTTGTCCAGGTTTTTAATGAGATGAAGCAGGTGGAAATACAAAAGTTTTCGTTAGAACTATGGAGGGATTGAACTCTGTCTTAGGCGCGTCCAAGTCAATGATAACGAGTGAGTGCAACGACGTTTCCGTAGAAATTAGTTGGAATCATAGTTTTCTTGATAAATATGAATTTAATATCAAAAATTATATTAATTTTTCATATACATGTCCAAGATTAGGAGTCAGTCGCTTAGAAGTAAAAATGCATGGTGTTATGATTTCTTGATTAATTAAGTGTAAAATACTTTTACTTGCTGAATTTTTATTTCTTTGAGTGTAAAGAACACCATACATAATGTTGGAATCTATTTGCCAAAGTTGTTTCAATAATAATATCACGTCAAAGTTCGAAAAATAATATATATATATATATATATATATATATATATATATATATATATATATATATATATATATATATATATATATATATATATATATATATAATATGAACTATTAAACAATTTACATTCAAGTAACATTCATTATAACATACAATTAGTATTAGTAAATTCTAAGGTAAAATTGTATCCAAATGCATGCGGAATTTAAAATGGAGAAACTCCACCAACAATGGGAAAGAAACTTAGAGATGAACTAAGTGAAGACAAAAAAATAAGAGTTCCTGACACCAAATTAATGTGAACTTCACTGATGAAGCTAAGTTGTAAAATATAATTTTATTTTTAATTTGACTTCACCTATTAAACAAGTTATTTTTTCTTTTTATACTGCTTTCTTTAAAAAAAATTATTGTTTTGTGTTAAAGAAAGCGGAGACTAGCATATAAAAGCTACCAAGAGAGCGAATTTTGTATTTGTAATGCCGACATCAAGTGCACATTCTATTAGCGAGGTATCCTAGACTCCAACGGACCTTTGGTTTGTAGTTTGTCAGTGAAAAGAAGGGTAACTTATCAATAGGAGATCCTCTTTAAATTCTAGCATGTTAGTGCAAAGAAGGGTAAAGGTGTTGCGGAACATTTTCAGTCATTGGAATCAAGGATCCTTAGCCTTTGGGCATCGAGAACATATGTAAATGTTCATGCAACGATTGAGCATATAATGGGTGATCCACCATAAAGATTGTCGTTCAAAGTTGAACTTTAGAGGCACGCTGGTGTAGTAGCGTTTGTATAAGGATTGATTAGTTTTTGTTTTTTTTTTTGTTATTAAGGTTTTAGATATAATGATTCCTACGCCATCATCAGGGCATGCAATATCAAGTGAACTTTTTGTTGTAGTTGTTCGTTAAACAGTAATTTGGAAAAAAAAAATGATTAAGTAGTAACATATGGTGACCTTTTTTATTTTTAATACCCTTCACTATCATACGTACTGGTCTAAATAAGATGTAAAGTTCTTACAAATGGTTAGTTTGGACGTTCAAATAAAACGGATGACATAAGAAATATATTCTCTTTGGTCAAAATTTCAACAGCCATGAAGATCTTAAATTCTTATTCATTGATCCTTCCTAATTGGTTCTCAACAACTTCTAAGATACAAAAAGTGAGTTGTGTGGTATCATGAAATAACTTTTGTCACTGGTTAGGCTAAAGAAACTTGACTTGATGATCCTACCGCTTTTTTCGGTTGAACATACAAATTTGTGGTGAATATATTACAACCTTATTTCTTTTATGATACTTGAATTTATTCTCCATTTGTTTGTAGCTACAACATTAGTTGACACCCTAAACACTCATCACACTCGAAAGCTCCACCAGCACCATCAATGTTCATGTTTGAGATCCATCCAGTTAACTCACATGTGTATATGAGTACCTCAAACATACTAAAATTGCATGATTGAAGTCGTGGTTGGGTTATACTGAGTTTTTCTAAAGGGAATTAAGAATTAGCCGATGACATCATCATCACCTACAAATATGTTTCAATGGAATATAATAAACTCAAACCGTCTTATTTTATTTATCCCCCATGAAGCCTCTAAACAACTACGAGTATTCATTATCATTTTCGTAGACTCGACGGTGCAGTTATAAACTCAATCTTCTTATAAGAGAAAAAAAGTCGCTACTCTTACCATTCCCATGTTGAGGGAATAAGATAAAAAAAGTCGAGAAAACTAAGAACGGTTAACAATCAGTCTGTGTAAATATAACTTGAAAGTACCCAGAGAATTTGGTCCTACACAAAAGATTTAATATATAATTATTGCATCTTGACTGTTATTGAATTAAGCTAGAAAAACTTATACATATAACTACAAACAAACATCAAAATAAGGAAATGAGAGGTTGAGCCCGGGCCGTAAGGCCCGGGAATACCTAGTTTTAAGTTTATACGAAAATGAAAGTCTGCGGGCATCCAACTCAAAACCAATTGGAGATGAGCGGAGTGGCCCTTCCATATTATATTTTAAGTTTATTAAGGGGACATTAACAGTGTGGGACTATAATCCTCAACACGCCCTCTCACGTGTAGCCTCGTTGGGTCTAACATGTCGACCTACGTTGTGTGGTAACCGTTGGGCCTACTCACACACGGGCCTACCTCTGATACCATGTTAGAATACGGGAATCCAACTCAAAAACAATTGGCAATGAGTGGAGAGGCCCTAAAGGGTTATAAATCGCAGGATCTTAGATTTCCCAACAATGTGGAACTAATAATCTCAACAACGAATTTCCTCCCAAGTTAAATTCGCCTACCACGACGTCAGAAAGATTACAACTCGATGCATCGTCAACATTTCAGCTGAAGCAACTTCACCGATTGGACAGACCGCAACCGAAGATCTATTTTTATTTCTTAGTATTAAGTCAGCGTGCTCTACTGCCAGCATAAGCAGTGCGTAGGTAGTGCGTTCAAGTCTGTAAAGTCAAGTTCATATGGTGCAAGACAAAGCTTACAAGTCAGTTCCGTCACCAACTTCATCTCAGCAGCTCGTGGTTAGTAATCAACCGTTCAAGATATCATTATTGTGCTCGACACATGTTCATGTCAAATCAAGTCCTAGTATCATATCGTCTTTGTTAACTGTTCAAATTGCACACTAAGTTTCTCTACGTGTCCAACTTAAGGGGGAGTATTAGAGTATATACAAGGTAACCGAGGTCATCATATAGTGAAGGACCGAGACAACCCTATATTCAGGCATGCGTGCACAATTAGCCGAGAAGCAGACAAGGTCCGAGGCAACTGTATCGTGAAGTGAAGACCAAGTTAAGTGACCGTGCAACCAAGGCACGTGAAGTGAAGGTCAAGTTAAATAAATTACCTAGAATAACTACCTTCCTAGTTTAGTTTAATCTAACTCTATAAATTAAATTTCTCCATGTAATTGTAAATTATCTCAGAATCATCTAATTATGTGGAGATCAATAATATTCACCCTAAGGGATTTCGTTCGTGGATGTAGGTCGAGATGACTGAACCACGTTAAACATCGTCTTCTATTATTATTTTGGTATGTAGATTCATTGCTTCTTTATCGTTCGCTAATCATTGATTTATCTTATTGTTTTCTATCATGATTAATGATATCCATCTTAGTTTTGATCTACATATAAAAATTTAAGAAGTTGCTTAGCTCAATGGACACAAATGACTCCCCTAGGATTTCTTGTTAATTTTTTTTATGCAAGATCCTCCACATTAATTGTCTTAAAAGGGTAGCAATTATCAAAACTCCATCAATGAAATGCTAAGCTTTCCTGGAATAATGTTCGTGGAGTCGTAGTAACATGTTATGTGTTACAAGTCGTATGTATAAACATAAAACTTTCTCATGATTTTCACACGTTTTCTTCTTCATATTTTTATTGTCTTGATATAAATCAGTGCCTTTTTTCGATCAGTTATAACTTACAGAAAATTGGTTAAAAGACCAAAATCAACAATTCCCAGGTGAAAAGGACATTTAGATTTATATTGTTTAAATGGACAAAAATGTAAAAATAGCCAGGATGTAAACAGTTTCATTCTATCCATTTTTAAATACTTTTTCTTATTTTTAATTTATATCAAGATGCATTCAGTTTCATCCTTGCTATTTTTTAAGTTTAAGTCAGGATGAATCCAGTTTCATCCTTGCTATTTTTTTGTGTCCATTTCACCCATAATAATTTCGGAAAATGGGTCATTTGTCCAAATATTTTTAAATCACGGTTCAAATGGACGAGTAAAAAATAGTTTGGGTGAAATAGCCAAAAAAAAAATAGTAAGTTTCATCCTAGCTTATATTTAAAAAATAGCAAGGATGAAACTGGATACATCCTGTGTAAATTAAAAATAAGAAAAATATTTGAAAATGGGCACGATGAAACTGGTTACATCCTGCCTATTTTTACATTTTTGTCCATTTAAACAGTATCAAAATCTAACTGTCCATTTCACCCAGGAATTGTTGATTTTGGTCTTTTTAACCAATTTTGTGTAATAATTCTTACTCGTACATTTGAACCATGTTTTAAAAATATTTATACAAATGACCCATTTTCCACTTAACTTATTCATTTCTTCCGATTTTCTCTTGAAATTATTTTTTACCAAATTTGGGGTAAAAGTTTTGAAAAAAAAAAATCTGTGAAACCCCAATACTAAAATTTTCTGATTAGATTTAACATATCTAATGTTTTTGTCTTCAATTTTATTTTCCGGAAATGCATATAAACAAGCAAACTAAACAAACCAAATTGAGAACCATCAATTGTAGGTTCAGAATCTCGGTGCAATATTGCCTCAGTGAAATTATTAACAAGACAACACAACAGCGTCGCAGAACAATTTTAGAAGTGACATAATAAACGACGTCAACTAAAATCATGAGAAAAATGTAATGATTCTGCGAAAATATGAGAGTTTGCGAGAGTAACATTTATAAGGTTGCGAGAATATCGCGAGACATATCCGAAAATAAAGGACATATTAGCTGTCATCCACTAGGTACTTCCCTATAAATAGTCGTTCAATTGTAAAGAAAAAGGAGAGAGATCTTTTTGAGTAAGAAACAAGTAAATAGGAGAGAGAAAACCTATAGCAGTGGTTATTCTTGATTCCTTTATCTTTTCTTGTAAGATTGTTCAAATATTCATCAATAAAATTAAGATTATTAATCTAAAGTGAGTTGAGTGTTAATGAAATCATATGAGGGGTGTAGTGTAGGATTTCCTGCAACTACATCAACAACTGGAACAAGATTTTGCCCGATTTCGATTCTCTTTTTGTACTTGTTTGATGAGCCTATTTCACTTATATATACCTTTGCGTTCGGATGGTTCTCTTTGTATGGTTGACTTATCATAATTCTCATTATATTCAAAATAATAAAAATTCATCCAAAATCTAATAAAAAAGAAACTAACTTATCAGAATCATCATCAACGAAAGGATTATTAAGATATGGAAATGTATCTTGAAGAATGAAGGATGACGAACAAGATTTCTCCAGGTTTTACATACTAATTTATATTCAAAACTCGATTCAGTTGGTACCCGAGTTAAAATATCTAGCTATTGTGATCTTCTTGGGGAGAGAGTTCATGCAAAGAATAAAAATTGTAAATTGATCAAGAAAGAATATAGATGATGATGGTGTATCCAAATATTTGAAATTCTAGGAATTTATGAAAATAGAGAATTAGGGATTTTTCTTGGCTGTTAAAATAACAAAGGTGTAGATTTTTGACAGGGGATACATTTGTGTACATAAACAAAAATTGCTGGAGTACAGAAGAATCGAACACAGTTAAATCACAAAATTGTTTGTAGACTAGGCTCGAGTGTATTAGCTAATAGCTGGCTACCACCCGATATAATCTCGGGGTATGGTAAGTTTAGGATAACATTAATACTTGGCAGAGTTGAAGTGAGTGAAGGTACGTTTATGTTATGATCAACAATAATACAAAGAGAACCATTAGAAAGAGAATTACCATTAGAACACAAAAGCATAAGTGAAATAGGCTCATTATGATTATGAGAATAAAACTTCCATTATCTTCTTAGAAGCCTCTTTTATTTTAGTACAACCGGAGGTATTAGAAGAAGACCCATAAAGCTAAAGAAAAGATTAATTTAATATATACTTGTTATTGTTGCCATTAACAAACCTGTCTTCTTCACCTGGTGGTCCAAAGTGTTAGTTTGAGTTTTCTTTCCAATAAACCACAAGAGTTAATTACTCCATAGCTGCTGGATTTGAATTCAAAACGGGCAAGAGAAGGAGGTGGTGGTAGGAAAATTCTGTTGGTTTAGAGGAAAGAAAACTCCAGCTAACACTTGGACCACCAGGTGAAAAAGACAAGTTTGTTAATGGAAACAATAATAAGGATGTAGTTAAATCTTTTCTTTATCCTGGTGGGTCTTCTTAAAAATACCCTTGTACGTGCTAAAAGAGGTTTCCAAGGAGATGATGGAAGTTTTTCTTTTCATAATCATGATGAACCTCTTTCGCTTATGCTTTGCGTTCTGATAGTTCTCTTTGTATTTTCGATGATCGTAACATAAACAGACCTCCACTAGCTTCAACTTTTGCTCCATTGCTATAGATAGACAACAACACTCTTTATTACAATGGTAATGATGCTATCCTATATTCCCAACTAAAACATGGGCTCCTCGTAACCAAGTTACTTAGCTAAGCGTATTTTTGAACCCCAAAAAAGAAAATGTTGCAAGCATCTTAATAAACAGGCATACAGTGATTAAAAAAGGGGAACTTAGGGGGAGACCCAAGAAAAATAATATTCTCGTTCTTAGGCCCATAATTAATTTTGTATACCGTGACACCCATAATTATATGAAAGTATTATATGAATCAATACATAACTGGTTATGCATACTATCTTTTCAGGGATAACTCGTTATGCATACTATCTTTTTCAGGGGTATAATTGGCAGCGAACTTGGAAATCTTTTTAAAAGAGCTACGCAACGAGTAAAAACAAGAATATCAAATTTTTGTTTTTAACGAAAAAATCGGAGGTGATCCTCATTTTAGGGAATTTTTTTGAAAACTTGATACTTAACCATTATGCAGTCACCAAAAACGATGCATAACACATTCTGCAGACGCATAAGGAATTATGCAACCATTTTTCGACTGCATAACAAGTTATGTATCTGCATAACAAAGTTATGCATCTATAACAAGTTATGTAACCATTGTTTTGGTTGATTCTAGCCGTACATATAAAAAATTGATGCATTATGCAGTATGCATCCATATTTACGGATGCATATCAGGTTATGCATCTATTTTCTCGATGCATAATGCATTATGTAGCCATATTTTCGGACGCATAACAGGTTATGCAGGTTTTCTGGACTGCATAACAAGTTATGCAACAAATTTTGTAGATGCATAACAGGTTATGTATCCATTTTCACGAATGCATAACATGTTATGCAGACAGTTTCTCGACTGAATGACATGTTATGCAGTCATAACCACATCATCATCTTCTTTCATGTTTTATTAACTCCCACACAAACCATTATCTTTCAGTTATTCGGGGGCTCTTGGTCAAAATCATGTATTTACAACATCATCTTCTTTCATGTATTTACACCATCATCTGCAATTAAACCTGCATAACATGTTATGCAGGTTTTCTGGACTGCATAACAAGTTATGCAACAAATTTTGTAGATGCATAACAGGTTATGCATCCATTTTCACGAATGCATAACATGTTATGCAGACAGTTTCTCGACTGAATAGAATCGTGGGTTACTTACTTATCAGATTCGAACAATACTTACTTATGCATCAATTTTTTTATTTCAGTGCTTACAAAAAAGTGGTTGGATAATGCTTTATGCATCCATTTTCATGACTGCATAACATGTGATGCAGATATTATTTTAGGTGCATGACAAGTTATGTAGTCTTTTTTTTGTTGGTTACAACACTAACAAAAAAGTTGTTGCATAACATGTTATGCACCCATTTTCTGGTCTGCATAACAAGTTATGTAACAATTTTTGTAGATGCATAACAGGTTATACAATCATTTTCATACCTGCATAACAAATTATTCAACCATTATTACCAACACCAACACCAACACCAATATGACCAAATACATTTGTAGCTTTCCGACCAACAACACCAACACCTCTGAAAAACGACAACTAAAACTACAAAGTAATATAACAACTTCGAAAAACGCAACAAAAAAAGCATTATAACTAGCATCATTTTCTTATGCATCATTTTATGGAAGCACTACTGTTTATAAACACTTCAAGCTTATGTATATCTAATGAACTTGAGATCCAAATATTACACTACGATACATGATGTTTATATTTTCACTCAGATTATTATGGATTATAATAACGAGAACTCATGGGAGAAGGTAAACGTACTCATGTGAGAACCAACCAGGGACCGCACAAAGTTTGGAGGAAAAGGGCTCTTCTGCTTCTTGACATCGACCTGGAAAATTTACTGCTGTATGATTATTTAATCACTAATGAGACAATCAGACCAAGACAAAAGTGCAAGTTGGATACAAAATATTACTCGTAGGATTTGAAGCTTATGGAGTTGCCTTCTCGCTGCAAAACTAAAACCTGAAGGGAAATTCTTATCTACAATACATATTTAACGAAAATCAGAAAGAAATTTACCCATCCTATTTCGTATTCAAACCACTTCTCGATTCATAACCATCTTCACCACCTCGATCAATACCATTAAGACCTTCATATGCAGCCATGAATCACAGAAGCAACTTCATGTTATTTCTTCCATTTCCGACCAGAAAACCCATCTAATTTTTCATTCAAACTGAAATCCGAGATCAACCCATTATTCCTTTCTATTTTAGAGCATCACAATTCAAACGAAACCCCATCTAATTCATCCCCACAATCCACGAACTCTCAATTTCTTATCCAAATTTAACATCAACCATCTTCCCCTGTTTAATTTCAATTCAAATCGATTACTGACCACAGATCTTGCAACCCATCTCTATTAACCAACCAACAACAAACCCTAGTTACTTCTCGATTTGTTTAAGCTAAAGAACGAACTCAATTTCATTGTCAATACCTTCCAATCTCGGTATTATCTCAGAATCACTTTCAATTTCTTTTTCATCGATCTGATCTCAATCAGCTGTCTCTCGGCTCAGAACCATTCTCTTTCACTCTCTGTTCTGAAACAATCCACTTCTCTTGATCTTCATCTCTTGTATTCAGTAGCAGCTGCGCTGCCATTATTTCTTCCTCTCTCAAATTAGTCGTATTCTGTCCCTCTAAAAAAAATCCAACAAACTTATTTTCAGAAATTATGGGTGTGTGAGAAATTTTTCCTTGAAAACTGGGTGCGCGCATGAAGATTTCTGTTTGTGGCTTTGACAATGTACAAAATAAGGAGAATGGGTCTCACAGCAGTTTTCACATAAAAAAATGCACCCCTGGTTCCAAGGCTTGAACGTGCTTTCGTCTCCAAATGCTGTGGAGTGCTGGCTAGCAATTTCGTCCAATTAGCTGTGCTTTATTCGCCAAACGTACTGATTTTCTTGATCCTTGGGTGCATGTTCTTGGTCTCTTACGTAAAACCCCGATTGATCTAAGTGACACCAGATTCTCAACATAAGCTACTATATTCCATTTTTCGTTTGTAGGAATGTGCTGGATCGCCGTAACATCAGTTTTTTGGCTCACCAAGTCATATGTAAAAAAACAAGTGTTGCTTTCACAAACCGTGGTTGTTACTAATAAAACTTCACCGTTCTTGAATTCCCATAATATTTTCACATATCTTATGGGGTTTGAAAATACAGCAGGGACCTGGGCAATGAACAATTTAGTCCATGATTCTCTCACTTTGTAATCCTTCATCATCCAAACTTCAATTTCAGAACCATCTTTA
Organism: Papaver somniferum; assembly: GCF_003573695.1. Taxonomy (NCBI): domain Eukaryota; kingdom Viridiplantae; phylum Streptophyta; class Magnoliopsida; order Ranunculales; family Papaveraceae; genus Papaver; species Papaver somniferum. The sequence continues at coordinate 3,290,272 of NW_020620381.1, forward strand.
CAGAGTAGTATAATGCAAAGGCACCCTTGTAAAACACCCAATGATATGTGAAGTCTGTAATCCATGTTGTCAAATAGTTCATAGACCTGTTGAGTAAGTGTTACTTCCCTGAATTTCTCGCCATGGATATCAAAAGCTAGAATGCACGTATCGTGGGTTTCAAGGTTCCTCGCTCTCCAGTGAAAAGCTCCACATACGAATATTGCTTCTGCCTTATTGCGATAACCATCAATTATGTACGGAATGTTGGGTAAGGTTTTCCAAGAATGAGAACTTGATATATAGACCTGAACTTGACAACCATAATAAACTCCAAAAAAATTATAACCATAACAAGTAGCTTTCACGATTTTGTAATCATTGGTGTCGCGATCATAACCAAATCCATATGTAACATTGCTTAAGTTGGTTATTTTGGGTTGTCCATATTTAATTTTTGGTATTACTATTTCCATGGACTCTTTCGTAGATGGGTTCCAAAGCCAAAGACTATCATCGACAAAGTAGCCTTTCATCATGACCAAACCATTACAAGAACTAAGAATGTCAATCCTTTCTAGACTTTTATCATCAACTACTTGAGATTTGAAGGGAGAATCTATCTTAACACACCCATAGTAGTCATCTTTAAAAACCGAAGATTTCGTGATATTATTGTACATATAAAATTCATACTGCGCATGGGCATTGCGTTCTTCGAATACTGAAAAGCAATGTACTTTTTCGCTTTCAAAGCCGTGTTTACGACGACTTTTAATAAAATTAGGGTCTTTAACGTCTAACAATTTATGGCACCAGTATTTGCAGACGCACCTGAATCTGCATATCGATTCTACAGGTAACATGAAAAGTATGTTGACAATGATATCATCTGGAAGGATCGGCATGATCCTTTTTTCTTCTTCATCTGCTACTACCGGTGCTTGTATTCGTCTCTTTGTCTTGGTATTCATCATACTTCAAACTGCAATGAGATACACAGAGAAACACATGGAAGGATTCTTGGTCTGTAATTTAGTTATACAGGAGGTGAACATATATATATATACATACTCTGTGAATTTCCAAATACGAACCTCTTTCTATAATGGAAAATTTATTATTTGGTCCTAAGCCCATATACTTAGTTATAGTAGGGTCCAACCGGAATTTTTTATTATCCGGAGGTCCAAAATTAATTAAAACATGGAAATGACTGGGATACCCATCGTTTCCAAACGTGTGTACTAACACGCCTCCTAATATCATTCAATATTCTTCTCTCTCTCATAGAAAACCCAATCTCTGTGTTCTTCCTCTCTCTTCGTTTTTCATTTCTCTTCTCTGTTCTAAGAGAAATTCTTGTGTTTCAATCGGAGAATTACAAACCAAAAACGTAGATTTCGATCTAAGAGAAACCAATACTCAAAAATCCAAAAAGATTTCGATTTTCCAACTTAAATCAATATTTTTTTCTAGATCTACGAAGATAGTACCGCTCTCATATAAGAAGAAGATGATTACGAAGAATCACCAACACCAAAAACCAAATCAACGAGCAAAAAATAAAATAAAAGTACTGAAATCAATAGCAGAAAAAGGTATGAATCAGTAGTACATATATGTTGTACTGAAAAATATTTAACCAATATGATACATCATTGTGTATAAGATGGTTTTTTAGCTTTTGACTGTTCAAATCACCAGTACATAACTTAAAAACTGATGAAAAACATCATAAGTGACGTACGGCTTGTGTTTAGGTTTGTAGTTTGTGTTTCTGGCACATAGATTTGCGAGTACATAAGTCAAAAACTGTTGAATAACAATCAAAGACATGCAGTGTGTTTTTATTTGTATTGACAACATATATCCAACGATACATATATACAATACTGAGGTAAAAAAACACTATGTTGTTTATTTTTGGTTGATGAGATAATGATCCGCCAGTACATATCTCTAGTACTTATGAAATAGGTTTTTTACGCTTTCATTGGATTTAGGCACTATGATATGATTCTTAACTTCCATACTGATTAAATAGCAACTATTATATGATTCGTAAGTGTGCCATGCATTGTAAATTTGTAGTACATAACCCTTACTCATTGAACAACTTTGTTTATGCTTTCGTTTATGATTGTATATACACCTGTTAGATAGTATGAGTAAGTACATATCTCTCGTACTGATAAAAAAACAATGTTTGAACATCACAGTATGCTTTTGTATATAATTGTAGGTGTGTGAAGCACTATAAGTTTCCAGTACATAACGCCCATACTTATAGAAAGAACTATATGTTTATGCTTAAACTATGAATATGCAATACATAAATGCTATACTGAAACAAAACTAATTAATTTTGCAGGTAAGGTTGTCACGAAATCCAATAGGAAGTTATTTAGATCTTGTCCAACTGCATTACATACTCATTTTGACATGAAACTAACTTTTATAATGTGACAGGTATTGGTGCCGGGAGACATAGTTTAGTAGTGGCAGTGTTGGTGGTGGTCTTGGTATTGGTAGCACTGGAGTGGAAGATCTAATTTTATGTTCAACTTTTTTTTTCCTCTTTGTTTATCTTCTATTCTTCTTTTTTGTTATAATCTTGGACCCTTGATGTATATATTGGTTGCTAATGTAGCTGCAATGTTGGAGTAAGCTAATTTTATTTACTCTTATGTTTAACTGTGTAGAAGAACATAAGTAATACAATGAATAATACTAATTTTATTCGACGATTCTATAGATTTCGATTCCATTAGTATGTTATGGCTAACAAAAACAAAAACTATGTCGATTTTTACAGTATAATCCTACAGTATGTATGTGTTGTACTGAAATTACATATTAATTGTGCTTAAAAATACAAATTTTACATTAAGAAATGTCATATATTGGTTGTACTAAAAACTAAAATATATCGATATCAACTAACAATTTATATACTTGAGCAAAAGCTATCAAGTGTTTTTTCCTAAATACAGATTAAATTCACATTCAAGAAATGGGTACATCTGATATACGATGAGAAAAACTTCAAATACAAAAAATGAGTACATCTAATATATACTGAGAAAAGTATACAAAAAATGAGTACATCTGGAAAAAAACGAACATAAAATATTTCCATTCACTTTTAACTCCACGTATTTAAAATCGTTCTTCATAATTTCACAAGTGAACCTGTAGTAATACCCAGTGCTCTTTCCAAACCCCAGCTTAACTTGTTTAGTATCATTGGTGATGTTCCCTGGACATCATTAAAGAGAAAACAATATTTCAGCTATTGAAAGAAATGAAAACAAAACCTATTCATAATATTAAGAGGAATGTTCTCCACTTTCAGTACATATTGACTACACTCATATTTTCAGTGGATTTTATGCATCCTAACAGATATTGCATTCAAAAACACAACTAATTCCATCCAAAACCTATGCGTAATGCTAAGATGGTTATTCTTCCTTCCACAATCGTCAGTACATATTGGCTTCACTCACACACACACATATATATTCACTGTGACCATCGAATGTAAGCTAAACGAGATTTAGGATTGTGGCAACATTGGAAGGTTAAACCTAACTAGTATTCCATAACGTTACTCTTTCAAAAAATTACTACCCTTGCTAATCAAATTTCTAAAATATTGTAATTCTAGGCGAACCTGTGTATGGAGGCTTGCCGAATACAACTTTAGTACACATTGAGATGTTGTTGCTGCACTTTCGGATCCATGTAGAAAGCATCTAGGCAGGAACTACAAGGACTATCTCTCCATGCCTGTAAAGAAAGAAACAAATGCAATATCAGAAACATCTTCAACCTCAAAAACTGAAGTACCATTGTTATGCACTTCTCAAAAAATCCAATACAACTGCTATGTACTGTATGTTCTACTCTAGTCTCGAACATACTGCATTGGTAGTAGTGTGAAGACGGGTATGCAATAAATTCTTTTTTACTTGAATACGAAAATCCAATATAGTTGTTATGCACTACTCAGAAAATCCAGTACATCTGCTATATATTGTATGTTTTATTCTAGTTCGAACATACTACGTTGGGTGGTAGTGCGGGGATTACTAGCATCTGATTTTTCAGTATACCGAATATGTACTCAATATATTCTCAGTACATCGAATATGCACTCAACTCAGTCCGTAAAACATATTTCACACCACCATCCTATAACCATGGTGTACTGTAATTAATAAGAGAGAATAGCATTACCAATTCTCTCAGCCAATTTTGCTTGTTCAAGAGGACTCCTCTATAAAAATGGTAATACCCAGACACGAAAATGACAACATACCATCAAACGAATAGACAACTACTCATAGATACAACCTATTGGAATATGATTAGCAACATGTTCCTTACCGGATCACAATCACTATCAAAGCATGATAGCTAAAACTAGATTTAGTAATCTACAAAGTAAATTCATATATTTATGAGCTAAACCGCAGTCAAAAAATATTACGCAGTTTAGAAGAAATACAAATTTGTAAACAAACATAATATGGGTCTTAATCTTAAAGATACCAAAAAAAACAACAAATTAATAGGGATTTCAAGACAAATGACAAACATATATACAAAAGAGATACCTGTCTATATCTTAAAGATACCCACCCTTAATTAAAACAATACATCATATATATACTGATAGCTAATGTAGTGTAATAAACTTAAAACAAACACAAACCAACAAAATGAAGCTAAAATAATCAGATCTAGTAAAAATTTCAACATAATACATCTAATCAAGCATGAAAATTGCATAAATACAAAAAAAAATCATGTTATTTCGGTACTCCACATATGTAGTGCTGATTCACAACCTAAAATTCAACTGCATGTCAAAACAAATGATGAATCTATATAACTAAATCAAAACACTTTTTTTCCCAGTACGCCATATATGTACTGTTGGATCATATAAATAAGTGATGAATCTATGCAAAACAAAATCAAAGCATTTCTTTTCAGTATACCATATATGTACTACCAGATCAAACAATCTCAAACAACAAAAAAACACAAAAAACTAAGTAACCATGAGTGAGTTTATAAGGAAGTGGATCAAAAACATAAAAGAAAAACACAAAATACAAACCGTCAATTCTTTGAATCTTCTTATTATACTCTTGATCTTCTTCCCCCTTTCTACCATCTTTCCTTCTTCTAATTAAAAACCTAATTCTTGAAATACAAATTAACAATTAAATCACCAAACTCAATAACTAAATCTCGATCTCATCTTAATATTGAGTTCAAAAACCTAGTAATGAATCTACGTATATAACATAATCAAAAGAATTTTACATGATATTAAGAAAAAAAATTAGGTATTTTGTCAGTACGACATAGACATACCGATGGTTCATACATAAAAAACTGGAAAAAAATAATCTAAAACTAACAAAAAGAAACTAGTATAGTCAAATCTCGTAACAAAATAAACAAAAAACGTGATTCTCCATCTAGATCTGAACTATTTTCACAAAAATGAACTAATTAAGTATGGAGATTGAAAATTTAATCAAACATCAAAAAGGACCATATATATGTGAAGATCAAAAAGATCACCAACTATGGAAGATCAAGATGATATAAGTGATTAATGAGTAGCAGAAAGATCAAGATGATTTAGATTTAAAAACACAATCAAATATGAAATTCACTAACTTGAGGAGTAGCAATAAGAAAATCGACCTACCGATTACAAGATATGAGTTTGAATTCACGAATCGAGCGAGAATCTCAAAAGATTTGTATTCTTGTGCTTTCATCTTCGGAGCTCTTCTCTGAAACACAAATTGAGAAAATAAATTGAAATGAAAGAGATAGGTTCCTGTGCTTTTATATACTGGAGGGTGTTTTGGGAATTTTTAAAATACATCGTATTGGTTCCGCACGTGTATAGGACCTGGGAATAAAATTTTAGGTCCAATTTTTTTTTCCTTTAAAACTTTGGACCTCATGTTACTGGGCTTTTATGGGTGGACCTGCCACTAACTAGTATCACTAAACCAGTACCTATAGGTAATTCCTAGTTCTATAATTGATGAATTTCCAAAAACAAATCAACCATTCAATCCCGGAAAAGTATTCCTAAAAGAAAAAAGCGGATTTGACGTACGTTAGGTTCTTTATTTATTTTCGTAAGGGACTTGTCCCAAACCCAACGTTATTATCCCAACTACAACCTTTTGTAGGAAAAAAAACAAGCAAACTCGGCAACTGTTTACAGGGCAGCTGACAATATGCAATTACTTCATAACTACACAGTATTTATCTTACACTTACATACTTACAGATAAGTTCTTTATCAACATTTATGCACAAAATGTAAAATGCTTAGTAGCCTAACCAAGCGGATGGGATTGGCTGAAACCTTAACTTAGCACATGCCAATATGTCATAGTAATCCATTCCATCGAAGCAATCTCGAAAATCTGTGAGAAGCTTCTCAAATACCCTCCATTGAACTTTGTAAGATCGCGAGTACGGGTATGGAAGGAAAACCTGCAGACAAATTACAGGGAATACATAACTAGTTCGGCTTATGAAGTCAAGAAAATTCAATTCGGGATTTCTCTGAATAGAAGAATCTTACATCTCCCTCCTCAGCAAGACGCATAAGTAAAAGAAACGTTTGCTCACTTTCATCCAAACTGTCAATAACTGCAAGCCAGATTTGGGAAGCGAGCTCATGGCTTTATCCCTTGATTTTCCGCAAGCAATGAACTGATCTGCAGATGGAAATGAGAGAAGTAAAGTTGATTGATAGTCATTCAGATATCTTTAGGAAAAATGAGAGAATCTTTGCAATTAACTTGCAATTCAAATCATGCTTCTGAACATGTTATTAAGGGTACAAACTCGACTACAACAGAACATGTATCCACTGCATTCTAACATTTTACCAAATTCAGACTTCTAGGCTATCAAGAAATCACATTGTGCTACCCAATCTGAAAACACGGAAACAAAAGTTGAGAACACACCGATTATGGTTCCGTGAAGTATTCCTGAAGCAGGAGGCATTACTGAAAGCTCAAGCTGTTCTTTTAAAAACAAATAAGTGTGTCCCATAATCTCATCAATCTCACCATCAAACACAGATACATGTTTACTAACATACAAAGCTTCATACCTCCTGTAATGTACATATGTAGAATGCAAATACCACGACATGGTTAGGCTAATTACTCATCTTAAAACCATCCAGTGAACAAATAAATTGAAAATTAAGGATAGACAACAGCCTTGATTTATTTCCCTCAAGAAGTAGACAGTTGATCAACCATGGGCTGGTTATGAAGATGGTGCATTGGTGCTAATTATGATATATAGGAACCATTTCAAGATATTCACTTAGGAATTATCACAAACAACTCGTATACTAATTATGTTCAGGTATGAATGAAATTTTACCTCTTACTCGATCCTCGACCAATAGGACCAGCCCACTGATCCCCCTGGTCAACTGATGGCCATGTCTTCAAAAGAACACATTTCCATAAACACTCTCCTCGAAATAGATGTGCCCAATTTTGCTTAACACATGCTATATGGACCCATTGTGACACCGGCACACGGATGAAAATTTCAATCAATAGATGATCTGGTAATTTCCCAAATGTGTGATCCATTAAAGCAACATCGCTGATATCAACCCCCATGAATCAATTTTCTAAAATCAACAGATTATCAGAAATTTCAAAAATTAATTAGCCTGATAAAATAGATATAATGCTCTCACTGCAGTCTGCAAACACAACCCTCATTGCTATTTAATGAAACTTGAAGCCCCCATGAATCAGATCAAAGTATTTTTCTACTCTTAAGTGAAAATCAAGAATCAAAATCCCAAAATTGCAAGAAAACAATCACCAAGATACTCATTAGAATGCGTTTTTTTTTCCCCTCCATCCAATTCACGCGAACAAGATGAAGACAGAATGTAAGAGAGAGATACCTGAAAGAGCCTTTGAGTGGATATCAACAAGTGGATAGACAAAGAGACAGAGAGATGGAGTTTAAGTGTCTGGCTCTTTGAGCTAATCAAACTTGTGGTCGAAAAGAAACAAAAGATATGTATAGAGTGATACACCTATTTACCACCCTCAATTTTCTTATTTGCCACCCTCATCAATTGCCACCCACACTTATCCTATGGACCTATGATAAATAGGAAAAAGTAGAATAAAAAGTAAAATTATTTCTGAAATTCTGAAATATAGAGTGATGAAAGTGGTAAATAAGAAAAATATGGATGGCAAATAGATGAAGTCATATTTTTATTTTTTTTGTTAGGATCAGAGGAGTTTAAAAATCGTAGTTGACTCATTAACTAGAGTCAACTCAACATATTTTTTTGCCTATGCCTAAAATATCCTTACTAATCACACATACCCTACACACATGCCGAAAATATACATTGAAAATCTCATTTTTCTTATCGTCTTCTTCTTTCGTGAAAAAAAAAAGAAAGAAAAAACTTCTGAATGTACCAGTCTGAAGAACATTTTGGGAATTTACTGCGACATGGTGGGAAGTGGGCTTACACTGGAAGAAGGACGTTTGAGTTCGTCTCATTATATTTACTTCTTTTAGATATTGTTAAGTAAGTTTGTTCAAGCTCCTTAAAACTTGTTTCTTCCCATTAAGTGGAACGATAATTTCAAACCACGATTCCGTTACCATATGATTATGAAGCTCATTCAACGATAAGATATGGTGCAAGGTTAGTCCTTATTCAGAATTTGTGGGTTAATATTAAGCCCTTTTTGTTTCGCTACTATGGAAGTGGAGATTCAAAAAATTTATGGTAGATTGATTTTCTAGGGTTCATGTTCTATTACGGAAGAATAGAGTTCGTAACTTACGGAACATTGAGAGTTTTTGAGTTTTTTTTTTGAACATGTGTGAGAAACGAGTGCGGCTAGTAAGGGTATTTTAGACCGAGTTAAAAATAAATATGGATTAAGTCTAGTTAGCAAGTCAACTACGATTTGTGTGCTTTTCGGATCACATTTTGCTGTCCCTTTAACAAAAATCACAACCAAATATTGCCCGTAGGGTTACTGGATCATTCAAGTTTTGTGGTTCTACCTGTCTAAGGCCGAGCACTATGGTAGTGCATTTTGCTTGCTAAGCCCAATCACTATGAATCACCCCTTATCTATAATGTGGCCGTATCTGTCGGCTTAAGTTAATAGGAGAACACATCGGTTCGACGTTATATCTAAGAAATGCCCGATGGAAATCATTTTATGCAAAATGAGTTTCCAAAAAGGGCGGAAATTCAATTACCATCATGATTGACAGGAACTAATAAATTTCTAAAAGCAGATATTAATATTTATTTATCAATTTATATGGTTATTCACATTTGTTATGAAAGAACGATTTTTTAGGGACCATGGTTTTTTTTTGGGGACCATGGTCTTATTAGGCTAACCTCCTTATACTTATAAGAGGTGTCCCAAAATTAGGTAAATACTCATTTATCCTTTATTTTAATTTTAATTAAAACTAACTTAATAACTATATTAATCTAATAATATACATCTAATTTAAATGAATTTATTAACCAAAATCAAAATCAAAAGAGCAATCGAAAATTTTTAGTTTTGAAAAAAAGTTTGTTCTCTTCTTCTTCTCTCTTTCCTTGACGTTCCTCGTTCGATTGAAAAACCCATCAATCTTTTTAATTCGTTTTTGGATAGGAAAATTGAGTAGTAATCATCAAAATATGGTTTAAATGGATGTTAAAGTGGCATGTTCGGTTAGGAATAGTTTAAAAAAAAACTAGTTTTGTAACCGAACATTCTGAAACCAAGAACACGAAGAACACTTCGGTTATCACGAATTTAATTTTTCATAACCGAACTCAGAGTTCGGTGGGTTCGCAAAAAATTCTAAAACTAGTTAGTAACCGAACTCTACCCATAATATAAAAAAAATGTAACCGAACTGTGTTGTTTTTCCTACTATGTTGAGTTATGATATAACCGAACTTTATCTACCTTGTTCGGTTGGTTCGCAAAAATTTCTAAAACTATTTAGTAACCGAACTCTACTCATATTCCAAAAAGAATTTTTTTTTCCAATGTAACCGAACTGTGTTATTTTGCCTACTATGTTGAGTTTCAATTTAACCGAACTTGTTCCACTATGTTCGGTTTGTTCGCAAAAATTCTTGACAAACCGAACTCTTCACTAATTGCATACATGTGGAGTTCGGTTAGTTATGTTATTGGGTTAAAGTTTGCGAACCAACCGAACATTACTCTGTAAGTCCTATAAACAAAGTTCGGTAACCTGTGTGTATGGAAAAGGTAACCGAACAACTAAAAACCTCCATTAAAGAACGAGTTCGGTAACCTGCGTATATGGAAAAGGTAACCGAACTACACTTTCAGATGAGTTCGGTAACCTGTTCTTCACATGAGTTAACCGAACAATCCCAAAACTACACTAAAAATTTACAGTTTTTTGAAAATTTGGAGCAATTCAACCAACATTATCTAAGTTTGAAACATACCTGGGTACCCAAATACTCTTCCTCCGGTTGTGGTTGGTAAAATCCTTTGTTTTTCATGTTTTCCTTCTTCATCTTCTCCAACTTTACTCTCTCAATAATTCTTCTTCTTTTAAAAAAAAGTCATCTGATTTTTTAATCTCATTAATTATCTTTAACTTAATCATTTTATTAATCACTACATTAACTATTATTAACACTAACTAATCATTACCAAAAAATTAATCAAGAGGGTAATTTAGGTATTAATATAAATATCTAGATAAGGGGTGACCTACATTTACTTCTAATGTCTTTACCCAAAATAAAACATGATCCCCAAAATAACCATGGTCCCCAAAAAACCGTTCTTATGAAATTGTGGAAACTCAGTGCAATCAGATACGGCCCATAGGTAATCAGATACGGCCCATAGGTTGGCTAATATCTCATTCATATTTGTGGAGGTCACATTTGAGTATAAAACAAATATTGAGTCTCCTGGGTTTCTCTCTTCAACAAGAGTTCTTTTGGGCATAAAAGAACCTCGCTCCTGTGTTACCTGGAATACCAGCTCTCGCAAACCCAACAAATAGAGAAGTTATTATGGTGTACTAAATACTATTAATAAAGCAAAATATGAAACTGTCAAAGTCAGTTGTAACCAAAATTAGTTTTTTATTTAAAAAACTTAAATGCTATTAAAAACTTTATTTATATTTATTGGGAAATAATTACGTTTTAAATATATATTCCCAAAAATCCCCCACTTATATTTTTAAAACATTGAGCAAGAACGTATAGAGTTATGCATAAGCAAAGGTGTCTGCGACTTGAACCTTTACGTAGTGTTAATAGGCTCCCTTAAAATATGATCATAGAGTGAACATAAGTCTTGAACTCTAGGAGATAAAAAGATTACTCAACACACACGACTATACTAGTGTAAAGTCTAAAGCCAGCACATTATGGCCCTGCGCTTGTATCCCAGTTTAATGAATGATCTAGAGAACTTCCCATATTCTCATAGAAAGCGGCCACACTTTCACATTCATATAGGTGAGTCTATCAAGAGTACTCTTGAATGTACCCCACTCTAAATAGAGATATAAATATCATTAAGAGTTTTAAATTATAAAATTAAAAAATAAACTCAACCTTTACTCGTTTCAGGATGTCATGCCGTGGGATGAATTCTTCAAAAGCATGATTCTCTCATCTCCATATTATCCATGACTTCGTCTAGTCCCTTTGAACCTATTTCTAGGTTGGGTATCCATCATAAATGACTCAATCTCAATGAGAATCAACCTCACCCCTAAGATGTATTCACATATTCTTATCAATCCTTTCGTCAAAGGACTAATGGAAACTATTTTCAGACATTATATAATCCATTCTCATAATATCAACTCTTATTGTTGTCGTTGCATGCATTCTCAATTCTTGCAATAGCCGCGTACTATCACATTGGATTAATATGTCTATTCTCCTATGTTTTAGAGGATCGAATCGCTCCATCCCTTAAAGGATTCAATTGAAAGGATGTTCAATCAGCTTCGCAATATCCTTAAAGGATTGCGGTAACCATTTAGATAGGGTATTTTCAGTTATAAGGTGTGTTTGAAACACCTCATAACCTTCTCAAAATTTTACCAATTTTCCATACTAGGATTGGTAAATCCGAATATAAACCCCCCACTAGAGAAGTAATATATTAAACCCCCACTACACAAAAAATATTTATATATAGTCAATCACGTAGCAAAGAAACATACTGAGCTACCATACTCATGTCTAGTGCTAACAAACACAATCTCAAAAGCATTAGCACTAAACCAAATGAGTGAAAACTTATTTACAGTCAGGCTATATATATTTCTATCTCTCTTAAAATTCTATTTTCATTGAAATGAAATACATCCAAAGAAAAAATTTATTTTTAACAATATACACTATCTTCATTCAAGTCTTTCATGTCAAATAGTAAACGAAGCATGTTCTAAATTTCATTTTCATCCTATAAGTTAGAATAAAAATTCAACAAATCACTTATGCAAACAAAACAAAGAGTATTGTGCATTTCACATTCATCCATTCTGAAATCATTCAAACTAATCAAGTAAACAATTTTTTTTTTCTTTTAATTGCTTCAAAGTTGTTTCAGAATATATATATGATGACTTATCTAACTTTGCATTATGTTCTTGTAGAAACTAAAAAGTTTTTCATGCTTGGTCTACGTATATTCTCATCTTTAACATACACAAAAGTATATATTTCTACTTATGACTATAACAAATCATACATCGTAGAAACAACATGCTAAAACAAGCATGTAAGTTAATTTAGCGGCATGCAAGTGTCAACAATTTTCTGTTTACTTATCTAAAAATAATAGGCTCATGAATTTATTTTTCCAAAGATTAACTTTTTGAAGAATAAAGTTATTTCTACGAGAAGTTATCTTTCATATTATAAGCAACAAAATATTCATGACTAAAATTTAGTCTCACTATACTATATGCTTTTCTAGTGTCATTCTTAGTGAATTACTCGTCACCTTCACTTTTTCAGTTCCTCTAATTTAAATCAAAGTTTGTAAAACCTAGGGTATGGAACCCCCACTGTTTTTTTACTCAAACAAGAATTTCAAAACAATATCCGAAGACTCCAAAAATTGTGAAAAACTAATGAGCCAATGATCAAAACCCAAAACGTTACACAATATAGAGAATAAAAATCCAAACAATTTTTGTAAAGTCAATATCGCCTAACTCACGACTCAAATGATCATATTTGATATCAAGACAAGTTACTCGAAGCATCTTTATAAAACTCTCAAATACCTTATTTTATCAAATATCATTGCAAGCTGCGTAAGTTTGAAAATGTACATGCTTTTATGAGTTAGGTAAGATTACATACATGTTACTCAAAAAATTACCAAGTTTATAAGAAAATATAACATGCTCATATTCATCACTAACTCACTGATTTCTTAAAAAGCATGACAAAATCTCATATTTGAAATATTCAAAATTCAATTTATGTTATGATAAAATTGCAATATTATGCTCAAACATTTTATCCATAACATATCATTTGTAGTATTGCATTGATCAAATTCAACAAATTTCTAATTTCTCATTTCGGAAGTATGGACATTTTTAATAAAAAATTTCTTCCCGAAGTAAACTTTGAGACCATACCAATACCGAAAATCCTAGAGATGTAAGTATATCTCAACACCAATTTCTTTCAAAAAATTTCGTTCAAATTTTGAACCATAACCTATCAAAACAAACATGGTGTAAAACACCCATATATACCAACCTTCACCGCATCCACAAATTAACTTAGCTTGGAAAGCGTTGTTAATAACATTTGATATCCTTGCAATGTCGTGCAAGAATAGCAAATAAATTCATAATCAATATTATGTTTATTTCTTGGTGAGAGTTGATATTCACATTAGTCTTGACTAGGTTTCTAATTATTTCGGTTTTGGTGTCATATCAAATTTCCATCTCATAAGTTCCAAACTTATATGAGTCACATGTTTATTGTCATACACAATAATTCTCAATATCTTGTTTCCCTAAAGTTTATTCTATGATTGAACAATCAATTTATTCAATTTAGAATGCCATTATTTGATCACAATAATAACTACAAATAGTTCATCAAACATACCTCAATTGCTTGTAAAGCTCAATTTGTTATAAACCATTGTCCATTCTTTGCCAACCAACAAAGAAATCAGCAACCCCATTGATCCTCACATCGATTAATCTCCCGCAATTTTTATTTCATTGGAAAATAAAAACTTACTCAAGTAAGTGAATTTTCACCTGTCACAATCATGTACACGTGAGCATTTCAAACCAAAAAATAAGTAAGGTATGCACTTACATGATTACTTGAAAATCAAATGAAACATAGCACTTCAAGTTTCTCTTAAGTTTCAAACCAATATTCAAAGTTATATAGTTATAACATCGTACATATAGTTACAACTTTCTATGAGGCATTTTATCAAACATATGTGGAGCACTAGTTTGATTACTAACAATAATCTTCTTTTTTTCATTACCAAAACAAGAGTATGAAGTATAAAATCAAAAGTATGATTTTTAATGTAGTTTTTTACATCTCTAATCTCAAGTATCACGTCTACTATTTTTTACAAACATACATAACGATTTTCAAATCACCAAATCTATCACACTAAATACCCAAATAGGAAATTTCAAAATGGACTTTGAAGATAAGTTCCTGACCTACAAGTTTCGTGTGATACACGGATTCAAATTTTCTACACAAAGATAAGGAAAAGTTGATTTAATCAGGAAAACATTTCTGCCGGTCAGAATTTTTCAGATACGTTATGCAGTTTTCTAAAATACTTTAAAAATAGTTTTTGAACTCCAAAAATTCTGAAATTTGACGTGGGTTATCCTCTTGATGTCTAATATATCCAGAAAACATTTCTAGACCAAATTCATTTTCGTTAAAGAGATGCACATAAAACACTATAACCCGCCAAAAACAAAAGTCGTGTATCTTCAGCAAAGAAAACTTAGACCCGCCATCACATAAAATTAACTCTAGGTATCAGGTTACCTAAAATCTCAATCATCATTTACAATCGTCAAAGAAAAATTAGACCGATTATAATTTTATAAAACGAAATAAAATAATGATATTTATCGCGTTTAAGCAATTGTTTTTTTTTATATCCATGACAGAATAAACGTCTTAAAATTGTTGGAACAATTACTGAATTATGCCTGTCGCGGACTAGGTCGCTTTCTTTAAGACGTTTCGCGGCTCTGCCCAAGATTGTGCAAGCAGTTCTTCAATGTCGCGTCGTCCCCAGGATAAAACAGCCGAGATCAATCTCTTACACAATCACTCTTGCACGGTGAGAGGATGTGAAACTTTTACACTTCATTCTTGCTCAGAAACTCTTTAGAAAAACCAAGGATGATCACACACTTGTTTTTCTTTCTCACAATAATTCATTTTGCTTTAAATTCAAGAAACATATAATAAAAACTCTCCATGAGAAAAAAGGCTTCAACAACTCCTCTAATTCTTTTCATTTTCATTTTCATTTTTAAACTCAAGAGGCATAATAGAAACTCACTCTTAAAAGATTAAATTTTCTTTTTTCTTCCAACCAAATTCTGATTTTGTACTCAAAACTTTGTTTCTTAATGCTATTCAAGGAGAAGTTATTATGGTGTATTATGTTATAAACGGAAGTTTATTTGGTAGATGCTCACTTTAGTGGGACCCCATTACTTGGGCACCAAGTATGTAAACTTTATAAATAGAGTCCCAAACCTTTGTAAAAAAACACACATTAATAGAATTTCTCTACCTTCTTCTTCCCCTCTACTTTGTGTCTTTTGTTCCGTCTTCTATATCACAAGATATTAAATACTATTAATAAAGCAAAATATGAAACGGTCAAAATCAATTATAACCAAAATTAGTTTTTTATTTAAGAAACTTAAATGCTATTAAAAACTTTCTTTATATTTATTGGGAAATAAATTTACGGTTTAAATATATATTCCCAACAGGGATGGATTAGTTTTTTATCTACTTCATAAAACATCAACTCCTTTATTTCGAAACTCCCATCAAAATTAGGAATATCATCCTTCAGTTTGTATTTTGGTAAAGTGCTATAAGGGGTTTGTCCAGTTTTAAGACGTTCTATCCATGTTTTGTGTTGTTTGTTTTTAAGAGAATCGTCATCTTTACTATCTAGCCGTAAAACTGAAATCTTCTTCCTTGAGTGTGAAGAAAAGCTTCATGTTGTTTTTTTTCTTTAAAACTTCTAATACATTTTCTGGAATAGCGCAAGTGTACACGAAACCATGTTTCTTAGTGGCTGATTCCCTTTGTTGTTTAGAAGGTGAATCTAACGTTTACTCTGGTGGTTCTTCTGTTTGGACGTTTAACAACTCCATGATTATATTCATATTTGTCGTCAATTGAGTTAACTGATCTTGCATGGTGTTAAACTGACCTTGCATTCCGTTAAAGTCATGAAATAGTGAACTGCAAAAATTTAGGGTTTGCGGAAGCGATACCAAGATTAAAATTATCTAAGAAGTAAAAATGTAACTAATGTAGAACGGTATAGATGAAGGCAATAGAAAGATTTCAAAGTTGAGAAGAGAAACAAAGTTGCGAACAAAAGTATTGAAACTTGAACAGAAAAAATAAGAATAATAATGCAATGCCTATTTAATCTTCAAAAGTAGTGTCAACTCTAAACATACTCTGCCTGTTTATATAGGCTTAAAAGATGACGGACTAGAAACTAGATTAAGAAGTTAACAAATAATAAAATACCTAAACTAATAATAGAATACTAATGAGAAGTATTTAAAACAGAAAACATAGAAGAAAAAAATGTAGCTTCTATACTGCGTCTTCTACTGATATGGGTTGTACTGCATCAGATACCTCTAGTTCGATCACTTTTGCAGGCAAAGACGCCGAAGATTTCTTCTGCAGAAAGTCGTAAAGCAGAAACGGTAGAAGGTGATAAACAACAGAACAATTAGCAATCCATATCATGGCTGCATAGAGATAAGAAGACCTATCAAAAGGAACTAAAGCAACACATGAAACACAAGAGATCAGATAGGACAAAAAAGCCAGTGTGATAAACAACACATCCTTCACTTTAGATGTCGATCTCGCTTTAGATATCTCAACTTCAACGATACAAGTATCATCCAAGAGATACCCATTATCTGGACTGTAATATTCACCGAGTCTCAACGACAGTCCCTGGCGGTAACCACTCCACGATGGGTTAAATCCACGTTTTACTTCTGAAATCCAAACAACAATAGCGTTTATATATATAGTCATTATAAGTGACACTCACATGCAGAAATTACAAACCCTATTTTAAATAATAAAAGATGAGAGAGTGAATATTCGAACCTGTTTTCATGGTTCTCAAGTCATTCTTTTGATCAATAGCCGCCAGAGTATAATTAAAATAACAGTCGGTATGATCCACTGGGCAAAGATAGATTTCCAATCGAGGTCCATGTATTTCGGTATATATGGTGTTAACCAGTAACATTCGCCTATTCATGAAATCATCATCACTATTATCATTATTAAAAAAGTTTAGCTAAAATATATATTCTGATCGACTTTCAGTTAAAAGCATTAAAGGAGTCACACACACATACCAATTCCGACTCCCGAAGGAGAAAGTATCAGAGTGAAGGTTTTGGTTGTTCAGTTTTGAGTAATTTTCAATTCTCCAGACTACTTTCTGAGATCGAGGAGCCGGAAGATAAACTTTTGACGTCGCTGTTGAGCAAAATACTTTCGGAGGCTCAAGAAGCTTATCTTTTGAAGTCGCCATTGAGGAGGAGAAATTCTGTACCACGCAGAAAAACGCTAATGGTCGGGTGCTTTATAATGGTCGGGTGCTTTATATAGCTCTAACACGGTACCACAGATTCTAACACAATTCCGATAACCTAATTAAACATCAAAACTGAGCAAACTGCCAAACTCCTATTATAACTCGGACTCCCTTGATATTTGCAAACGGGTAGTGGTTGACCGGATTGGCCTATCCAAACGTGAATCAACTGTACACTGTACAGTCTCGTTTTAGATCAGTAGCCGGTCAGCTTATTTTAGCTTGGTATTTTGGAATGGGTCGGCAAGTCCAACCGTACCAAAAATAAAAATATATTACCTCTCTGGGAAGCACCGACACGGACACGGACACAGACCTCCAAAACACAAAATCATCGGGACACGTTTATATATATATATTAATTAAATAATTTTATATACTACTAAAAATCATAGTGTGTTATGGTATATCAAATACATTAATCATACAATTATATGATAAAAAAATCATGACGTTAGATTAGTTTACATGTGAAAAATTAACTATTATACTAATTTGCATGATACACTAGATTACACAACTAGTAAAATGAAGTATAGATTTTTACACGTGCGTCGTATCGTTTTTTGCACGTTGGACACAGACACGGAATTAATACTGATGTGTCAGTGTTTCACAGCTACGTTTGATTATGAAAAAGAGAGGCTACTCTTTTCCACCTTAGTCTAAAAATAGACCACATTGAAAAGTTAATCTTTCCATTGGGAGTATATTATAATACGATAATCAGGAACACAAAATAATACTCCCAGCAAAACTAGGAAAGCCATCTCTTTTGCAGACGGCCGCACCAAAGTCAATGATGATGCAGTGGCGGGTCAGTGCTGCAGAGACTTTCAAATCTTTCATTGTGCATTATTTTGTAAGAGAATGAATTCGATTATCTTTAATTCTTCAACATTTGCATTCACTTGAAATCAATTTTCAAATCTTTCTTAAACTTTTCTTCTTGACCCAAAAGATCACTAGAGTTATTAGATGAGTTTCTAGTAATAGATTAGTTTTAAAATTTGGGTCCAACCTATGAGTTGTGACTCATCCGCGTCCTACAGCTATTCGTGTCCCAGATGCATCCAACTTGTGTCTGAACGAAAATCACAAGAGACATGTACATGAGCGCGCCATACACGCATTGTAAACGCGTCCTGTCTGCATCCCCACCTTGAACATCAATTTCTCTATCGAAATTCACGCTAGTAGTTCTTCTCTTCTTCGTTACTAGTGTGAGAAAAGTGAAGGCAGAATGTCCCATTTCCATACCCAGAGGATAAAGAACAGAGCACACCTTGTTTTTTCGGTCTAGGCTTCATCGACTTTGGCTGCAATTCACGCAGTAATTTTTTAGTTGGAATGTAAAGTTTTTTTTTTTTTTTTTTGATAATAGCAAACCTGGATATAAGTACATGAAGAACCCTTTGAAGAACATGTTCTTACATACCATAAAAATTACATGGCGGAGTATTCCGACGAAGGAAAGAAAAAGAACACCCGAATTTGCAAGAACCGATGAAATCGGAGAGGAATGGTCTTCTAGACATAGTCTTATCATTTAATAGTCTTCTTTGAAAAGAGATACTTTTCTGAAACAAGAATGCTTTGCTGGATTTTTGACCGAAAAACTTCCGAGACCGGTGACCGGAGTTTGTCGTCGTCGTGGACATGTGATTAAGTTCCCTGATTTGGGCATCCTTGGTACTGTAATATAGTTACGCAATTGCACAGTAAATTTCCTCGTCAGATAATGTGATCAATTTGCCAAAGAAAAACTGCTTTATGCAATTTTGAATTTGTCAAACCTCCAGTTAGGACAAAGGTTTTATTTCGTCAAAGGCTCCACCTTGTCATATCATACACCAGAAAACCTCCCTTTCTCTCCAGTCCACTCGTTCTTGTATCGCTATTTCCTAAGTCCTTCCTCACTATTTCCTTTGACAATCTACACATCTCTTCTTCCACTTCGTCCTGAAGTAAACGCAGTTTCTTCTTCTGTTGATTTACCTGTACACTAGCCTTTTCTCTTAATCTCTTCAAAACTTCGTCTCGTCCTGAAATAGAATAACTCTTACAATGTTGCAACATTTTTCTTCCCCTACAAATTTTTTCCCATTGAATTTTGATTAAGTTCTCTTTCTTACTTCTCATTAGAAAATAGCTGATTGGGAGAATGGCTGAAGCTGGTAGTACATATCTTTTAAACAAATTAGACATGCTGATAACCATGATAAAAAAAAGAAGCAACTCTACTCGGAGGAGTGGAAGAAGAAATAGAGCATCTAATGGGCGAGCTACCATGGATGCGTAAGTACCTCCATGATGCAGATGCAAGGCATACCATGGATGATGGTCCAGAGATACAACAAATAATAGAAATAATCCACAAGGCCGAAGATATCATAGATGATTTCTTCTTCCAGGTACAGCAGCATCGAAGGCGTAAAAAGGAATTGAGTTCTGGTCGATTCCTAAAAATGAAAACCTTAAAAGGGTTCATATTGAGGATTCGCGGGCTGCCAGGTCTGAATGAGTTTAAACGCCAAATTGTTACCATCAACAAGAAGTCTGACAGGATATCAACCAACCGATCTAAATATCCCACAGGGCGTGAATATGGTTCGACTAGTTCTCCTCTTGATGAGGATGATGATCCGTACTCGTACCCATAGCGAAGAATAAAGAGACGTCCTGTTGTTGAGGAGCTGAATGTGGTGGGGATGGTAGATAGCATCAAACAAGTAACATCATTACTTATTCCGCCAAACTCGTCATCATCTTTAGGAGATCATAACAAACAACGGCGCATGGTGATCTCTATCGTTGGGATGGGTGGCCTGGGAAAAACTACTGTTGCTACAAATATCTATAAGAGTAAAAATACTGAGCGATACTTTGATGTCTCTGCTTGGGTTTATGTTTCTCAGGAGTTTAGGGTTGTCGATCTCCTATGTAGTATTATAGGACAAGTTACAAGGAATAGCTATCACAATATCAATGAAAAGGACGAGGGGGTGTTGAGGGTGATGCTTTACAATTACTTGGAGGAACGTCGTCACAAAAGGTAGGTACCTGATCGTGTCAGATGATGTCTGGCGTACTGATACATGGCAACGTCTCAGTCCCGCTTTTCCAGGAACAAATAATGGTTGCAGAATACTGGTAACCACTCGCAGTTTAGAAGTTGCTAGATTTGCTGATCCCTCACATGATAATATCCATGTATTGCGGCTTCTAGACAGTGGAGAGAGTTGGGGACTCTTTCAGAAGAAAACCTTTCCTTTGGGAGATGGGTGCCCTCCAGAGTTTGTCGACCTGTGAAAGAAGATGGTGGATAAGTGTTGTGGTTTACCTCTGGGAGTTGTGGTATTAGGAGGGATATTATTGATCAAAGACAAGACACTAGCCGCATGGTCTAAAGTACATGATAGTGTAAACTGGGAACTAACACATGGTGAGAAGTCTTACTTGTGCTCTGGAATCTTGGCCTTCAGTTACTATGACATGCCTTATTACCTGAAGCCTTGCTTTATGAATACTGGTCTTTTTCCCGAGGATCATGAGATACGCGCATCCAAGTTGTTTCATTTATGGATCGCAGAGTGGTTTGTCCAAAGGGAAGGGGAAAAAACACTGGAAGACACTGCAGAGGATTACTTGGAAGAATTGATCCACAGAAGCCTGATTAAGATTGAGAGGAGGAGGTATGACGGAAGAGTAAAAACTTGTCGTATACATGATCTACTTCGTGATCTTGCCAATGCAAAATCTAAAAAGCTTCGCTTTCTTCAAGTCAATCAAAGGAATTTTGCTGGCATATCAACAGCAATCAATACTCGTTGACTCAGTATTCATGGGAATCATGCAAATTATACTGATGATGGTATTGATTTTGAGTACATCCTCAAATTTCGTTACACTCGTACTTTGATGTTTCACAAAGTTCAAGATTTGGGAAAATCGTACTCTTTCTTTACAGGTATATGCAGAGATTCCAAATTGCTAACAGTGCTGGATTATCGAGAGCAGTATGGATGGTACGTCCATTCCTGCACAAATCAGGAATCTTCAACATCTCAAGTATTCCAGCTGTAACGCGACAAGCAATTTGAAGATTCTGGAATACGTTGGTGAATTTGCCAATTTACAGACTTTAATAATAAAAGGAAAGTGCATATTCATGCCGGACATTTGGAGTTTGCATCAACTACGGCATCTGGACGTTGATTTCACATTCTCAGAAGAGCATAGAGTTCTGTCTAATCGTCACCTGGTGATTGATAACTTAACAAATCTCCAAACATTATCGATTTCTAATGGGTTTTGGATAAATGATGTCAGGTGGGACAGATTGAAGATGCTCAGAAAGTTTTCCATAACTACTTTTGGCCAACATCGATTCAGAAAAGAATTCGTTGATTCCATAGCCGCAGTCCGCAGCCTCCAATCTCTTAAGCTAATGTTTGGAAAAGAAATACAAATAGCGACGCAGTTAGCGAAGAATACCAATCTCACTAAGTTGTATCTACGAGGACCACTACCAAAGTTTTCGTTCCCATCTAACCTCGTCAAGCTGATTTTGTCCTCGTCAGACAGATCGGATACAGATTTAATGGAGGTTCTAAGAAAGCTTACCCGCTTCAAATTTCTAGAGTTCCGTCCTCTTTCGTACACTGCAAGGACAATGACCTTCTCAGCAGGATTATTTGTCAGGCTTCAGTCCTTGGAGATTGCAGGTTTCCCTGATTTATGTGAGTTGATAATGGAGGATGGATCATTGATTAGCTTAACTCACCTTGTAATTCGCAGTTGTGGGTTGTTGCGGAAACTTCCCGAGAGAATAGAACAGCTGCAACTTCAAGTACTACAACTAAATAACATGCATCCTCGACTCACTGACAGATTAAAAGAGAATGTGGGAGAGAATTGGGACCAAATTAAGCACATATCCTCAGTCGTCATCACACAGTAGGCATTTAAAAGCAGATTGAAGACCAGAAAAGCATCCATACGCTCAAGGTAATACTTTAGTGTCATTAGCTTATGATATTAGCTAACTTATTGTTTCTACTTTTTAGTGAAGAGGGACAATGTTTGTATCCTGCTGGTTCAAGCAACATGTAGAAAATGCATGTGCGCAATGTATTCAGTGAAACAGCTTATTATTCCCATGGCTATCCACGGACAACTGATGAAAGGGAATGTCCGGTAGAGAATCATGTCGTCTTACCTCTTTCTTCGTGAAAATTAAATCGCTTTACTTCCTAGACCTAGATTACGTTAAACATTCAGGCTATGTTGACGTGCCTAGGCGCTACACGAGGCAAAGGGCTTGGCGCCTCGCCTCGCGCCTGACACAACATAGCATTCAGGTAATCACTCTAACCTTGGGTGTGGAGAACAAAGTAACACACCCATTTACGCTAAGCATAATAACTCAAAATTATCTATTTGCTTCAAAAATGAAGCCAAAAAAAAAAAATGTGATGTCATGTACTATGAGTAGCACCGCACTAAGTTGTGTATGTCCTTCCAAGTTCAAGGAATGCAGATCTAGCTATCCAAGTTGCAGCCGCTCTGGACTGCGATTAAGAATTGCATGAACGAAGCCGAAGCTAAACCTTACTAAAAGTAACATATTTGTCCTGTAATCCTTATAAATGGGACTCTTTGAGAACAAATTGTAGATTCTTAGCCATATACCACTTGGAAAGTAAGCTGTTAAAATTTGTATTGTTTTGAAGGTGCTAGTGGTACTTCTCGCTAACTTTTCATCACACGACTGTCATGACAGAAATTTCAGACACTGTATCTAGTAACTAACTGAGGAAAACAACAGTGGGTCGCAACCACTAAATGTATAAACAACTCTCAGATTGTAAATGAGTTTGAATTTCACAATATTTAGATACATATTTTGAATAAACTAAGTCTGTCAGACAAACTACTTTTGAGTGCAAAGCTTGAGGGTAAAGAGGTCTGCCTATAATTTTGACACCGAAGGCAGGTTTAGAACTGTGACTCTGTGATCTCACCTGATACATATGACATAAACTGATTCTTCCTTCTAACACTATATTTACCGATGACTAATAGCAAATGCTAAGTTATAACAGATATGCACAAATGAGACGAAAGGTAAAAAACATTTAGGTATAATGAAAATTGCCGTCCACTGTGGATTCTCAATGAAAATTTTCAAGTGAAACATGCACGAAACATCTCAAAGAACAAACCTAATTTTGCCTTTCCCCTTGCACTTTCACCAAAATCTTATAAAGGCGCAGCACCTCCAAGGATTAAACTTAATATCTAAGGATCATCAAGAAGAAGCGCAGTGCTAGAAGCGGCTTCGGCTATATGACATTGATTTTCTGGCCATGTCTGCCACATTTTGGCGGACATCGACTCTAGCAGCTGGCAGAAGCTTGGAATCGCACATAGCCACATAGAACTTGCACATTCACCACATCCCATAAGCGGCAACACTTGTATTACGCGCCTGCACCAATACCGCTTTCCACAAATTTCAGCAATTTATTTGTGCGAGAATGTGAAATTGGTTCCTTGAGAGACAACCAATTGATAACAAAAAAAATGGCCAAAAATTTAAGATTAAGCTAATTTTATCATTCATCCAATTTTATCATTCAAGGTTAATCAATTTAAGAAGAAATCTTACGATTTACTTGCAATGTAGGATGAAACATGTACAAGTTTCGTTTCTTAACTTCTTTTGTTATTATTTTTATCCATAAAGAAGAATTTCTTATCTTTACCTTGCTTATAAATGTACGACATGCTTTTTTGGAGGCGCTAAGAAATTATTAAACAACAGCACGATAGAAGCGCTAATCGTGCACCGATTTTTCCCTTACTTATCCACATTCCTAAGTGACATGTATCTAATTAAAGCTTAGATTTATACCCTATTTGGATGCAATTCCAGAAATTATTTTTTAACTTCGAAAAACAGAGAAGACAGTTAGTTCAACCACACAATTATCATTGCGCTTCTGATTTCTGCTTCTATCATCCAAACATACTTTTAAAATGGTGAACTCTTTTAGGACCCACGGTGCATCATAAATGCCATATATCAATACCATTGCCGCTTGCTATTGGTATAGGAATCCGTGGGATATGAAGCATTTAAGCTAGTCCGATCTCAAAATTTTACAAATTTACAACCATCACCTATGTGGCAGAATCCAAGAATCGCCGTGATGGCCTACTGCATTGCGTCTAGTTGTTACATCCCTGTTTGTACTTAATAGAGGTGATCTACTGTACTGCGTATAGTTGATACTTCCATGTCTGTACTTAATAGATGTGGTCAATGTACTTAATAGAGGTGGTCTCGTCCTTCTTATCTGTATTTTTGAAAAATGACCACGCCTTCGGCGTGGGTGCTACCTAACCTCTACCATAAAGAATTCCAGTAAAGACTTGCACCACTTTAGGTGGATATGGGCACTCTCTGTCGCACAAAGTTATCATCCTAAATAGTCGAAGTCGAAACTGAACGTAAAAGATTAAATAATAAAAAAATATTGATTGCCTTGTGAAACAAATGTCTTCAAAATGTAGATAAGACATTGCAGGATATGAGTAGTTGCAGTTGGACGTCGGACCAACACATTAATTAAAAAAAATAAGCACAAAAACGAGCACAATCAGGCACTATCACGTTATCTACATAAGATGTCTTCCTAGACTCCCTGAATAATCTCATATTCTCAAAATTTTCCTCTCTTATTCTCTTTTTAGCAAGCTTTTCTAGGAGTAACGATGATAATGAAAGGGACTTCAATCATTTGCCAGAAAGATTGATCAAGGTCTGATCGCTGAACAACGTAATTATTCTCAATGTTCAACATCATCTTCATCAGAAGTATCAGCTCGTCATGGAACTCATCCACATGGATATATCATTAAGTGCACAAAGACTAACTCCAACCTTCTTGTTTCTTTCGATCCTTGCTGAAATAGTCGGTACTATCCTCCTTGTTGTGTTTATTGTCTTCGCAGCCATCCTAAAAGTGTCCATACATTTTGTAGTAGCTTGTACTATATTTTATCGTAAAATGCATCACCGGCAAACACCAGCAGCTTGGAAGAACAAGAAGGAAGTAGTGGTGTTAGGTTATCATCAAGTGACCTTCAGAACCTTTCTAGTTTTGAATATGAAATAGTTGAACCTACTCATAAAGATTGCATTGTTTGTTTCGAAAGGTTTAGAAAAGGTGAATGTTGCAAAAGTCTACCAAGATGTAACCATGTTTTTCATGCTAATTGTGTAGATTCATGGCTGATTCACGTTCCCTCATGCCCACTTTGTCGACAAATCGTTGTTAAACCTGAGAATTGATATGGTAGAGATTAATATGTGGAGTATACCAAGTCCGATCCTGAGATTTTTAGTTTTTTATGGATAAAAATAATTTAGTTGTGTTTTTAGTTTTGTTGTGTTTTGATGTCTATGGACATATTTCTTCGCTGTTTGGGCGATCTTTTCTTCGTCATTTGGAAGATTTTCTCTTCGCTTTAATAGCGATTTTTTCAAATTTCCATGATGTTTCTTGGCATGCTATTCTCGATTCATCAAGAACATCAACGATTCTGCTCGGCGTCGCTTTGGATTCGTCTTCAACAAGAGGGATTTAGGGCACCCAGATTCATTTGGATCTACAAGATTTTGGGCAAAATATTCCATTTCATTTGGAGCATCTCTTATTGAAGAAGATAATCATTTTAAATGGTCAGAGTTGATTTCGGTTCACACCATCATTCATCACTACTACATCTAAAAAAATTGGATGTCTTTGCGGTTTATGGCTCTTTCTCTTCGCGATGTACTTGCAATTGATGTCGTCATTTGTATTTGGATTTTGATTATCTTGTATTTTGGAGTTTTTTTTATAATCTTGTAAGCAGTCACGTAATCATCATTTTGGTTTGAATGAATTGAAATATGATTTCCAAAAAAAAAACAAATTAAATAGTACAAATGAAGATGATTAGGAAAAAGGGTTATGTTTATAAATTTCCATATCTTAATAGTACATTCTACCAAATTACCCTTAACGGTATTATCAGTGTATCAATGAACCTGATATATCAGTTTGTATTTTTGTATCGTGAATATTTTAGATATCATAACGATTTTCCTGATAAAGGTTAAAAACCTATAATATCGGCCATATAACAGATATTGACTACGTAGAATTTTTTTAAAGCATATAATGTTTTTATTTTTTTGAAATATTATAAATAGATCAACAGGAACCTTTTAGTTTCTCGTTTTCTGAATACAACTATTGCTTGTGAACAAAAAGGTATAGAAACTAGTTTGGACAATATTTATTAAGAGCAACTGCAGTGGTGCGATCAAAACCAAAGATCAAAGATCAAAAAAAAAGACTAAATTTTGGGTTTAGTCCGTGTTGTGACGCAACGGTACATGATTAACCCATTTTACACTTTCATCAGGCGGACCTTAAAAATCCGCCCCAATTTTTTTTTTTTATAACTTTCATCGGGCGGACTTTAAAAGTCCGCCCCATTTCTTTTCGGCATTCTTTTTCTTTTTTATTTAATTTGAATTTTCATCGGGCGTAATTTAAATCTCCGCCCGTTAACAAGCGTACTTCAAATTTACGCCCAGCAACAAGCGAACTTTAAATTTACGCCCGACTATATTAGAATTTGGGATTTGGTCGCGACCATATTTGGTCTGGAATTTGATCTTTGGTTGGGATTTGATCTTTACTTCGTCCCACTGTGTTACGATCTCATCCCAAATTTTTGGTTATACTCGCCCACTGTGGATGCTCTAAAACCCTGCGAAATCCGGGATGATATCTATCATACAAAATATCAAGATAATCATTTTCTAAATGTGGCACCTGGTATTGTATGGATATCTACGAAGATTGAGCATGTCTGCTCAGGGAGCTGGGTCAATGGCTTTAAATCTGCTAGTAGGCAAGTTTTATCCAGTGCATGCCATGTATCTAAAAGAAGAAGATGAACTACCTATTAGTCAAAAAAATTTACCCTAGAAAACAGAATACTCGTAGCTGTTAGGTATATCTACTAACATATTTAACTATTTTTAAACATATTTAACTATTTTTAAAGTCTTCTGGGAGCCCATGCCATGTGTAAAAACAAAGTATATAGTATTGCTGAGAATATATACATCAGTGCTTAGTGCTAGAACATTGACAAAGATTTTATCTAGCGTAAATCAGGGACGGACCCAGGAAAGATAAATTCCCTTTTAAGGCCCGGGCTAGAAGTCTTGGTCGAGAAAAAAAAAAGAAATTGGCTTGTGGACTGAGAAACCTACCCGGACTAAAGCCCCCTTTAGCCCAGCTGTAGGTCCGTCATTGGCGTAAACTCCCCCGCCAAAAACTTTAAACATGACTTTAACCTGTTACCTATCCAAACCCAGTTATTTATTTATTTTTTTTAATAAGAGAAAAGATATTATTAAGATAAAGAATAACAAGGTGTCCAGAATCACTGCATACTATGATCTCTCTCTATCTAAATATAGACTATTCGTAACCGTTAGCCCCATTTACTAATATATTGTTGAAGTCTCCCCACGGGCCTATGCCATGTATCATCTCAAAATAAGAAGTACAACTACCCGTTGGTCACAAAGTTTTCATCACAAACCATTCGTAACTGGTAGTTACATCTACTAACACATTTAGCAATTGTTAAACAAAAGTCTCTACTCTTTCCAGGATAGCCGTTAGTCATTTTTTTGCATGATCTACCACAAGGAAACAGAGACTCTTGCAAATTGGTGATATGTCTACTTCCAACACTGAAAAATATACACGCGCCATGTCGGCATTAGTTCTTCTTCTCAGTAATCACCGTGCCTGCATGCATAGTGCTTCCCGGACCTCTACCATTTATTGACATCTATTAAAGAATTCTAGTAAAGTCTTGCACCTCTCTAGATGTATATTATGAGGACTTCCACGTAACATGAGGCTAAGGTCGGAGGACATGAACGTTGAGTTGAGCCTTTATTTATAGACAGAAAACAAATCTAATTGTTATGATTTGTAATTATCTCAAATAACCGCCTAGATTTATTCATATCCCATGAGATCTTTAGTTATCTTAAATTACTATTTGGATTTGTACTTATCTCCCCAATATTTGTATATATCCTGGAAGATCCATGCTTATCTTCATTATATTTATGCACATCTTGAAAGAACCATGTTTATCTCGTCAAGATTTACATTCATCCCGAAAGATCAATGTCTATCTTTGTAAATCTGTATATATCTTGAAAGATACATGTCTATATTTTCAAGAATTATAGTTATCTCAAAAGGTCCATATTATCTCTTGATTTGTAAATTTTGTATTTACCCTAACCTAGTTTCCACATTAGGCTTCCAAAATAAGGTCAACTGGGCTTCCATTATACACAGAGCTGGTTTCTTTAATAAACCACCGGGCTTTCTTGATAAATCCGGTTGGGCTTCCATATGATCCTTAGTTGGTTTCTTTAATAAACTATCGGGCTTCCTTAATGAGTTCTATTGTGCTTCCATAAAGAGCCAAAACTGGTTTCTGTAAGTGAAAACTACAGGAAACCCATTTTTTCGGATTTCCACACCGTGAAACCCACGTTCAGAAAACTTCAGGCGCACACTCATTTTTTGGGAAAAAATTTCTCCCACACCCAGATTTTCTAAAATTGTTTGTACGCTTATGCATAACCTGTTATGCATCTACAAAAGTTGTTGCATTACTTGTTTTGCAGTCCAGAAAATAGTTGCATAACACGTTATGCATCAACTTATTTGTTAGTATCGAAAGCATCAATATAAAAAGATTGCATAACTTGTCATGCACCTATGATAATATATGCATAACATGTTATGCAGTCATGAAATTCGATGCATATCCTATTATGCATCCAGAAATATGGCTGCATAATGCATAAATTTTATATGTACGCACTAAAATTCCATAAAATGATAATCACTTCCGATTTTTTCGTGAAAAACAAAATTTTGATATTGTTGTTTGTACTCGTTGTGTAGCTCTCTTAAAAAGATTTCCAACAATATAAAATTTGTAAAATTCCAAGGCGCGGATTTTTAGATATATTATATCCAAGTTGTGTTGCCAATTATACCCCTGATGCATAACCCGTCATGCATAAATTTTTAATAACTTCATATAATTATGAGTGTCACGGAAATAATTATGGATGTCACGGTAGACAAGATTAATTGTGGACCTGACAATGAGAATATTATTTTTTTTGGGCCTGCGCCTAATTTTCCCTTTTCTCTAATATGCCACCGAGCTTCCTTAATAAGTCGGTTGGGCTTCCTACATCAGAACCGATCTTCCTTGATAAGTCCGGGGTAGTTTTTTTTAATAAACCACGGAATTTGTATAATAAATTAGTTGGACTTCCTCAATAAGCCCGAAACACCTGTGCTCATTTTGTGAAGGTACATAGAACATGTATATTAAAACTTCCGCTAAAATATGTATGTGCACTGCTTTTCCCCCATTTCTTTAAACCCTTATATGACATGTTTTCAAACTCTGTAGCTGACAATAGTGAATAATTCTGGAACCGTGACGGATCTTATGATGAACACTATGGACCAATATTTTTGGATACATAGTTGTGCATCCATGAATTTTATGTGCCAGCGCCCGACTGCTTTGCGTCTACTTGTCACATCTGTCTGTACTTAATAGAGGTGGCCTCTTTCCTTGATAGAGGTGGTTCATCTAGTCCTTTCTCGTATTTATGGTAAATGAATGAGCCTTCCTTCTCCATAAAAAGTAAAAGAAAACAGAGAAACAGTTAGTCGTATCTACAAGCACATACCAACTAAAGAGCCTCTACACGCTTCCCACGATAACAGTCAGTCGCAGGACTGGCAGCCTTGCCGGGCTCCCGCTTCCGCTGAACACATCAGTGTCATATTAATTATATACCATCATATGCAGTTTTATAAGGTATTTTTTTTAAAGGTATTTTATAAGGTATGTGGTAGTTGTATATATACATGATTTTTGATTTGTTAAAGGGGGAATAAAAAGTGATCCGAAAAATGTAAAAATTATGGTTAGACTCCTAAGTAGACTCAACTCTATATTTAGTTCTAACTCGGTCTAATTACCCTTACTAGTCGCACATGATTCTCATACATTTTCAAAGAAAAAATAAAACTCTCAGTAATCTTCTTCTTCGGTAGCAGTCATGAACCCTAGAAAATTTACTTAAACTTTTTGATGTCTCGGCTTTCATAGTATCTAGGCAGGAGGATAATGGGAAAAGAGAAAGAGTGATCTATGTTATTTTACATGAAATTGGCCCACAAGTTTTTATTAAGGACTAACTTTTGCACCATATCTCCGAGCTCCATGTTCATATGGTAATGGAGGCGTGGATCTAAATCAGGACATCTCTCCACATAACGGGCAGGAGTAAGTTCAACCAAGCTTCATGAACCAATACTAATTCTATCACCGATACTTCCAAATGATACAATCAATACTCTCAGTCCTTTGTCTATTTTTACATTTCCATTTAACATGTCCACAAGCTTACTTAATAATAAACGTGTTTTTTCCCGGATGTTGTCCCTTGTTCTAAAGTAAGCAATCCTTCCCGAATCACACTGCATTAAAAGTCATCAGACACCCTAATAAGTTAGGGTTTTTATTTCACGGAAGAAGACGACGACAAGAAAACTGGTTTTCTTACTGTACTCTTCTTAACGTGTGAAGTGTACGTGAGATCAGTGAGGATATTTTAGGCCAAGGAAGAAAAGTATAGAGTCTAGTTAGCGAGTCAATTACGATTTTCGCTCTCCTCGGATCACATTTTGCTCTACCTCTAATAAAAATCTATATACATTGAAATAGAAAATATTACTAATTTCATAACTATGCGACATTTGAGAAATGACCACGTCTAAGTACCTGTCGGTGCTACCTAACTGACATCCTAACCAAGAAGTCAAATAAAGAGT
Source organism: Papaver somniferum (assembly GCF_003573695.1). Lineage (NCBI taxonomy): Eukaryota > Viridiplantae > Streptophyta > Magnoliopsida > Ranunculales > Papaveraceae > Papaver > Papaver somniferum. Next base: position 3,322,313 of record NW_020620381.1, read on the forward strand.
TGCACTCCTCTAGATGTATATCATGAGGTGGTAACATCTCCACGTAATGTTAGAGGTGCTAAGTTCGGACATGGGCATTCTGTCCCGCAGAGTTATTATCGAATTAAAATAGTTGAAGTCAAAACTGAACGTCCATTCCAAGCTAGTTACATCTAGAAAGATACTGGTAGAAAATATGTATGCCTCATTGGGTCATTGCCTTGTGAAACAGATGTGTTCAACATGTAAATTGTCAGTACACGATCTTGTTATTTCTTTCCTTAGTGAAATTGTCAGTACTATCTTCCTTATAGTTAGTGAAATTGTCAGTACTATCTTCCTTATAGTGTTTATTGTCTTTGTAGCCATCATAAAAGTCGCCATACATATAGTAGCGGCTTGTACAATACTTTATCGTAAATTGCATCAACGGCGAACAACCAGAACTGCCAACACCATGAGCTACAGCGGCTTGGAAGAAGAAGAAGGAAGTGGTGGTGTTAGGTTATCGTTAAGTGACCTACAGAACCTTTCTAGTTTTGAATATGAAATGGTAGTTGAACCTACTCAACATTGCATTGTTTGTCTGGAAAGGTTCGTAAAAGGTGAAAGTTGCAGAAGTCTACCAAGATGTAACCACGTTTTTCATGCTAACTGTGTAGATTCATGGTTGATTCAAGTTCCCTCATGCCCACTATGTCGACAAATCGTTGTTAAACCTGGAGTGAATCAATTACTGGCGGATTCACCTGGTAGCAGTGCATAGTTTTCTCGAAAAGATGTGGTTCCGGATGTCAACACCAATTAATAATAGCCAAAGAAAAATAACAAAAGATTGCAGCTTCAAATAACCATAACTACCTCTTAGCCACAAAGTTTACATCAAAAAATAAAGGGAAAACATCCGTGACTGTTAGATCTTAGCTGCATCCACTCGCCCACTATTAACATGCTTGAAATCTTTTCTGGGCCCATGGGATGTGTAAAAAAGATTAAATGTTATTACCTGTGAGGGACAGAGTTGAAACCACTATTTATATTGCACGTAATCTTTGATTGACGGAGGGCTTATCCGGCAACTCCAACGCAAAATAAAATTGAGCCCAAATCACTTCCTAAATCACCATTAAATTGTTGAAATTTTAAAAATCTAGAAATTATGGTTAAAAAAATGTCTAGAATGTATATTATTCGAGTATTAGTAACATATTTAACTTGATATCAAAAAAAAAAGAAGTAACATATTTAACTACTGTTAAAGTCTCTCCACGGGCCTATGTCATCATGTGCTAAAAAGAAGAAGTACAACTACCTTTTAGTTACAAAGTTCACATCACAAACCATACGTAAGTGTTAGTTACATCAACCAACGCATTTAGGCTAAGTCGTATGGGAGAGACATCTAGCCGCTAGATTGACTATCCACGTCATCTGTGAGCGCCGAAATATTCGGCGTTTTTCTTAGCGCCGAACGGTTCGGCGTTTTGGTTACTTTTTGAGCGCCAAACATTTTTGTGTTTTCTGAACGCCGAACTATTCAGCGTTTTGGTTACTCTTTGAACGCCACACCATTCGACATTTCAATCTCGCCGATAGTGCAACTGCAAGTAAATGTTAGGAGAGAGAAGTAGGCAGAAATAGTGTTAACTTTTTCTCCACATTTTTTTCATGATTTGAAACATTTTTTGGCCAATTTAGCAGTCAAATCTCTCCCATAGGACTTAGTGTTTCTATGACCTGTACAAAAAAAAGTGATTAAAATTTAAAATAAAAAAAGTGAAAACATCTATAGAATGGAAGAAATGAAAGCATCTTTTTTCTTTCCAGAGGACTAGTATTAATAGACATCAAGTGAAGACTTGCACAACTGTAGTCTGTGAGGACTATAACATCCCCACGCAATGTGAATGGTGCCAAGTCCGGACATGGGATTCTGCCACGCAAAGTTAATACCAAATTTAGTGTAGAAGTCAAAACTGAACCATTCTGAACAGAAACACTTATAAAATATGTTTGGCTTGTAAAACAAATGTCTTAGACATGTATATAAAACTATTATTAGACGCGTTCCAGGATAACAATACTTGCAGTTGGAGTGTTGGACCGACACGTTAAGTGTATGTATAAAATATGTATATGTATGGCTTATTGGCTTGTGAAATAAATGTCTTCGACATGTATATAAAAATACTATTATTAGACGCTTTCCAAGATAACAATACCTGCAGTTGGACTAAGACTAACACGTTACTTATATATAAATTATCCACACAATAGAAAAATGAGCATATATAGCGTGGTGCCATCCCGGTGTCTATATAAGGTGTAGCAACAACATCATCATCTTCATTAAGTATTAACTCCTCTAAGTCAGCTTTCAAGTACTCATCCACACGATAGATATATGATTAAGTGCACAAAGACGTATACAAATCTTGTCATTTCTTTCCTTAATGAAATTGCCAATGGTATATGCCTTGCCGTGTTTATTGTCTTTTTAGCCATCGCGAAAATCGTAATACATATTGTAGTAACCTGTACGATAATTCATCGGAAACTACATCATCGGCAAACAACCAGAACAGACAACACGACAAGCACCATCAGCTTGGAAGAAGAAGAAGGAGGTGGTGGTGTGAGGTTATCATTAAATGACATACATAACCTTTCTAGTTTTGAATATGAAGCGGTTGTTGAATCTACAAATCAAGATTGCATTGTTTGTCTGGAAAGGTTTATAAAAGGTGAAACTTGTAGAAGTCTACCAAGATGTAAGCATGTTTTTCATGCTAGTTGTGTAGATTCATGGTTGATTCAAGTTCCCTCATGCCCACTTTGTCGACGAATCGTTGTTAAACCTGGAGTGAATCATCAGTAATTACTACTGTCGGTTTAGTGTTCAACTACTAATACTCTGGAGATTTGCCATCATCTGCGTTTACGTGTAGTTGAGCCATATAGTTGCAATAAATAATTAAATGGCATCTTACATTCTGCAGTACCCAGGAAAATGTAAATATTAAATGCTTTCTATAAATATAAATGTTGAATTTTTCACCAACGGGGATGTAGCTCAAATGGTAGAGCGCTCGCTTTGCATGCGAGAGGTACAGGGTTCGATACCCTGCATCTCCATTTTTTTTGTAATTTTGATTTTTTTTTTCCTTCGTTAAAACCAATAATTTTCTCTTCTACTGCCTTGGAAGTGTTTTATCCTCCTCCTCCTTGATGCAGCCAGCGATGAGCACAGACCTACACCATAACCAGTCCAACGCCACTGTCTAAATAGCCCACCACCTCCGCCACCACCTTCTTCTTCTCTAAAGGAGAAGCAATACCGTCGTCACCATCTTTTTCAGTCGTACAGAAGAGGAATTTCGATCAAATGGTTGACTAGAAAGGTAAGCTGAATCGTTTTATCTTCCTATTCCTCTTTTTATCTTGAGAATGTGTTAGAATCTTAGAAATTTAAAAGTTAGGGTTTCAAAAAGTTGGGGATTTTTCAGAATTAGGTTGATTTAGATAGTAATATGAACTAGGTTTAGGTTAGTTTTGATGAATTTTTTCTGATTAACTGTTCAATTAGGTTGGTTCTAGTTTATGGATGAACTGATTTTATGTAATCTAGGTAAATAAGATATGGTTGTATTGCACTTCTGTCCAAGAAAACGATTCCAATTTGGTGATATAGTTTTATTGGTGTTGAAAGTGATCACCAAATCGGTGGTATTAATGTTATCTAATATGTTGGTTCACATAAAATTCTACTCGTTATAGTACAAAAGACTACCTAATTTCAAATGCTTCTTTGGTCTCTGCTATGGCAGGCCTGTGTAGAACTTAAATGCAATTACGTTCCTTGTTACCAAGTAGAATGTTATTCTAGCTTCATCTTTCGTATCATTGAAGTTGGAACCATCAACTGTATAAGGTTAACATAAGTTCACTAAATTGGGCATGCGGTCTGAGTTATAGAAGCTATTGTTCATAATTGGATTGAGGCGACCTAGTGAACTGTTACCTGAGTTCAGATTTAAGGTTCTAAAAAAATGCTATGTCGTTCCATGGGAATAAATGGTACGACTAAGAGCGATTGGTATCAGAGAGCTAACTATCTGTATATCTTTGTAACTCTATCTTTATAAAAGAAAAGAATGTTATGCTCAGTGCTAACCTGTTATCTCCATACCATTTGTTATCTTGTACTCTGCATTATCATTACGTGTAGTACACTATTAAATTACAGGCTCAGGGCATTTATTTTGGTTTCCATGTCTTTTGGAGACAGACATTAGTCAACAAGTTTAGGTAGAACTTAAGGATTCAACTTTCAATACTATATCCAACTGCAGATATAATCTGTAGAGTTTGCTTTTCCACATATTAAACTTGTCAAAAACGCTGCATTGGTTTTGACCATTTAGTTAATTTGGATGGACAGGGACTAGTTCTCGGTTTTGCTAGGTTCAACTTTGGAAAGGAACAGCCACCTCAGTGATACAAGGGATTGTTTCTTTTGGAGAGGGTCTTGCTGATTGTCTTTGGGTTGACTGGTCAGTTTTTCTCAAATATCATTTTTCGCAACATTCAAGGTTCGAGAGGTATGACCAGAATTAGTCCGATACAGGAAAAGCATGAGAATGGGAATGAGGGCACTTCAGCCCGAACAAGACCTTTCACATTCGAGGAGATTATGCTGAGAAGGAAAAAGAATAGATCAAGTTCAGAAGTCGAAGCGGAAGCTGAAGAGTCAGAGAAGCTTTTGGTGAAGGGCAATGATGTAACAATTCAAAATCATTCTGAATTTGGTGAAGCTCATGAAGAAATCAAGATTAAAGCTTCAGGTGAAAGTGAGAAGATAAGTTCCACAAGGGAACAGGTGAGTACCTCTGTGGAGGAGGATCAGTTAGGTAGAAAAGATAATGAAAATTTTGATGCTAAAACCTACTTAGTGGAGAAACTAGACAAAGAGGTCAGTGATAGTACTAAAGAGGAGAAGAGTGAAATAGGTAGTCGTTTCAGTAGTAGAAATGAGGAAATGAGGGCTGTGTTAGAAAATGAAACTGATAAAGATACGAAAAGTAGAGTTGAAGGGGATAAAAAGGAAAAACATAGTCATCACCGAAGCAGAAATGAGGAGACATTAGAAGATAACTTGGAGAAAGAGCCTGACAAAGTTACAAAAAGTAAAGGTAAAAGGGATAAAACTGAAAAATCTCGTCATTACAGAATCAGAAACGAGGAGATATCAAGAGATGACATGGAGGTTGAATCTAACAAAGATATTAGAAATGTAGCTAAAGGGGACAAAAATAAAACACAAAGTCGGCATGGAAGTAGAAAAGAGGAGAGATCAACCGATGTTTCAGAGAATAAACCTGATAAAGATATGGAAAGTAAAGCTAAAGCGGATAGAAATGAAAAATCGAGTCATCCCAAAAGCAGAAATGATGAGATATCAAGAGCTGACGTTGAAGTTCAACCAGAGAAGGGCTCTTGGAGAAAGAAGACATCTTCAGGCACAGAAAAGAGGAAATCTGACACTGAAACTAAAAGAAAGCAACACCCAGGTGGTTATGAGAAAGATAGTTCTGAGTTAGACGGGAATGCTGTAAAGAAACACGATTCCGGAAAAAGATATGACTCAGAAACCGTGGGAAGAAAAGGTAGAAGGGAGTCATCTCCATCTCACTATGATGAAGAGAGGCCAAAAAGAAGAAGGTCAAGGAGTCGTGAAAAGAAGGATAAAGATAGGAGGTCAATATCTGATTTTCCTAGGGAGCACAAGCGTACTTCTTATAAAGAGCAGGAGCATGAGTCATCTAGGAAGTCGTATCCTGATGCTGATAAGAACAAAATGTCGAGCAATAGTGGGTACGGAAGTAGTCATTATCATCGTCATGGTGGGCATGAAAGTAGGCTTGGTGGTTATTCCCCTAGGAAGAGAAGAACAGATTCAGCTGTTAAGACGCCTTCTCCTACACCCCGCTCTCCAGAGAGGAAAAGTGCTGGCTGGGATCTCCCACCTACAGGAACTGACATACAAAATTCTCATCAGATCTTATCCTCCAGTGTAAATGAGGTGCCTGCTGCTGTTCTTGTGAGATCAAATTCAGCAACAAAAAAAGCTGTATCTTCTGGGTCTTCTTCAACTACCCCATCAGCGTCAAAGAATTCCACTGCTGATAATGTTCAACTGACGTCTCCGAGGAGAAGGCTCCTTGTAGAGAATGTACCAACTTCAGCATCTGATGAACATGTAATGGAGTGTTTCAATAACTTCTTTCTGCCATCAGATGCTTATCACATTCAAGGAACCCTGCCATGCATTCACTGTTCTGTAAGTGGATTTTTGTTTTTCACTGTGTTGCAACGATAAGGATACAGTATATGATACCAGATACCGATACACTACTATGATACACCAACTTGAAAAACTAAAATACGGCGATACGGCATACTCAATATTGATCAGTAGTTTAACATAAATAAACATATTATATATAAGATAGAAACTTAACAAAATACATACATGTGTTTGCATGATTAAAATATAATATGTATGATTAACCTCACTGGAGAGAAAAGGTCTGGGTAAGAAGGAAGAAAGTCTAAAGCAAGATCAGTGGACAGATTCGGAACTAATATTTTGTCACTATAGTTAAGTCTTCTCATAGAATCTAGTAAAATATCTAAATTTTCCAATATTAAGGTATTGAGATTTATTTTGACAGATGGTTGGCATCTAATATTTAGTCAAAGTTTCCTAACTGAGTTGTATCTTGAAGTATTGGGAGTATTAGTACGCGTATCCATGTAAATACGTATCGATACGGCTGATTTTTTTTTAGGCGTATCGTTATAACACAGTTTTTTCATGTACAAAAAGAAATTAATTTTCTCTTTTTCTTATTGGCATTTCAATGGCTGTATGTGTGGTGCATATTAGATGAATAAAGAGAAGGGGCAAGCTCTTGTGGAATTTCTTACACCAGAAGATGCCACAACAGCACTCTCTTTTAATGGTAAACTCTTCTCTGGATCTATTCTCAAAGTTAGACGCCCGAAGGACTTCGCGGAATCAGCAGTAAGATTGCTAATTATGTCTCGTTCTTTTTATTTGTATTTTTACACCTTGAGGTTGGCTAAATGAGACGAAAACAAAGATATGATTAGTCAATCAGGATACGAGGTCTATATGAGGTCAAGGTCGTCTTTTAAACTTTCATTGGTAAATTCCTGAGACAAACTAACGCACACCCCCGAAACAAATGTGTTCTTGTGGATGCTAATAGAGTGAAGCATTTTTATGCCATGCGACACTGTCTTGGCATCTTGGTTCTTGCCTTTTGTGCCTCTTTCCATACTAGAAATCTAAAGTTTCTTTATGTTCATTAGTTCACATTCTTGGTCCTGACATTATCTTGTGGTCTGTAGTAATATATATTTTACCTAGATGTATTACGTTATGTAGTGCCACTTGTATATATGTTGTCTAAGTGGGTCCTTAGCCAGGAAATCAATATTTGCTTCAGTTTTTGAATTCTGATGAAAACTTGTGTACTTGTGTTTATTGACGGAGTTCGTCGTCTTATTCCCGTGTAAACTGGCAATATGACAACACTTCTGGTAGAGTTGCCAATTTCCGCTTTCACTATCATATTTTTAGTAATTGTGAATGATCTGTACCAGCAGCAACAAAACAAACTCTAACCTAGCAACTATACCAAAGCATGATGTTATAGAACTGTAGACGAATATAGCATCTTATATGACTTCCTTGTCCCAGAATCAGAGTGGCGATCATGTGATAATTTTTCTTAACCCTAGTAGAACTACCATATTTGTTCTTTATGTTAACGTAGATTAAAACTTTTGATACCGTGTTTATGTGTTGTTCGAACATTCAATCTTTGGTCTGAAACTTAATGGGAGCACATTGATTGTGTGTCTCCTTATACTGTATCAGTTCTTTATGTATTTTGATTTATGTCTTTACTGAGATTAATAGGAATCTCTATCACATCACAGTTTCTGCAGTAAACTGTGGTTATCATTAGAATTTATAAATACATAATGTGTTGTCATTTATTTGTTTACTGTGTAATCAAGGAGGAAGCAACAGTAGTAATCTATATTAGGACATTTCAGTTTTTGAGGTTAACTTGTGGTTATCATTCATGTAGTAGGTTCTCAGAAAGTTGCTATTGTCATGCAGACTGGTGTCTCACAGAAGCCAGTAACAGTTGTTGATAAAATTTCTGACGTCGTAAAGGATTCATCAAACAAGGTATGCATTTGGTGCTAGGAGAAACTCCAGGCTCTGCGGTTGACTTTTATCAAGTTTTCATCAGAATTCGGATTATGTGTTCTTTTAATAGACTTCTAAACTTGATTGATATTAATGGTGCTTTCTGCCTGAATAACAATCACCCTTTGCGGTTTCATCGTGTCTCATGCCTCATTAGCAATGATGAGTTGAAAGTTTGAAGGTGTTTTACACTTGATATTTTTACTATTTTGAGCATGCTTTAATAGCACCTCTATCATTGAAGGTCGGGTTGTTGTCTTTTCACATACTTGCGGCAGAATCCTTTATGAACTTATCCTTCTGCATGTTTCTGGTTGTAGATATTCGTTGGTGGAATTGCAAAGGTTCTTTCATCTGATATGGTAAGTTATCACGTATAGGGTACTGTTTATTCTCAAAGTATTTTATTTCTTCCTCGTCAATGCCCTTCGATGTCTGTAGATTTTATATGACCTAGACTATATGTCTGTGCTAACATGATTCTATTTCCAGGTAAAGGAGATTGCTAGTGCTTTTGGAGCATTGAGAGCTTATCATTTTGAGGTTAATGAATCTGCCAGTGAAGCGTGTGCTTTTTTGGAGGTATAAAACATTGTTATGGTTGCTTTTGTTTCCTTTTATTTTGTGAATATCTATTTTGGTCAATTGCCAATTTAGTGTAACCTAAGAATTTTGGTGATCCTTTGTGCAATCTTATGCATCAGTATGTGGACAAGTCAATTACTCTCAAGGCATGTGCTGGATTAAATGGGATGAAGTTAGGAGGGGAAGTCTTAACTGTCGTTCAAGCTACTCCTGATGCATCTGTTGTTGGGGTAATAATCACCTACCCTTTCGTTCTTGTTAAAGAGTCTCAAGTATGGTACACCTTCTTTATTTTGTTGTCTCTTTGTTTTAAGCAGGGCATTGAAGAGCCTCCATGTTATGCAGTTCCTGAGTATGCAAAGCCCCTACTTTCGAAGGCCACAAAAGTTCTGAAGCTACACAATGTGGTAATGTTTTCAGAGCTAATTATCGTGTTGCATTCATATGCTAGCTCAACCTGCATGCTTTTCTTACAATAAGGTTACATGCACATGTAGTTGAATGAGGAGGAACTATCAACTCTATCGGGACAACAAGTGGAAGAAGTGTTGGAAGATGTACGCTTGGAGTGTGCAAGGTCCCTCCCATAATTTGTTCCGTATTAGTTAAACCAACTGCAACACTTTTACTTAGTTTCACTTCGTTACATGTTAACCCCTCTCTTATATGCAGGTATGGCGCCGTAAAATCTATTAATATTGTAAGGAATGTTGACAGGCCCACCACAGCTCCTGGTGAAATCATCAATCAGGCTAGCCTGATGAGTTCTTCACCTCAAATAGAGAATTGCTGTAACGTGAAGAAAGTGGAGCCCACAGGTGTAGAAGTTGATCCGAACTCTGGAGAAACTAGAGGACCAGCTGCTCTAGGTGATGTTAGAGAAACCCTAGTAGATGGTGCAGATACAACAAACAGTATTCCTAACCATGCCGAAAATGAGGAGCGTAAGCGGGATACTATTATTTCTACAAGTTACCTTGGCTGTGATACAGTATTTCAAGAATCCCCCTCCCAACTAGATAAAAGCAAAAATCAATCTGTGCAAGCTATTAATAGTAGCGATGATTTTCCTTCGTGTAACAACTGTTGCACTGAAAACAGTAACGTCGTTGAGGAGGAAGAACTGAAATCAGGAGAAGCAGACCTTGAATTGCATGAAGCTTCTATCAAGTTGAATGATACTTCTACAAAGGACTCCAAAGACAATAACGAAAACATCGACATGACTGATATTTTTGAAGTAGGGTGCATTCTTGTGGAGTATGCAAGGACAGAAACCTCGTGTATAGCAGCACACTGCCTTCATGGACGACTCTTTGGGGATAAAACTGTGACAGTGGGCTATGTTGACCATGACCAGTACATGTCTAGATTCTCCAAATGAGGACTTGTAAATAGTGGTTTTTTATGTGGTCTAGTGGCTTTTCATACGGAGGGTAAATTTAGTAGATGCCATTTTTGGGTAGTTGTACTCTTGTGAACGACTGTCTCACATTTTTAAAGTCTTCCACATTTCAAAGAATGGTATTTCGGTACTCCACTCTTTCTTTGATAAATATTGTAAAAATGCAGCCATGGATGGAATAACTGAAAACATGAGGAAGAAGCCTAAGCAAAGAAGCAGGATTATGTTATCGGTCCTTTTTATGTGTAAGTGAGGTAAAGAGTTACTATGTTTCGTTTCTCATTATCTATTATTTATTTTTCTTAGAACTTTTTTTCGAAGTATTCCGTGTTTTAGAAGTGAACATCGTGTTCTGCATCTTTCTACATACAAATTTAGTTTACTTTTCTGTCATTGTTTTTTTAATAGATTAATAGGATCATCCGATCTATGAGGTTTTTGAAAATATCAGAAGTCATGTTTATAATTAAATAGTGCTCTGTACATGCATGCAGTCATGCCAGACTTCCATGATAGAATGTTTCGTAGAATTATAACCTTCATGATTAGATTGGGGATTGATTTGATTTTTTCCTTCCTCTTTTGTCTATACAATTTAAGTCAAGTTCTAAAACACTTCCATAGTAATCCTATATTCACATTCACATTCACTTTGGTTGTTGTTGCAGGTTATCTTGATTTATGCTTCTTGATTAGTTGCTGCAATTTGGAGCTCCTGAAACTCTGTTATTGAACTAGACTGCTAGTTGCTCTTTTAGTATTTGGTCTTAAAGGTCTTACTGAGGTTAGCATTTTACCATGTTTGTTTTTGATTTGAGGATCTTACTTCGTTGTTGTGTTCTGTGTTCATAAAGTGTGATAAATAGCATACTGAATCTGCATATAATATCTCTCCACCATAAATACATATTAGTCTTTCAGAATGCATGTTGACTTGTGAATCTAGTAACAAATGTTAATAATGTATCATGAAAATGGTTTTTTCTCATGTTCACAGTTCACTCACTAGTTTTAGTGTAATGTGGATTTGATTTCGCAAAGTGATAATGGTAGGTACATTTGTCTTTAACTAAGTAGAACCCACAAACCATAAGATCAACCTGCAGACCTGTGTGGTACGTATCAACTGGGTATGCTATAGACATGATAACACCCGTCTAGTAACAAAATAGTTAGACAGGTTATACAGTTGTTCAAGAGCTATTTACACTCTTAAATAGCTATTTATACAGGTTATCGAGATATAGATTTTGCCTTATTCATATTTTTGCTCTTAAATAGCTATTTACACTCAAATTTTTTATCTTAAAGGGCTATCTATCTTAATTCAGATTTTTTCTTGATTCAGTTGTTGCTCTTAAAGAGCTATTTACAGAGACATTTTATCCATAATCTAAGTAGTTGGGATAAAAATCTGTTTAGGTAAATGTCTGAAGCAGCTGTGAGAAGGCTGCATTGCTGGAGTTGTTTCAATTGTCCCTCTGTGCAACCTTTGCAGAAATCTTCATGTGCGTTAATAGTATTCTGTAGTTCAGGTGTAAATGTTCAGCTGCACTGCTCTTGTAGTAATCTCAGAAGAGTTGGTACGACACATTGAGAGTTTGCTAGATAAATTGAGATCGATTCTCAAAAATCTTTCAGTTTCTAGCTTTTTTTCCATATTACCCTTAATAAGTTAGTATCGTAACAGATTGTTTCAAATCTATCTTTTGTTAAGAACCGACTAGCACTAAGATTAGAAATAGTTTCTGCTCCAGTACTTTCTGCTTTATCTCAAAAGCAACAGTCCGAGCCCACCTGTTGGTCAGGTTGCAGTATATTTATTTCCAAGTATATTTTCTATTCAACCCTATGATTCTTTTACACAGAACAAACGCAACACTCGTTCTAGCTTGATCAATGAACATAGAGTATCAGCTCTTACATAGCGAGTGATTAACGAAATTTACTACAGGGGTAATCGCGAGTGATTAGCTTGATCAATGAACATAGAGTGTCAACCTAATTTTTTCTTGGAGAAACATGACCCACAATGGAATCTTCATGACAACAGTGAACGCTTGTTTCTCTGACAAGTCTATATCATCCCCAACCTTAGCCATCCACTTGAATTCCTTGATGAAGTTGGCAACAAAATACTGCAGGTGAAGCATTGCCAAACCAGAAGCAGGACACATTCTTCTCCCAGCTCCAAATGGTATCATCTTCATATCATTCTTCCCAGTTACATCTGATAATTCTTTATTCACACTGCCATTTACATTCAAAAATCTCTCTGGTTGAAACACCATTGGATCGTTCCATACTTTTGAATCCCGCCCGATCTCTGCCAACATGACATTCACCGTAGTTTCTTTTGGTATGACAGATTTATCTAACTCTACATCTTGAGCAACTGCATGAGGTAGAACAAAATGGCCTGGTGGATGTCTTCTTAGTCCCTCCAGAATTACAGCTCTCAAATACGGCAAATCTTTTAAATCTTCTTCTTGATACCATCAGCATCTGATATTGTTCTGATTTCATCATATAATTTGGATTGAATGTCTCGATGTTTCACTAAATTAGCCATAATCCATTGTAAAGCTGTTGATGTAGTACCAGCACCTGCAGTAAGAAACTCAGAACATAAAGTAACAAGTTCAGTATCTGTCATTTTTCTTCCACCTTCATTAGGCAATTCAAGCTTCAATTATGAATCAACATAACACAAACCTAATCTAGGATATCAAAAAAGAAAAAAAAAACTCCAGTGAAATATATTCAAGCATCTGCAGAGGCAGCCTTTACAGTTCTTTAGGTTTCATTCCCTCATCTTAGAGCGACATCGTGGTGCAAGATTGAGACTTCACAGAAATGTTGATAAAAAGAAGGTGTATGGATAGAATTCGAGACCATCATTTGAGGTCTAGTAACAGTACTCGAACCCAATTAATCTTGTGGTGCCTACATTGCTCCAGAATATAATAATTAGTTGGAAAAACTGGTCCAGGTGAACATAAAAAAATGTGGTTAAAAGTTGAACATGAAATGTACAGAAAAATTGTTAGTCTCGTGAGGTTATCAATAGGGCAGCTCCATATGGTTCAGATATGCTGAAAATATACCAAATGGCTAACGGTGAAACTAATGCAGCACTAGTTGTAAGGGTACGCTCTTATGCGATACTTATAATAGCATGAGTTAGTAGAAAATGTCTACGTACATGTCAGCCTCTGCATTAACTATAGAAAATATCTACGTAAATGGTGCGCATGATGATAGAGTTGTGATGCATCTATGCAAGAGAGCAATTACGTACAACTAATCTTGGGTCGATTAATTCCCGTGTAGATTTATTTTATCTGCTGAATTCATGTAATTAAGACAGTGCTTCAGTGTTAATAACCTGATTTTTTTCCTTCAAAAGCATTCAATCCTCTAGCTTTAATACTTTTGTGTCTGCTTTCATTATATAGCGAGCCAATGCCTTGAGGCGGCACGGCGTTGAAGACTAAAAATACTTTGTCTTCTTAATCCACACTTGTCCCAGTGGAGCTCTATGAACAGTTTTTGTTTTCTTTTCCTTTCCTCTCAAGGTTTACTTGAACCTGGGTCTCATTTCATTATATTGAGTACACCAACTACAAATCAACAAGGTTTCCTCTCAAGGTTTACTAACATATGAATCTGAAACAAGAGGTACGTACACACACAGTAGAACATTAAATACGAAATTGTAGGTCTCTTCCTGTCATTTAAGTTGGTTGTAAAATCCACAAATCAAGGAGGCGTCAGTGATCACTTCTGGACTGCAGTTCTGTTTCCCTATTAGATGGTTTAAATAGGTCCTTTTGTGAAGCGATTTCACATAAAATACATAAAAGAGATTTTCCATTTCTCAACTCCTTCCTCATCTACAGCTTCAAAAGCCTTGGGAAGTACATCTATCTATCTATGATCTATCCAACAACACTCACTTCTGCTGCCACTACAACTACAAATGCTTGTAGCTGGGAGTTGGAGGAGGTGAAGGTAGAGGTGGCCTCATTACACTTGAACAGAATCCTGCACCAAAGCTCTTGTAAGGGATCGATCACATAGACAAATGACTTTTACAATGTAAACAGACTCCTAGGATAGCAAAAATGTGTTATAGTTGAGAACATGCAGGAAGACTGAAAAGGGATATAAAGATAGTAAGAGCATATGGTAGACATTATGTCAAAGGACATATATAGGAAGAGTAAATGATACATTTTATGTCACTGTCCAGGCCCTAACAATGACATGTACCGAATGACCATTTCCTCTTACCAAGAGTAACTGATACACTCTATGTCACCACCTCTAGGGAAAATGACTAACTCAACAGCTCTGGATAAGCAGACTTGGGTACCACATCAAAAACTTACCATTTCTAGCTCCTACGCATATACACAAAGAGACTGAGTTGTATGTCAGATGTTTATACAAATACACAACATTTAAAGGTTAAAAGAGAATTTACTAAAGCTAACGAAGGGGATGATTGATTCATGGCAATGGCTACTGATGGGTTGAAACAAAATCTGCCCAATAAATTTCGGAACCTTCTCATACCAATTATACAAGTTGATATAGATGAGAAAAATAACACCTTTTATCCAAATTATATGATCGGTATGAGCAGACTCAGGAAATTTAGTATGCAGTTTTTATTTTGTACTTCTTTTGTCACTATTATTTATGCAAAAATATTGATTTTTCTAGTCCCATAAAATAGGCGGACCTCTAGATCTTTGACAAGCATTCGTTGTATGGGAAATAGTGGCCAAAATAAGATAAAAGGGCAAAAATAGGAAAAACCATGAAATTTTATAAAAACCAGATTAAAGAGATTTCACCTTCTCCGCCTATATATGTATATATATAAAAGGGACGAAGGGAGTATTTACTATTGGTCATGGGTGAAAAATAGAGGATCGAAACACATAGAACAATAGTGCGAACAATAGTGCACTCGTGACTTCAAAGATCTTTCTTTCGATTTTTTGGACAATAATTTAACCTTTCCACCCTTGTTGCTCATAGGATCCTCCATTACAACAGGTTACTGAATTATGCCTTCGTAAACAAACCCCAAGATTTAAAATGTCAATGTAGAGTAGTTTACAATGTAAAGTACCTTCAATTATAGAATCACTTACTTGATCTCCATATAACTAAGGCACGGCAATGATGAAATTACCGTGTGAATACGTATAACTCTCTTGTGTACTTCCTGTTTCTTCTTTTTTGTTTTGCTGATTAGAAAAACTATTAGCAAATATCTAAAACAGAAAAGGAAAAAACTTGAATAAAAAACAAACGATACCTTCAAGAGGTCACAATGGTGGATTTTGGCAGAGACGTTATCTCGCACTCTGCTACGGGTGTTGGCCCCTAAACCCGCAATTTTACGTGTCAGGTCGACCACAATCTAGGGGGACTGGCGCACCCTAACCCAAAACCAACTTGTTACAAAAAGAAACCCATCTCCTCCTCCTCCTCTTCTAGATACCCCGAGAGCCTTTACCTAATTGATGAGCTATTTATGATGATTCGGCAATGAGTAAGATTTGATGCATAGTAATTGGTTATGAAGATCGAGTGGTAGGCTATTTATAGATTTGGAGTTCAACTAGTACTGGCTTCTACAACCATTGAGAAGTCGATGACTTACAATGACTCAAGTTTTAGGACTTAAAATGGTAAGTACCGAGAATTGGAGTTGATACCCTTTTTGTTCTTTGGAGATGAAACTTACTTTTTCTAGTCAAACGGATTCCATTCCAGACGAAGACGACCAAGAAATACATGCATTTCTCTAGGAATATGTCCCCTGGGCATGAATATCATGGATGATACGTAAATGCCGATAAGTTTTGACCACATTGGGCCCAGCTGATTGTTGAAAATATGTCCAGCCCCACTGACACCATGCGCGATAATAATCTGACATTAAGGATTTCCGTTGGACTCAATTCTATTTGTACTGTTTTCACCAACATATTGAGGATTTTTGGCAAACAGGTCGTCTAAAAAGTCCTGCCATGATATCGATTGCAACACCAACTAGCAGCTATACACAAGGAATCCATAAATTTAGTTGGTCTACCGGGCCTCTACTTCCGTGACTTTATCAGTAGAAAAGCATGTTCCGTTCTTTGTAGTTGCACCGATATTAATGTCTAAATCTATCTCGCTTTCCACCCTTAAAAATCGAACCAATAACTAAGCTTTTAATCCCAAACAACTTGGGTAGGCTAGAATTGAAAGTCATGATAGGTCAGGTTTTTTCACCATTATGCACCGTAAGAGGGTAACGCCTTAACAGTGTATCTGAGGGTTTCCTCATACAACCAGCAGAAGCATGCCGGATGACACACTGAAGCAAATGCCTGAAAGAGGAAAAGAAAGGGTCACATATTAGCTGATTATTCCGGCGGTCAAGATGTGTTTAGATCCGAACCTCTAGGTAAAAACCAAGTAGTGAGACTCCCAAAATATACTTTACTTAGAGCAAGCCCAATAATCCATATCTAATTGGGTTATTTGGTTTTTGGTACTTAATTTTTAGTGAAAACTACAGCGACACCCATTTTTACAACTTTTCCTACTATGAAACCCATGTGTGTAAAACTTCACACGCTCACCCAAAATCAGCGTATAAATTATGTCGAGACCCAAATTTTCAAAATTCAGTTATTTTTTTGTTTTATTTCCCAGTTTAGCCTCACTTTATGTTGTGAGATTTTTTCACTGATTTTGTTCGGAGAGCTTGAGAAGGAGATAGAGCTGGAGCCGGAGCGAGAGCTGAAATCGAGAGGTGAGAAGGAGATGATTGAGAGATTGAATTTACTCAACAGAGACAATCTGAAATTCAAGCTTTAGGTTCGTTCGTTTTCATTCCAATCTTGATTTTTCTTTAATCTTGATTAGATTCTAGGTTTTAGTTTCTGTAAGATTCTAGGTTTTAGTTTCTGTAAGCTAAATTTGGGTTTTCGAATCGTTTTTTAAATCTTTTAAGCTTGTTTTTGATTTTATTTTTCTAGGTTCTGAAGTTTTTACGATCAATGTAGATATTTTCGATTCAATCTTTTTTTTTGATTTCATGTTCGGATGTTGATATACCAATTTTATAGGTTTTGCTTATGTTTTATTCAATTTTTTATTCGATTTGTTTTCTGTTACGTTAATGTATATGTTATTGATTTCTGATCTGATTATTGTTAATGTGGATTGTCTTTGCTGTTGTTGATTTGATCTTTTAATTTTGAGTAAGAATTTTTGTTAATCAAAATGCAGGATAAATATGTTTGATTTTTCTATTTTGTATTTTGAAGGGTGAAATGCCTGTTGTTAGTGCACTAGCTGTAATTCACTACTTTAGTGAATTCTTAGCATATGTTGTTGATGGCAACACAACTCTGGAGACTTTGAAGACAGCCGTTTGCCAGAAGTGGATTCGTTTACTACCTCATCATGTCAGATTTTATTTTAATGATGGAAGCAAGTTTGTGCGAGTTGATTCTGATGTTCTGCTTCAGTGTTTTGTATCTCATTTCCACAATAAAGGTCAGAAGAGCTTTGATTTACTTGTTGAAGTTTGCTCCAATTCTTACAGCAGTTGTAGTAGAGCTTCATCAAGTATACATGTAATAGAACCTGAACCAGAACAAGCTATGGTGAATTTCCTTGAAGATGGTTATGTGCCTGTTAACAAGGTTCTTAGGACTGAGGGCTGGGATAAATTACTTGGTGAAGTTGGTAAAGTTTTGTTTGGAGGTGTAGCAGAGGTACGTATTGCAGTGAAAAAATACGAGCTAAAGTCTTGGTATGTTCTTCTATATACTAAGAATGAACCTTGCAGGTTCTATGCAAAATGCTCTAAAGAAAATTGCCCTTGGGAGTATAGGGTTTCTGTTGTTGATGTTGATAACAGGATGCTTAAGGTTAAGAAATACTTTATCAGTCATCATTGTGGTCTGGGATGTCAAAGGATTTTCCACAGGCTCAACAGTAAATTTGTTTCTAGTCTTATAAGGATGAAATTAGAAGTGATCCGAGTTTCAAAGCTTGTGATTTGAAAAAGTTTTTCAAATCTAGGTACGGTATCAATGTGAAATATTACCAAGCTTACAATGGAAGAGAGAAAGTGTATGAGGATATATTTGGCGATTCTGCCATTTCGTATTCGCATCTGGTATGGTATGTAGATGCCATTCGCATCACAAATCCTGGGAGTTGGATTGATTTTCAAGTTCAAATGGATGAAACTGAATCAAACGAGGATAGTTCAATTGATTTAGAATTTGAAGCATCTTCAAATAAGTTTGTGCGTCTTTTTATTGCTTTCGAGGCATGCATCAATGGTTACCGTTACCTTCGTCCCATGATTTATGTCGATGCTACCTTTCTTACAGGGAGATTTAGAGGATGCCTCATGGATGCAACCGGTATCAATGTTGAAAATGGTAATTTTTCTGATATTCCATCCTTTTTATATATGTGCATAATGTCTCATGCATTATTATTTTGGCTGCATAATGTTTTATGCATTATTTATTTTGGCTGCATAATGTCTTATGCATTACGTTTTCTCCTTTTCTAGTTATGCATCATTTTTGTTTAGATGCATAAGACATTATGCAGATGTATAAGTGTTTATGCATTATTTTGTTTTAGCTTCATAATGTCTTATGCATTACTTTTTGGGCACTATTCTGGTTATGCATCAGTTTTGTTTAGATGCTTAAGACATTATTCAGATCCATAAGATGTTATGCATTATTTTTCTTTAGCTGCATAATGTCTTATGCATTACTTTTTGGGCACTATTCTGGTTATGCATCAGTTTTGTTTAGATGCATAAGACATTATGCATTACTTTTTTCACTCTTCTGATTTATGGATTTTTTTTCACGTGCATAATGTCTTATGCATCATTTTGATTTAGCTGCATAAGATATTATGCATTATTTTGTTTAGATGCATAAGACATTATGCATTATTTTTGTTTTAGCTGCACATACTTCATGTAGACGTTGGCTTGATTTTATATTTTATATTTTTACATGTTTGCTGTGCAGGGTTCTTTCCACTAGCCATGGCCCTAGTATCTGCTGAAGACAATGATAACTGGGAATGGTTCATGAGAAATTTGAGTAATGTTCTTGATCATGATCAAAGGACAATCACATTTTTATCCGATCGTGCAGAAGGATCAAAGAAAGCGATTCCAGTTATTTTTCCTGGAGCCTTCCATAGTTTCTGTTATTATCATCTTAAGATGAACTTACCTATTAATGCTTCTGACGAAAGGTATGGTGTTGTTATTGATTCATTTCAAGCTGCTGCATATGCTCTTAGTCCTGAAGGATTCCAAACTGCCATCGTTGTGATTAGGGGTCTTGGTTGTGATTGGGTTGCAGACTATATTGAAGATATCCCTCCCAAGAGGTGGTCAAATGCCTTTTTTCAGGGTTTTATGTATGGAAGGCCATCTTCTACTCTAGTTGAATCCTTAAATAGTTGGATGAAGGTACACAAGAAGCTCCCTGCAAATGATATTTTGGATCAGATAAAGAAGGATGTGATGATGATGATCTCAGAAAGGAGAAATACTGGTAAAAGTTTCATAACAATTATCACACCGAAGAACGAAGCTAAGATGAAGGCTCTTATTGATGAGGGTTTAACCTGGCTGGTTATACAGTCCGATACTCATGTCTATGAAGTGGAGGGCGGGGAGAGTTCTCATTGTGTTAACCTTGAGGCAAAGACATGTACCTGTCAGAGGTGGAGCGTCTATGGGTTTCCATGTGTTCATGATTTTGCTTCGATAACAATGTTTTGTTCTAATCCATATGATTTTGTTGAACCTTATTTCACTACTTCATACTTCAATAATGCCTACAAACATGCCATTCATCCTATTTCAAACTACAACATGCCCGAAGTTTATCAAGGTAATGATATTATCGATGTACCTGATGTTATGAGGCCGCCTGGGAGACCACCAGCTAATAGACATTTGAGCCGTTACGAGAAGCCGCCAAGGAGATCTATGCGCTGTGGTAATTGTTTTGAGATTGGTCATCATAAAAAGCAAACTTGCACAAAGCCTACCTGCTACAAGAAGCCGCCGAAGCAGCCTAAAGGAAGTTAAGGGAGAGCATTTAGCTTGTTGGTTTCTTCAGACTATTACTTTTATCTTTGAACCTAATTCATTTTTCATGAATTAATCTCTGTATTGGTTTTTATGAACAAGTACATTTCATTTAATTAGTTTCTCTTTGTATTGGTTTTTCTGAAAAAAATACTTCTTCATTGTGTGTTTTTCTACTTCTATCAGATAATGTTATTGCATAATAAAGTATGCATTAGTTTTGAAGATACATAACTTATTATGCATTATTTTTTGAAGATGCATAACGGGTTATGCATTATTCTTTGAAGATGCATAACGGGTTATGCTTCTATCAGATAATGTTATTCATTTTTATTCTTAAATGCATAATACATTATGCATTATTTGTTAGATGCATAACTTATTATGCATTATTCTTTGAAGATGCATAACGGGTTATGCTTCTATCAGATAATGTTATTCATTTTTATTCTTAAATGCATAATACATTATGCATTATTTGCTAGATGCATAACTTATTACGCATTATCTTTGAAGATGCATAACGGGTTATGCTTCTATCAGATAATGTTATTCATTTTTATTCTTAAATGCATAATACATTATGCATTATTTGTTAGATGCATAACTTATTATGCATTATTCTTTGAAGATGCATAACGGGTTATGCTTCTATCAGATAATGTTATTCATTTTTATTCTTAAATGCATAATACATTATGCATTATTTGCTAGATGCATAACTTATTACGCATTATCTTTGAAGATGCATAACAGGTTATGTTTATAATCGGGGGTCGAGGGGGCAGCGCCCCCACGTTATGATAGTACAGTTTTTCTACTTTTTGTGAAATAAGATTGCAGCAAATATATATAAGAAGCACTGGAACAAGCATTGATATATAAATATATATAAACGTCGTAAGATAAAAAGATATAAGTTTTTTAGACAAGTTTCATACCAACACATTCCACATAACTATTGACTAAAGTTAAGCTTTCATACCAACTACTTTCCCATTAGTTTTTACTCCCAAGTTAAATTTTTCAACCTACCAGCAACACAGAGATTGTTAATTGGACCTTTCTATTATGCACAGCTTAATCAAAATTCTGAACAATTTCATCCCAGATGTCTTCATTTTCATCTATCTTCCTACTGTTAATTGGATCTGTCAGCATTTTCAATACCATACTTATTCTTTTCTTGTTGGCTTTTTTTTTATTGCATCTTGATTTCTCAACTTCAGCCATTTTTTTTTTGACTTGACACTTCATACTTATCTTCATATAGTAGCATACAAATATGAGGCAGTCGGGGTGATGACCTTGTTCAGGAACAATCTTGCAAAAAATATCCTTGTATAGAATAGGTTCCCTCTTTATATCCACGAAATCTGGGGATAGATTCAGTTTGTCATATCTTTCAATCAAATAAGGCATACAAGCCTTTGCCATTATAAGAGCTTGATTCTTGCATTTAACTTTAAAGCTTGGAACACTGTTGTAGAAGTTCCACTCACCATCTGATAAGTCATACTCTAACAATGTCCAATGTGTACCAGCAGGGTTTTGTTTTGTCATATAGTTCATTGGAATGAACATTTTCTCAACTGGCATAGGGATATTCAAGATGAATTGTCCAACAAATTTGGCAATCTCATCTTTCTCTCTTGTTTTAACAAAGAACTGCAAAAGAAATATTATTTAGGAAAAAAAGTTAGAGGATGCCATTGAAGGGTGCACAACAGGTGTAGCAAAAAATGCTATGCTGAATAACATGTTATGCAGAAGTAATAATATGCTGAATATCTTGTTATGCAGTTTAAATTTACCTGCACAACTTGTTATGCAGTTAAAATTTAGCTGCATAATAGGTTATGCAGAAGTAATCATATTCAAAATAACTTTATTATAAACTATGCATAACATGTTATGCAGAGGTAAGGAAATGCTGCATAACTTGTTATGCAGTTAAAATGTAGTTGCATAACAAGTTATGCAGAAGTAATCATATTCAAAATAACTTTGTTATAAACTATGCATAATATGTTATGCAGAGGTAAGGAAATGCTACATAACTTGTTATGCAGTTAAAATGTAGTTGCATAAATGGTTATGAAGAAGTAACAATATGCTGAATAACTTGTTATGTAGATAACCTCGTTATGATTACTTGTTATTTAGCAAAAAAATTTAAAATTTAAAGTGTTTGGAAATGACCCAAGCATCTGGCCTCATGAATGAACATTCCGCATACTTCTGTTGAATACTCACATCATTTTGTTCATTTTTCCGCTTCTTGAACAACATGTAACTGTAGAAGAGTAGTACTTGTTCTTCTAAGTATTCGTTGTTCATTAGATGTCTTATTACATCTCCGTGAATACGAATATCCCATAAGTAAGGGTCTTCTCCATCTATGATATTCCAAGCTGAATTTCTGTAGAAGACATAATTAATGAGATATTATTTTATAAGAAGCATAAAGGTAGTTCTTATATACTTACAGGCTGTTTGCATGCTCAAAGTATGTCTCAAGTACTTTCATCAAAGCTGGATCTATTGTATCTTTGTAATCCTTAAAACATTCCATTGTTTCCAGCGGAGGTAATTTTCTAAACGGCCTGCTAATAGATGTACGAGGATTTTCTTCTGCTTTCTTCTCATTTTCTTCTTCTTTCTTCTCAGTTTCTTGAACTTTATTCTCATCGGGATTGTCTTTGTTCTTATGCTTCTTCCCTAGTTCACAATCTTTGAGGAGTACACTTACTTCCCTTTCCTTACTCGATGTCCTTTCCTTGATTCTCCTTACCTTGCCTCCTTGTTTGTTTTCTCCTTTATGTTCCTGGTCCCTATCCTTTTTTTTCGAGTATTTCTTCACAGGTTCCCTGTTCACAAATTTTTCTTCTAGTTCTTTTTCTTCTAAATACCTCATCACAGGTTCTAGTGCTTGTTCTAACATTTCCTCACTGGTTCCCTCAACAACGGCTGTCTCAACAGGTGGTTGTTGTTGTTGTCCTCCAGCACCATCTCCTTGTGAAAGATTGAGATCAAATCTGGGCTCTTCATTTTCTTCTGATTCCTTCTCAGTTTCACCATCCAAAAAATCTTTCTTCCCAGCACCATCTTCATTTTCTGCTTACTTCTTCTCAGTTTCTGAAGGAATATCATCATCATTATCACCATCCAAAAAATCTTTCTCCTGCGCTTCAATTCTTTCCTGAGTTGTTGCAAGATTTGGTGTTATCTCCAATTCCTCTTGCGTGTCAGTTTCCTTGTTGCCCGAGAGATTAACAGCTTTTTCCATGTCCATGAACTTGAAAGGTGAAGACTGGAGTCCCTGACTAGCAGTTTGCTCTTGACTATCAAGTCTGATAACTCCTGGCAATGATTCTTGATTAGTTGGTTCAGTGGAAGATACCACTTCAACAAGTGTCTCATTCCTTGGAAAATTCTCACAGAGTGGGACAATAATATCAGCTGATGATGGATCAATGCTAGGGCCACCAGACGACTCCACCTGCACCTCTTTTATGCCTGAATCAACAAGCAACATCTTAACAAATTCATACATATGAGAATTGAAGTCTCCTCCTGTCTGTCTATATGTCTCCTGAGTCTGCTTCATGTCTTTCAGCTTTGCTTGAACAATCTTCAACCTTGCTTCAGGACTATCAGGACACTTCTCTTCTTCAATGATTTGTAACGCATTCTGATATGCATCTTCATACTTGTCCCTGTTCTCTTAAAGATTCATTGCGACAAGTTCCAATATAGCTGACCTTTTTCTTGGTTCTCTTGGTTCACAGAGTTCCAACTCCATTGCACTGTACTCATCTCTAATGTTCTCTTGAAACTGCAACATGATTTAATAACACCCATCAGGGAATGCATAACTTCTTATATGCATAACAGGTTATGCAGCTACTCTAAACAATGGATAACAGATCATGCATATATTATTGTAGGTGCATGACAAGTTATGTAATCTTTTTTTGTTGCTGGTTTCGATACTAACAAATAAGTTGATGCATAAAGTGTTATGCAACCAATTTATGAACTGCATAACAAGTTATGCAACTAATTTTTGTAAATGCATAACAGGTTATGCAGCCACCAAATACGATGCATAACACATAAAGAATTATGGAGCCATATTTTCGAATGCATAAAAAATTATGGATTAATTTTCACGGTTGCATAACATGTTATGCATATATTATTGTAGGTGCATGACAAGTTATGCAATCTTTTTTTGTTGCTGGTTTCGATACTAACAAATAAGTTGATGCATAAAGTGTTATGCAACCAACTTATGAACTGCATAAGATGTTATGCATAACAGGTTATGCATTTAATATTGGATCTGCATAAGATGTTATGCATTTAAAAAATGTGTGATGCAGGGAATACATAATAAATATAATAACACTTCTTATATGCATAACATGTGATTCAGCTATTTTAAACTATTCATAATAGGTCATGCATTTAATTTTGGAGATGCATAAGATGTTATTAGGGCTGCACATGGTTCGGTTTTTATCGGTTTTTGGCAAAACCTAAACCGAAACCAAAGTACTCGGTTTTCCAATAATGAAAACCAATAAAACCATATAGCCTATTCGGTTTCATTGGTTTCGGTTTCTACTCGGTTTTGTTAAAAACCAGACGGTTTTTGGTTAACCGAATGATTTATAAACAATAATGTGTCAGTGCTTTATAGTTTACACAAACAGTACACCTAATACTACAAGCGGCAGAAAAGTTTGCTGGCAACATATCAGAGACATAAATGACGAGCAACTAAAATGACAGCAAAAGGCTTTAACTCGAATAATCCTCCTAAGAGTCCTAACCATTCATTAACTACAATTCATCAGTGTGAAAAGATTCATTCTGCTATGAGAATAATAGAGGTTCGCAGTATCGAGCTAAGAAAACCCCCAAACATCTTTTAACTATATACTAATTAAAACAAAACTAGTTCAAAAGAGAATTAAAGACGGCAAAAATATAAGAGCTTAATGCTCCCCTCTAACATCCACGGCTAATATTAGTTCAATCCTATGGCCAGTAACAATCGGTTAACCATATGGTTTTCGGTTCGGTTTTTTTAGGAAACCTAAACCGAAACCAATAGTGTCGTTTTTTTGGGACTGACAACCACAAATGAACTATTGGGATATGGTTTCGGTTCTGTTCGGTTTAAATTGTTCGGTTTCGGTTCTGGTTCGGATTTGTG
This sequence comes from Papaver somniferum, assembly GCF_003573695.1. Classification (NCBI taxonomy): domain Eukaryota; kingdom Viridiplantae; phylum Streptophyta; class Magnoliopsida; order Ranunculales; family Papaveraceae; genus Papaver; species Papaver somniferum. Next base: position 3,347,994 of record NW_020620381.1, read on the forward strand.
CAGCCCTAGATGTTATGCATTCATATTTTTAAAAACACAACCCTGCTCATTTTTAAACAATGCATAACTGGTCAGGCATACACAATTTTTGCTGCATAAGATGTTATGCTATTACTTATTAAGGAGCATAACTTATTATGCATTCATTTTTATGGTTAATAAACAAGTACCTATAAATTTGAAATATGCTTCTTGAGCATTGCTTTCTTCATTGCTACAAAGTCCCACCTTGCAGCTCTTGGTGTAGCAATTGGATTGACCTTGACAATGTTTGATGATGATATCTCAGCTATGTTAGAGTGTTCAGCCAACCAAAGCTGCAAAGAACAATAACTAATAAGTTATTATGTAGATATTATTTAAGAAAGTTAAAAAGAAAAAAAAAACTAACTCATAAGAGAATATGTAGTGCAACCACCGTAATTCCTGATAAGAAGATTATCTCTTTTCACAGTCTTGATGATGTCCATCAGGTGTTCATGAATTAGATCGGGAAAAGATACAGAATCCATGGTTTCCAAATCCTTCACAAAACCAACATATGAGACGTCCAATGAGTCTCCCATTGATCGACAAAAGAACAAAACGACTAGCATGTAAAGGCATACAAGGGATACAACTTCCTCTTCATGACCTTTCTGATCAAGTTTTTCCATCAACAACCTTTCAATATCATCTATCCACACCTTTGTTACTTGTGCTTTGGGAGTTTTAGTCATAACACCTGCTCTTGTTTTGCATGGGAATTGCTTGACGAGTGCAAGTGACTAAGTCAGCCCTATCTCTTCCTTGGAAGTCAGAATATCTCTTCCTCTGTTTCCTTTAACTCTTGGCATCTGAAAAGTAACAACAAGCTCACTAGCCGTTGGCTGTATAGACTTGTTTTCTGACACCTTGAATGAATGCTGACTTAAATCATCATGGTCATATGATAGAAGGACCTCATCCATCATCTGGTTGCTCTTACCATCCAAGTATGAAATTTTCGCAGCATTTAACCAGTTATAGACTTTCCCAAATGGAGACACATTCATCATATTATCCTGCAACGGACTAAAACCACCTCTTTCCCTTATCCTATTGAATAATGAAAGTATCCTTGGAAAACCTGCTCTATAAGTACCTACTTGAGTTGCAGGCTTGATCTTAGGTATAACTGCATAAACAAAATTACAAAAAAAAATGAGATAGGTAAACTAGATATTATGCACAACCAGTTGTGTGCATAACCTATTATGCATAGTATATAAGATATTTTACTAAGTTAGAACTGCTAATTTCACTGCATAACCTCTTATGCCTTTTATTCAGACTTATGCATAAACTGTTGTGCAGATTTTTTACCATGCATAACCTATGATGCAGTACTTCTTAAAATGTAAACAGACAGTAAATGAGATATTATGCTCAACCAGTTGTGTGCATAACCTATTATGAATAGTATATAAGAAGGCATAACCTGTTAAGCATTTGTTTTTTGAACCTGCCATGTATAAGAAATCATTGCCAGTTTACGCACCTTATTTATAACTGATGCATAACGGGGCAGGTTCTTCTTCTTCTTGTTCACTTTCACCTTGATTCTTCTTCTTTTGCATATTCAGGTATTTTGTTTGTTTCGGTTCACTTCTTTTTCTTTTCTTCTTATTATCAACAACTTGCTTGACTGAAACAGACCAAATCAACACAAAACCTGTTCATTAGATACGGTATCAGTTTTTGCATAACATGTTATGCATAGTTTATAACAAGTTATGCTGCATTTCCTTACTTATACATAACATGTTATGCATAGATTATAAGAGGTTATTCAGCATATTGTTACTTCTGCATAACTTGTTATGCATCTAAATTTTAACTGCATAACTTGTTATGCAGCTAAATTTTAACTGCATAACAAGGTATTCAACATTTTATTACTTGTGCATAACATGTTATTCAGCATTATTACTTCTGCATAATATCTTATGCACTAATATCTGCTTAACATACCAGAGACTTCCTTTCTCTTCACAGCACCTTGCTTTGCCTTCATTTGTATCTCCTTCAGTGGATGGTCACTATCACTTTCTTTTTCTTCATCTTCAACATCAACAGGTAAATATGATGTTAAAATCGAAGATTTGGTACAAAAAACATAATCAAACACTAACAGAAGAAATGAATGATAAACCTCACCGTTTTGTTTCTGTTTCTTCGACTTGATTTTTTCTTCTTCGTCTTTTAGGTCATCAATATCAAAAAAAATAAATTAATATCGAAAAAAAAATCAAATCTACTGAATGCAGGCAAGAATACCATTGATTAAACTAGATTTCTATTTTAAACTAGATTTAGTACCTAATTTCTTCTGTTTTAAACTAGATTTAGTACATGATTTCTTCTCTTTTGATTTCTGTATACGCGTTCTTGTTGGTGTTTCATCCATTGGTGATCGATTTTAAGGATTTTTTGTTGTTCTGATTTACGTTATAGATCGACTTTATTTCTGCTGAAACACCGCTGAAGAAAGAAACTGCCGGTTACAGATTTTTGATTTATGTTTTCTCCTTTATGTTTGATTTACGGTTACAGATTAATGAAGAAAGAAACCGCTGAATTTTCGTACGTTTTAACCGCTGAATTATCTGCAAAGGGCATTAAAGTCTTTTCGTACGTTTTAAATATTTTTAAATAACTTTGGGTACGGCTGTATCAGAAATTAATTGTGGGCCTGGCGGTAAGATTTTTTTTTTGGGCCTGCGCCTAGTTTTCCCTAATTTTTAATGACCAAAATTGACCCGTGCAGACTCGGTTTGACTATGATGTGTCACTTATTTTGTTAACTAAACCGGAAATTATAAAACGAAATTAAATTTTAGTAACAATTACATGTCATGTCCTAACAATGCACGTGTATCTCCATGGTTCTTCTAGATTAACAGACGACATTCGTTAAGGATTTAATTCATATAACCCTAAAATGTATCGACCCAACTCAAAAGTCAGTACATTCTGCAACAACCAAAAGAGTTTCTAGTGTTTTCAGAGAGCTATACGTTACGATCATTATAGATTGCTAACAGATCTTCAAATCCAAGTATTTTTATTAAGTTTTATTGGTGTTTTGTGGATTTGAAAGTAGGATTTGGAAGATTTTTGCGAGATTGGAGTGTTTAGCATTGTTTTTCATTTATATCAATGGTAAGTGGTAATATTTGAATGATTTAGTTATATTTATGTTGGAAAACAATTACTAAAAAATGATTTTTAAGGTTTTAATAAAATTATTATTGTTTACCTTTGTGAATGAAAAACTTATTAGTCCCATATTGTGGAGTTTCCACTTTTTAGTTTTTTTAAAAGACTATATAAGCTTTTAGTCCCACATCGGGGAGTTCCTCTTCTAAAGTTGTTTTATTCCATTATATAAACAAATTCTCTATTTTTGTAAAATCCATGGGAAAGGGGATTCTCTATTTTTGTAAAATCCAAGCTCAAGTTGAGCATCTACTAAATATGCTAGTAGTAGGTGTATTAGAGTATTTTATCCTGGAGATATCCGTCCTGTGAGGGCTATAACATCACTCTTGAGTGTACCCGGGGGCTAATGTCCTAAGGGAAGCGTGTTGAACACGTGACTGACTATGTTTTTCTAAAGTTTTTCCTTGTTGCTGTTGCGGAGATTTTGGGAGCTCGTCTGTTTCGTCAAATCGATCACTTCCATTATGAAGGAGTGAAGTATCAATAACTTTTGCTTATTTGATTTTTTCCTTGTTTTTGATTATTGCATCCAACATTTTATGCCTTAGTTCATTATATGCATGGTATGACGAACATTTATTTATATGGTAAGATCTATCTATGTTATTTAATCTATCTATTTTGCGATTGAATATTTTAGGGTTTTCAAAAAATTGGTTTTTTTTCAATCGATTGTTTTTTAATACATGAAAAGGGTAAACAGAACATGTGTTTGTTTTTCAAATGGTGCCTTTATCGAATTGTGTTTTTTTTCGACAAATTTTACATGCTAGAGTTTTGTTTATATGCAGTGATAATATAATTTTCCAATTATTTTAGTATGCAATGACAAATTGTTTGATTTGTGAGTTTGTGTGTATCTATTTAACTTGTAGTGTTATATTGTTATGAATGGATGGATCTGAGTTCCCCAAGTTTTACCCACTAAAGATGGTTACCTGGTGGGTACAAGTAGATCTAAAAAGCACACAAAGAAAAATTGGAACATGCCTGATTGTTAGATTGAAGAAGAGTTATATTTATTGTCATTATTAAACAAATATGATAACCTAATCAGTACTACAGGTAACGAACATGAAACTGTTACAAGTCAGGTGGGAGAAGTAAATGTGAACGTTAATGTAAGTGTATATGTAGGTGGTGGTGCTAATCTGGTTGGTTATAGTGAAGTTGTAGAAGAGGTTGGTGGTAGTACAAATAAAGTTATTAAAGGTGGTAGTACAAGAAAAGTTAGTGAATGTAGTATAACAAGAAAAGTTAAGGAAATGTGTGAATGCAGCTGTTCAGATCGATGTAGTTATGGATTTGAGTAGTGGCGTAAATGATTTGGGTGTGAATGGTGGTGGTGCAAATTAAATTACTTAATCGTTTTTCCTTGATCAATGGTGTAACAAGGAGGTTTGATGTTGATGTGGATTTGAGTCAAATGGAGTCAGTTAATCAAGTAGAAACATATGCATGAGGTGCAAGCAACAAATAAAGTGGTCCACAACATTGACAAATGTGATCATGTAGAGAAGTATACTTCTGCTGGAGAGTCATACAAAGAATAAGAGACATAAGTCCCCGAGAAAGACAAGTGATAGACACATTTATGTGTCTAATATGTCTCAATTGTGTGTATTGTTAGTGCTCGATTTTGTATTTATTTTTTTATTTTATGTATTCGTAGGTATTTATAGAGAAATAAGCTCTTGTGGAAAATTGGCTCGAAAAGTAGTGTTTTAACCCCAGGATAAAGTACTAAAAGCACCCTAGAAATGCACCGGAGGCGTCCCAGAAATGTGTTGGAAACACCCCAGAAAAAGTGTTAAAGGCACCCCCAAAAAGGCGTTAAAGGCACCCTCATTTTGGATAAGGGTATCCCAGGCATCCAATTTGTTAAAGGCACCCATGTTTTGGATCAGGTAACCTTCATCACCTTCATTTGAATGTGGAATTTTGGGAGGAAAATGTGCAGTTTACTGCGTAATTTTCTAAAGGATTTATGGAGAAGTTAAGAAGAGATTAAATCCCTGAAACTTGTTGCGAAGATGTTATATGACTATAGAAATCTGGTATGGGTGTTCGTTTAGACTAGAATTGGCTAGATAATCCACGAGTTGAGAACAGAGCAGTACGTTCCCATATGTGATAATCACGGGATTTTTGTAAGTTGGACGTGTGTTGCTCGTGTTTGGATGGGGCTTGGCTATATTTTGAAGTGTATACGAGATAAAAAAGGAAATTATGACAACAACAGACGCATGAGAGGAGAAGAATTCGCGTGCTGCTACAAAAAAGGGAAGAATATATTCCCGTGTCTGACAAAGTTATGGAAGATTATATGAAGGGAAGGAGCGAGATTTTTTGGTGCTTTTGGACATAAATAGGACGCTATGGTTGTTATGGAGGGGAGTCGAGAGTTTGGGGTCGAGAGGAGATCCATAGAAGCAGAAATCACGAGTTTCCCAAACTCGGTTTTTGCTGCTGCTGAAGAACACGAAGAACGGACGACCCAGAACTGTCGTTCTTCAACAGTGACAGCGAAAATAGGGTGAGGGTCGTATGCGAAAATGACAACAGCAGAAACTTTCTATCGTTGATTGTAACAGTGTTTTGCAACAATTATAAACGTTGCAAACACTCTATTTTCACCCATTATAAACACCATTTGAGCCATAAATAAGTATTTTGAGCGTGTTTTCATCATGATGAGCTAAACCCAACACTGGGACGACGGAGGAGGTTGAATTTCATACATGGGTAAATTTATTTATTCTTTTTTTATGACTTTTATACTAATTTAAAATTGAAATATGATTTTGATTAATTAGTTATCATATTATTTGACGGGGCATGCTTGCTTAAATGTTTGATGTCCCATGCCTACGATTTATTACTAATGTTTTGAGAATCTACTTTGGCAAAATCAGAGTCCATGTTAATTTTATTGAGTTTTAATTGTTAAAGAATATATGAATGAACCTTGTGTTGTGAATTAGGCCAAATCCTTAGTCCCAGTACCTCTCGCCCACATTGTTAATATTTCTTTTATATAATTATTAATTTTATTAAATCTAAAAAAATCTGTCTTCACAAGTCTTAGAGTTCGAATCCATACTTACCACTATTACAAATAACTTTCTAAATCAATCAACAAGGCTGATAAAGATGATAACTTGACTGAGCATTTTACAAAGGTTATCAAGAAGTCTGTTGAATATCAAATCTATGTGAAGAAGATAGGAAGGGTGTATGAAGAGGAAGAGGAAGAGTTGAGAACTTGGAAGAGCATCACGACTATTTTGGATAAGATGTTTGTTGGGAAAGAATGTGCTTCAACAGATGAATGCAAATATTACATCAATGATTAAAATATTTTCCATAAATATTAAGCAAGTGAAGAATACCCAGATTCAACAAAATTATGAATGTAAGCAGAAACCAAATTCTAATTAAAATGTTTATTGCTCAAAAATTTGGGAAAAAGTAACTTTCAGGTTCAAGCATTGTCACTTTGAGGCTTGAGCATACATGTAAGACAAAACATGGAATCAACCACCCTTTAGCCAAAGCAAGGTCTGACTGAACTTTTTGATTATATGTTTTTAAGTGTATTAAATATATGTTTTTGAATATTAAATATATATAAACAATATTGACTAAATTTTTAGGTGTATTTTTTTGTAGGTGGGTGTTCAGAGTTATGTTTGATGCTTATAAAACTCATCCTAAGTACAAACTACAGGATTTCATAGATGAAGTGAAGAGGGTTCACAATATGGAGATCAGTTACTAGACTACTTAATTAGAAATCTTGGCACATGTGCTTTGAGAGGATTTTCGGTAATTACGAAGACAATTATGCCATGGGCCCTGAGTTTTGCAGGCAAATTCTGATAATGAATGATGGTTGTATTGCTAGTTGTGCAACATATGAAAGTGTTTTCATTATTTATGTATAGCGTATAAGTGTTATTTGGATGGTTTAAGAATGGTTGTTGACCTATTCTAGGTTTAGATGGGTGTTTTATAAAGGTTAATATGGTGGTGTTTGTTTATCTATAGTTTCCTTATATGCAAACAATGAACCTTTTCCAATTCCCATATTTATGTGTAGAAGAGAAGACAAAGAGAATTGGACTGAGTTCCTTAGGATTGTTGCTTCATACTTGAAACAATATCCGAGTGAAATATCATATCAGACAGAGAGAATAGACTAATGTCGGTAGTTGATAAAAACTTTAGTGATGTGACACATGTACAAGAGTATGAAGAGATATCATACATGGAAGCATTTGGAAGCTCTTGCTTCGAATGCATCCAGATCATATGTGAAAGAAGATTCCAAAACCAACATGGATAAGATGGAAGATGTAAGCCCGCAAGAAAGTGCATATCTAGAAAAAGAGCAATTTGCACAGTGAGAAAGAGCATTTTTTGATACTTCTTCAAGTTGTGAACATATCACTTCTAATTTATGTGAGGCATTTAATGCATGGATTTTGGACATAAGAGGTTTTCTTCTGTGCAAGTTTCTTGAGAAGTATCATCTTATGGTAACCAACTTGATGTTTGATAGGAGATATCAGGTTGAGACTTTTGAAATTGGAGGAGTAGTCACTAGACCAGAAGGTATTTACAAGTTATATAGGAAAATTGCACTAGATTTTCAAAGAGTTTCTACTAGCAGGGATGCGTGGAAAATCCTTGATGACAATGAATGTTCTTGGGTGGTGATATTTTCCAAGCATCAATGTTCTTGTAGGTATTGGGATATTATAGGAATTCCATGTGAGTGTGCTATCAATATGGCTTTCTATAACCCAAATGTCGACTAGAAAGAGTAAGCAACTCAAACTTTAAACTTAAACTTGTGTTTAAACTGCTTCTTTGTATAATTTGTTAGTGTTAAACTTGAAACTCAAAATTTTCAACTTGTATTTGTTAATGAGTTCCAATTTGTTGATAAGTATAAATCAACATATGCAGGAATGGTTGGTCCATTTGAAAATGAATTACTAAAGGGAAGCAAAAGAGAACATAGCTAGAAAACAAGGTTGCACCATCACCTTTTTAGAGGCAAAAAGGAAGACCAAGACATCCGAGGAGAAGAAAAGCTGATGAGGCCAGAGGTGGAATGCACAAAAAAAAAAGTTCAACATGTACTGAATATGGGCATAACTAGAGGACTTGTGCTAAAAAGTATGACCTTCCTACAAAACAAGGTAACTCTATGTTTAACTTTTAACTTTTTAACTTTTAACTATTGGAAGAGGTGGAAGGGCATACAGATGGTAAATGTGGTACAACTGGAAGAGCAATGCGAGCAGAATACTTACATTTTAGGGACCAAGTTGAAGAACCAATGCACCTGCTCCATCATGGGTCCTTTCTGGTAAAATTTTTTGCAACTTCGAGTTCTTTCATGCCATCAAGTGATTCAAATGCATAATATCTTACATTCAAATTTCACCTTTCATTTAGTTTTGACTTTGCCGAGATTTTGGACTATTATTTTTATTTTGATGAGTGTTTATAATAGATGTGTTTATAATAGATGTGTCACTAGGTCAAGTTATTTATTAATTATACGTGCAAGAGAATTGTTCTGTCAAACTCACAAGTTTTAGTATATCAAACTTGTCTTCAAAAATTTAGTGGATCAAAACATTATCATGATTATAATCTATTAAAGTCAGTCTCTGATTAAAACATGGTAATTGAGTATAAGAAATCGCAGAATACCCTACTAGAATGAAGTGGAACGAAAATGAGGACTTGGTCAATAAACTAAGGTATGTAGATACTAAATACTTTTGAAAATATTTTTTATTATACTTTCGAATCCATCGATACAAAATTCTCACTCTTCGAAACTATTTTTATGACGGAAAATATATTTTTGTAAGTATGTACACCCGATAAGTTTTAAACCTAAAACTTTATTGACTTTTGATCCTTAAAGGATCATCACATTATAGTGAATAAAAAAAAAATCACCTGTCCAAGAATCACTCAATTCTAAGTTATAACGAAGAAGATATGAGTGATTACTAAGCAGAAATGTTTTGTTAAAGGAAGTTGGTGATAAGAAACTACACACCAACTCTTAATGAGAGTTTACGAACTGAAACACAAAAACATGACTTAAGACTTTTTGAAACAAGGTTTTGATGTTCATATTTTAGGCAAGATGGTTATTCTTTCCCAAAATATATTACATATTTGAGTATTTATTAGTTTCATGTTTTTTCATGCCTTCGTAAGTTCAATCATAATTTTAAAAAAATAAATATTTTTATTAATATACAATTATAAAATATAATTTATATGCAAGAAATTATTTAGTTAATTTTGTATGTTACAATTGTGTAACCTAGGAAAGACTCTCAAAATAAGAAAACATCCTTCAAAAAAATAAAATAGCTCACGACGTTACTTAGAATTCAAACTATCCATTATAGGATATTCATAATAAATAAATAAAGAGTACTCGTAAGTTCCACAAACCACCCTTGGGAAATTCGTTTTTGCTACATTTTTCCGCCAAGACATTTAAACACAAGTTGGGTATCAATTACCATCATACCCTGTGCATAATACGGGTTAAATACTTATCTAAATAGTTGTATTTCAATATGTAATTGTATGGTGATGAGTTTTTCTTATCCTTGGTTATTTTTCATGGTTGTCAACAATTTTGTCAAAAGATAAAATAGAAAAATTATGGAAAAATTACGAAAGAGATGGGGTGAGAGATGCTTAGCTTAATGGAAAAAGAAAACGAATCCTCCAAAATTCATTGTCTTGAATTTTTTTCGTACGAATTGCATGGCTGGCCTACTATAACCACGCTGCTTATATGATCGTGGTGAAGTCAGCAATGGATTCGGCGGATCACACGAATTAGATGGCATATGAGCTTCATGGCCTACTGGCTGGAAATGTAAGCATTGTAACGGGAGAGAATATTAAGCCTTCATATGGTGGGGATGATGCGTCTTTCCTACGGAAGGTCGTTACGCCTCTCTACCGCATCATTGAGAAGGTAAGTAAAACTATAAAAGCATAAATCATATAACTGTTGCAGCTATGTTTTAAGATCATCTGTTTGTCGATCGATCCCAAAAAGCCCAGAGAAGACAAGATCCATAAATTAATTTGTCTGTATGGCAAAAAAATAGGAAATTTCAAAACTCCATCCGTGAAATGTTTAACTTTCCAGGAATTATATTCATAAAGTGGTAGTAGCATGAACCTAAAAGATGTCCACAACTGATTTTGTTTTTCTTTTATTGGTCAACAATTTGATGATAATGAGTTTCGAACTAAAGTCACTGACATCATCTTTACGCCTATATTATTATAATGACATTAGCGTGTTCATTGTGTTTTTACCACATTATTATCATCTTATTATCTCTATTAAGAAAATAAAGTAGATTATTTAATTTTAGATATGTACACAAAATCCCCCTACTTAATAATATACTAAGATTGCCTCGTTAACTTGTCAACATAATCATCTTATTTCTCTCTACAATCTTATCAATACCAAAATCAAAATCAATATATTACCTCATTAAGGGGTATTGATCAAACGAGAATATGATCCTCTATTAATATCGAATTTATTATTTGGATCTTTTTTATTTCATCCTCCTTTTAAATTTAACGATATATATATATATATATATATATATATATATATATATATATATATATATATATATATATATATATGGTGCAATCAGATTAAAACAAAGTAGAGATCATAGGATTAATTTGTGAGGAATTGTTGCAAAAAAAAGGTGTTTGTGGTTTTAAATTTGCTGTTAATGCTATGGTTTTGCTCTTCATTTTCATCTTATTGTTCCAAATGGATCATTCAAATCTTACAAATCAGTGAAGATATGTGAAAGTGCATAAATATTTATCGCAGATGATGATGCCTACCAAAGTTCCATTTCCTATTAAAAAATGAAAGGTTGGAATGATGTGAGAAGATTTGTTTGTGGTCACTGGATATCATAAGTTTTAGATTGATAAACATGGGCCTTACCCTATATGTAGGTCACATGAAATAGCCAACCGTAATCAGATGGTGATCGCCCAGTAACCATCGAAAGTTAATTAATTTGTATCTCCTTGATGACTATAAAAACAGGTATAGTTTAACAGCTTTACCAACCGACTGGACACATCTCACGTTTATATCAAAGAAATCAATACGATCTTCTTATACATGTGTTTTTCTCGTGTTGATTTTTATTTTTAATGGGTTAGTACAATAGTCAGTTGTAGCCCTTAAATATTACAAGCGATTACAAGGCTTAGAGTTCGAACCTTTACCTCCTCTGACAAAGGAAGCATGAGAATTGAAAGAATCAGTACCTTTTCTTGATCACTACTAAACTTATTCATTTCTTTCCTTTTTTTCTTAAAAATTATGTCTTACCCGATTTGGGGTAAAAGTTTAGAAAAAAAAAAATACAAAACTACAATATTCAACATTTCTGATTAGATTCAACTCTCTAACTTTTTTCTTCAAATTTTTCCCAACACACATGCAAACTAGTAAATAACACAAACCAGATTGAGAATCATCATCATCAACAAGAACATAATTTTTTCCTGATTTTTCGATTATGTTTTTGTATTTGTTTGATGAGCCTATTTCACTTATATATACTTTTGCTTTCTGATGGTTCTTTTTGTATTGCCGACCTATCATAATCCTCATATTATTCAAAATAATAAAAATTTTCTTCCTAAGTCTAAGTAAAAAACCTAACTTACCAGAATCAACATCAACATAAGAATTATTAAGATAATGGAGGTGCATTTTGGAGAATGAATAATGATGAACTATAGATTTTTCCAGGATTTGCATACTAATTGGTACCCGAATTAAAATGCCTAGCTACGGTGATCTCCTCATGGTGAGACTCGATACAAATAGTAATAGTTATAAATTGATCAAGAAAGAATATAGATGATGGTGTATCCAAATATTATAAATTCTAGGATTTTATGAAAATAGAGAATTTGAGAACTTTCTTGGCTGTCAGAAACAACAAAGGTGTAGATTTTTGAGAACTCATGGATCACAAAAAAAAAACCAACATAATTAAATCCCGAAATTGTTCACTACAAGAAAATCTAGCTATTGCTACACCATATATTTTCACACCTTGAATATAGGTGTTGCAAAAGCAAATTTCTAGTCACAGTACTTTTCAGCTGCAGCTAAAAGTTGTAATTTACTGCTGCAAAATGAAACTTTTGCCACACAACTGTCGTAGCAATATGAAAAAAGTATGGAAAAAAAGTATAATCTCTTGCTGCAGCAATAAAGATTGGGTGCATCAATAGACTTCTTGCTACATAGATTATCGCGACACTAATAAGGATTTATGTCATAACTAGGGCTGTCAATGGGTACCCATTACCCGGAACCGGAACCGGATCCGATAGATTTGGGTCCGGTTCCGGGTCCTAAAGTTGGACCCATTAGCTACTTAGGACCCGACGTGTAATTACGCGATTAGACCCGAATCTAAATGGGTCCAAACGGGTAATACCCCGCGGGTATCGGATACCCGTTTATTCATACTTTTATTCATGTTTTTAGCAAAATCATAAGTATTTTTTCTAGTTTTAGCTTTGATATTTTACTCATTTAAATTTTTTCTCTTACATTTAATCTTTATTTAGTACATTCATAAGAAATAATAATAATTTTTTATAAAAATTACTTAAATCCAAGCTAAAAAGAGAAATATATTAAGTTTTTGAGATTTTTTAAATAGTTTTCTTTAGACCCAATGGGTACCCGGAACCGACGGGTACCCGGGTATTTAAACGGGTCCGGTTCTGGGTCCACAAATTTAGGAACCGGACCCGGAACCGTTAGGAACCGGACCCGACCTTTATAAATAGGGTCCGGGTCTAGTGATACCCGAGAGGACCCGGACCCGTTTGACATCCCTAGTCATAACCATTGAGTGCCGCAATATATTAAGTTTCTTACGGTTGGTAGACTAGGCTCCAATGTACTAGCTAATACAGCTACCACCGGATATAATCTTGGGATTAGTGAAGGTATATTTATGTTATGATCATCAATAATACAAAGAGAACCATTGGAACACAAAGGCATAAGTGAAATAGGCTCATCATTATTATGAGAATAAAAACTTCCATTATCTTCTTGGAAGCCCCTTTTATTTTAGTAGTATTAGAAGGCCCATGAAGCTAAGAGAAAATTAATTTACCATATCCTTGTTATTGTTGCCATTAAAAAACCTGTCTTTCTTCACCCGGTGGTACAACTATTAGTTTAAATTTTCCTTCCTATAAACCACAAGAGTTTATTATTCCACAGCTGTTGGATTTGAATTCAGAATGGGCAGGAGAAGGATGTGGTGGTGGTAGTGATGAAAGATGAAATTCTGGTGGTTTAATTAGAAGAAAAAACACTTAAACTAGCACTTGGACCACAAGGTGGAAAAAACAGGTTTGTTAATGGCAAAAATAACAAGGATATAGTTGAATCTTTTCTTTATCCTACGGTCTTCTTAAAATACCCTTGTATGTATTAAAAGAGGCATCCAAGGAGATAATGGAAGTTTTACAGGTTCATAATTATTAAGAACCTCTTTCACTTATGCTTTGCGTTCTGATAGTTATCTTTGTATTTTTGATGATCGTAAAATAAACAGACCTCCACTAGCTTCAACTTTTGCTCCATTGTTGTTGATAGACAACAAAACTCTTTATATTAATCGTAATGATGCTACCCTATATTCCCAACTAAAACATGGGATCGTCTCATCCTAAACGAAATAATGCCATACACATTCACTTTGGTTGTTGTTTTTAGTAATTATCTAGAACTCTGTTTTAGGGAATACCTAAAACTTTTAGGGCATACAGAGTAATAATCCCATCTAGGGTGCCCTTATAGGGGTATCCCTTGGATAGTTCAATTATCTATATACCCTTACCGTTTTAATTACTAATATGCCGTTACCCTTAATATAAAAATCTAAAATCAGTTTTAAGAAAGTCAAAATTAGTTTCTATACCACTTCTTCATCTTCTCTAGCCGAAACCTTCCCCTCCCTCGCGAGAAAAAAAGATTTCATCGCCGTCATAAATCGTCGACTCGCGAAAATTTGATCTTCGATTAAACTAGACTATATAATGAGTCGTACAAAGGAAAAGGAAACTGGTAGGCGTTCAAAATCGTCTTCAAATCCCTCAATTTAAGAAGAATAAGAACCAATTGAACCACAAAATCAACCAATTGAAGCACCAACTCCCGAAATAAGGATAAGAAAGTAAATTCTACAAACCCAATCTCTTGTTTGATGTTTTTAATCGATTCAATAGAGTAAATTCCAAAAAACTTCGGGTTTTAGACGGTTCCAGAACATGGTTCGGCGTACAATATTGTTGCGTTTTGAGCCGAACTGTTCTTCAAAATTTCAGTCTAAAAGTGTATGTGAACAGTTCGGCTTGAAATGAGACACCTAATACACACCGAACCTGGTAACAGTTAGGAGTTACATTGTAGGTTCGTCTAGTTCGATAAAATTGAATTTTTGCCGAACCATATTTTGCTAGTTTGCAGTGTACATGGACTACCTGTAGGTCCGGCGCATATTGGGTTTATCGGGTTAGCCGAACCCGAGACTTGATGGGTTCGGCTTGTTATAATATGTTCATTATAAGCCGAACATATCATTGTGTTACACAGTCCACTAATATTTATTGGGTTCGTCTCATAATAGGTGATTGGCTATCTCTTACAACCATAGACTTTTTAGTTAATTCACCAACTTTCAATATGTTAATAAAGTTTTAAACTTGTTTTAGGAATAACGAAGTTAAAAAGATGAGGAGGATGGAGGTTACACCTTCAACTTATAAAACACCCGTTCCTCGAGGAGGAGGTAGCAAAATATTGGGAGCTGAAGGTAAAGGAATTGAAAAATCCGCAACATTAGTAATTCGTGAACCAATTCCAGAGATACAAACTGAAGAACAAGAAGTTGATGGTGGTAATGGTAATGAATAACCTCAACATCAACCGAAAGAGAAGCATGTTGCTGAACGCCGGGTTAGAGGGTTGAACATTCCTGATAAGAATAACGTAATCCCATCTCGAGATGATGGTTTTCCCCCATGGACTTCCGGAAGATGGAGGAATGATGTTGATATGTTATGCCGAATTTTGGGAAAAGAAAATATATGAGACTCCTGATCACAACGATGCCGTCCGAGTATTGAGACACCACAGGATAGCGAAATGGAAGCTTTCTAAAGAGATTCACGAGGTGATTGCTTACGTACAATCTTCTGCTTTATGGCCTATCATTAATTATGGACATAAGGAATATGATAGTGTGACGGCCTCCGCCTTCACCAAGAGATTTTTTCCTGAGACTTATATGTTTCAACTACTCTTTGGGGAGATGACAATCACTCCCGATGACGCGAACAAAATTACATGGCTTAAAGTGAGGGTTAGAAGCGTGGATGCTGACTATTATGATATGAGTTGGGAGGAGTTATATAAGTTGTACAAGGAATGTCTTGGTTGGGATGATCATAAGACCGAACTCGAGTTTTATCGTTCCGCTAAAGATGTAAATTCTGTTAACTTTCAAGGTGGGACAAATAAGAAGATCAACAAGGTGAAGCTTACTAATTTGAAAAAGAAATTTGAGAATACAGCCGAGAAAGTAAAGAATGAGGAGTTGGTAATGGACGAGATCAAAGTGAAGCAAACCGCAACGGCCTATTTTCTTTACTCTTGGAAGAGATGTCTTCCCAGACCTATCTGGAAACAAGGTGAATACCAATTATCTTATATTGTTAAAAGATCTTGCAACCATTAACCGATACGCTTGGGGTACTTCCATTCTATCTTACCTTCCCGGCCAAATTGAGACAGCCTGTACAATCATTAGAGGTAACTTCACTCTGTTTCAGGTAATTTTCGACTGATTTCCATTTTATTTTATTTTTCCAAATCTTATAAAAGTGGAACGCATGTTTTTTCTTGTGCATTTCCTTAAAGCATCTCCTTGTTGACTTCGCAGACACGACCATATATTAGTGACAATACGAAGTTCAAAGATATTGTTGACCCATCCATGGAAGGGTTCTATCCAGAAAATGAACTTCCTCAAGCTCTTGATGTCGCTGAAATGTTTGTACGAGTAGATGCTGCCGAAAGACCTCTTATAGCAGATGTTGTGACTAAACTTCCTCCTGTACTTTCACAAGCTGATGGAGAAGCATGTGATAAGATTGAAGCTTGATACATTCAAAAACTTGTTTTCTAGTAAAAAAGTTGCTCATCTTTTTCTGGATACATTCAGATAATACTTCTCTTGTTTTGATACACACTCCGATTGAGCTCAATCTGGCCTGGTGGATGAATGGGCTCAGTTTCCTGGGTTTTGTTAGCTTACTAAAGGATTTTGTAAGAACCGTTTTTTGGGGACCATGGTTTTTTTGAGGGGACCATGATTCTATTTTGGGTAAAGACATTGGAAGTAATTCTAGGTCACCCCTTATCTAGATATTCATTTAATACCTAATCTACCCTCCTAATTAATTTAGGTTATGATTAGTAAAATAATTTAGTTAAAAACAATTAGTGAGATTAAATTAAAAGATGGGTTTATTATTAGTTGAGTGAAATTTTATGAGTAGATTTTTTGTGAGATTAGAGTTAGAGAAGATGAAGGAGAAAAACATGGAAAATAAAAAATTTTTCCAATTCACCCCATTTGAGTATTCAAGTGATGAATCTGATTCTGCATATTAATCCTCTCATACTATATTTGTTAATCTTCAAAATGATCCAGATTTGCTTATTTCTTAGATGGTGATTGTATTATTCAAGAAGAAACTCAAGATGAAACTCAAGATGAAAATGATGAATTTTATCAACCACAATCGGAGGATGAGTATTTGGGTGGACAAGTATGATGCAAACTTAGATAATGCATGTTTAATTGGTAAAAGTTTTCAACTGGATTTGGAACTGTTCGGTTACATTATGTGAAGAACATGTAACCGAACTCTCTTGAAGGTGTAGTTCGGTTTCCTTGTGAGGATGAACAAATAACTGAACTCATCTGAAGATGTAGTTCGGTTACTTGATCCAAACACACAGGTTACCGAACTCCATATCAATGGAAGTTCTGGCATGCAGTGTTATGTTCGGTTGGTTCGCAACTAACCGAACTTTACATACAAATTAATTTGATATAAGTGTATACGGTTCGGTTGGATAGCAAACTGCATGCTTCTGCGATCCAACCGAACTCAGATCAGTCAGTTCGGTTGTTTCTTTCTATGTTTTTAACCCTAGAGTTCAGTTACATGGGAATTTTACAATGTTTTTGCGAAACAACCGAACTCTCTTCCTTTTGTTTGTTCGGTTACTTGCCAAATTACTTAATAAACCGAACGTATAGTTCGGTTTCCACGATAAAATTTTCGTATAACCTAACTTATTTGTGATTTCTTGTAGATAATACCAATGCATGATCAACCTTATCTGATTGGTATGTTGTTCGAAGATACATCTCATCACTATGATAATGAGTTAGAATTTGACTCACCTATTGATGTGAAGAATTGAGCTAGAGAACATGCCAAGAGAGTCAATTACGTCTTCGTTTGTAATGGGAAAGAAAGCAACACTCGTTTATAAATGGTTTGTGAGAGAAGTGGAGATCCCGAAGCTAGTCACAAGAGGAAGGGTTATGAGTATAAAGGAAAGACGAAGAGGAAGACCACAACGTGCTCAAAGAAAATCAAATGTCCGTTCAAGCTTGTATTTAGCAAGAGGAAATCAACGAAGTAATGGTTTCTAGCTATGGATAAGGTGGTAGGTAGTCATAACCACCCTCGTCCGGATGATCTTGAAGGGCATGCAATAGCCGCAAGGCTCACTCCTCGAAAAATGGAAAAAATAGCCGAGTATAGGAAATTGTGTGTTCCACCTTCCACAATGCTTCGCTTATTAAAGCAAGATAACCCGGGCAACGTATCATCTTTGTCCACCATTTACAATGCAATTGAGACGATTAAAATAAATGAATGGAAGAATAGAAAAGTTATGCAACAATTATTATTTTCGGCTCAAGAGAAATGTTACGCGGTTCAAAAGAAGGTAGGTCCGGAAGAAGAAATAACTCATTTCTTCATTGCCCATACAAAGAGTGTTCAATTGGCTCAATCCTTCCATGAAGTTCTTATAATAGATTGCACTTACAAGACAAACAAATACGAGATGCCATTGTTGAACATTGTTGGTCGTACGTCGACGAAGTCACCGTTTACCGTTGCTTTTTGTTTTCTAAAGGACGAGCAAGAACCAAGTTTCACTTGGGCGTTACAACAAATGAAGGCGATCTACCGAAATGATGAGATCCCCGGGGTTATCATGACGGACCATGACGTAGCATTGATGAAAGCAATAGAGAAAGTCTTACCATTAGCACATAATATGCTTTGTACATTTCATATATGGTGCAATGTGATGAATAGGTGTAAGCCTCAAATTTTTCCACCTAAGAGGGAAGGATTGGAAGATATTAGTAAGCTACCGGTTGATAAACAAGAGGAAGCCAAAAAGAAATTCGATAAAGAATACACCATAAATTACGCTAAATGGGTTGCCGTCTCCGGGGAATGGGAGGCATTGACTTGGTCTCTCACCGAAGAAGAGTATTATCTTAATCTTGCCGAATTTAGACAACATTGGTCTAGCCCCGAATATCCGGAGGATATAATAACGTATTTGGTGCAGCAATGGTTGGAACCGCACAAAGAGCGCTTTGTTTATGCTTTTACCAATAACTATAAACATTTTGGGAATCAAGCGACAAGTTTGGTAGAATCTTCTCACCACCGGTTGAAGAAAAATCTCTTTGGGTGTGTCGATAATTTTGTGGTTGTGTTCAACGCAATGGAGAGTTACTTTAACCGGGATATTGAGAGAATTAAAGAAAAGTTCCAAAACAACCGCATATTTAAGTACAAAGGATTGTACACAAGGGTGGTAACATCAAGAATATGGCGGACCTTCGGTTATTCAAGGGACTCCACTATAATGTTTCACATGCTTGCATCAAGAGGTTAATGATTGAGGTGAATTTGATTGATATATAGGGAACCAAGCCGGAAGAGGTGTGTGTTTGCAACATGATGAAGTCTATGGGACTCCCTTGTCGCCACATGATAGCTAAGTATGAACATGGCATAATACCTTTATACGATATTGATCCACATTGGAAACACTTAAGTTTTGTCCCTCCTCCAAAGGGCGATGTCGGTGAAGATTTTGGTGACAATGAAATGGTAAGAGCGGTTATTAAAAAATATCGAAACATGAACAAACTCGAAAGGCAAATTTTTTGGGATGACATGCGGCCTATAGTTTTCCCGGACACTTCGGAGAGTGTGCAAGAACCGAGTAAAGAGAAGGGAGGAAGAGGTAGGCCAAAAACCAAATAAACAAAAAAACAAGTTAGAGAATATGCAAAGGTGTTGTCTAAGAAGGCAAGTGAAATGACTCCTTTTACTAGAGATCCTTGTGGGCATGAGTATACAACGGCGAAATACCAAGAAGATTCGAAGAAAATGG
This sequence comes from Papaver somniferum, assembly GCF_003573695.1. Taxonomy (NCBI): domain Eukaryota; kingdom Viridiplantae; phylum Streptophyta; class Magnoliopsida; order Ranunculales; family Papaveraceae; genus Papaver; species Papaver somniferum. The sequence goes on from NW_020620381.1 coordinate 3,367,900, forward strand.
GAAGGAAAATTATTGAAAAAGGCGAGTCAAGTGAACGAGATATGAAGAAAAATAACCGATGTTACGCTCTCAACCTACTCAGTCGGAACCGAGGCAACCAAGTCTTGATGATAAGAGGTACTTGGAAGGTACACCACCTCTTGATGATAAAAGGTACTTGTAAGACCTACCTCCTTATATTAGAGATTACGTAATATCCACCCATGACGTCCCTCCGGATGGTAATTGCGGTTTCCATGTAGTCGTACAACAAATAGGGCCTTTCACTCAAGGTGACAAGCTATATAATGATAATCAAATCACTTGTGTTCGGCAAAGGTTGATGATGACACTGAAGGAGAAACCGGAATTTTACAAGACAATGTTGTCCGATGGCGATGCTAGTTTAGGTGGGCAACTTGTTAGGTTTCACATTCGTCTCCACGGGGCCGATCCAATCACAAGGGATCATTGGATGTCAATGCCGATGTGTGGGCACTTAATCGCCGAGGCTTTCAATTGTGTAGTGCATTATTTTTCAAAAGGTGGTAGTTTCACATACACTCCCAAAACAACCATATGTGTCGAGAAACTTAGACATAGGAGAGTGGTAATTGCGTTGGTTAACAACAACCATTTTATAGGCCTCCGGTTAAAAGACAATTGTCCATTTCCACCGATATGCGGGTGCTCTTATTGATCGGGATTTAACCCTGACACAATGTTGGGTTGGTGCATTATGTATGAATATAACATGGAGATGTGGAAAGCTTTGGAGGAATCGGAAAAAATCATACACGGACATGCAGTTTCCCTTGGGGATGATTAGATTTACCCTTGGATAGAATATATGTATGCTTTTGAATATCATGTGAATGAAACATTGTGTTTCTTGGCATTTGGTCTTATGCATGCTTTGAACCTCAACATAAGAATGAAACATTGTGCTTTTTGGTATTTGGTCTTAATTTTGTGTTATTTGCTTGAGTTGGCATGTTTTCATTTATGTTCATTTAACTTTAGTTCGGTTTGTTCTATAACTTTCCCAAACAACCGAACATCTTATGGACAGAGGATTTGGATATTTAAAAGTTAAATAGTTAACTAAAGTAACAACACCAAAATAACAAACAAAAGTGCAGGAAATTTCTAAAGCTAAAATTACATAACATTTAATATCTGAAACGCGCTACGAAAAAATGCACAAGGATGCGGAAATGATCTTCATACTTGAAATTCTTTATCTTCCATCTTCGCCATTCATTTTTTGTTGTTAAAAGAATGTCCTCGTATGTTTCACCTCTAATTCGATACTGCCTTACAATCCGAAACATAGCCATAAATTCCAAAACTCTCTTTAATCTTATCAAATCGGAGTAACAAAGTTATATGATCACGGTTATGAGGGTTTCCAGTGTCGGAGATGAATTGCTCATGAATTTTTTCCCAATAAGTTTGACTCATAATACCATTCATTCTTCATCCCTTTTTGGATAGTATAATTTGTAGTTTCTACAAAGAGAGAGATCTTCATCTAAAGTAAATTTAGCCCTATTATCTGCCATTTTCAGAAGATTTTGAGACAAAATGCTAACTATGAGACACCTATTTATACCACTGAGGTGTATAACGGCTATAAAAATAGCCGTAACTTGAAATTTGTGTCATTCAAATTTCAAAATAGAGAGTTCGGTTATCTGCGAAATAATACCAGGTAACCGAACAAACAAGAATTACCATAAGTTTTTAGCTCCACAGTTCGGTGACCTGGTATTATTTAGCAGGTAACCGAAATCGTCTGTTCGGTTACCTGCGAAATAATACCAGGTAACCGAACCTTCTCCTGGATGTTTTGGAGCTTTTGTGTTGTTGAGTTCGGTTAATTGACTAAATCTGCGAATGAACCGAACCTTCTCCTTGATGTTTTGGAGTTTTTGTGTTGTTGAGTTCGGTTAATTGACCAAATCTGCGAAAGAACCGAACCTTGTCCTTGATGTTTTGGAGTTTTTGTGTTGTTGAGTTCGGTTAATTGACCAAATATGCGAAAGAACCTAACCTTCTCCTGGATGTTTTGGAATTTTTGTGTTGTTGAGTTCGGTTAATTGACCAAATCTGCGAAAGAACCGAACCTTCTCCTGGATGTTTTGGAATTTTTGTGTTGTTGAGTTCGGTTAATTGACCAAATATGCGAAAGAACCGAACCTTTTGATTATCAAGTTCGGTTGTTTACGCAATTTAGTCAAATAACCGAACTTCTTAATAATTTCTTAAAAATTTGAGTTTAACGAAACACGTATGAGTCAAATAGCCAAACTAATCCACATCATATCTTATACTAATGTATAAGTCTTCCAAACGTAAGGAAACAAACTATAAAATCTCTTTAATAAAAAAGTCTTCCAAATCCACATCCACAATAAGTTTTCTAAACATAAGAAACCAAATTACTAATTTTTGCAATCACTCATTTATCACGACCTCTTCGTGAAACTTTACTACTTATGCATTTAGGAGCTATAGGTCTTCCTTCATCACTAGGAGTGTCATCTCCACTGCTTTGTTTTTGAACCATCCGACTTGAACCTTCCCCTTCTCGGCAACTCCTCTTCGACGGCATGGTCTGGCATGGATCAACCTGGCTTGTATCGACAAGGTTGGGATTAAAAATATTAGTCCATTGGTTGTAGAAGTCTGTTTGTTGTCGAGTGTCCATCGGCTCTCCACTCCGGATTTTTTCCATCATTTTCTTCAACAAATTAGCACTTGCCTTCACCTTTTTTCATCAAAAACACAAGTAACTATTATTTTTCAGTACTTTTTAACATTTTGAAAAACAAAAATAAGAGTAAATATCTTACCGCAGAATTCCACAAGTTCAAGGCCCCATCACCACTCATAGGGGTAGCCTTCATAACCTTCTTAGCCTCTTTCTCCATTGTCGTCACTTTTGCTTTATCAACACGGGCTTGTTGGACACTGTTTATTACACGAGGATGAGATATATGTTCATACCATTCCATATATCCATCGTCAGCGACATTTGGCTCATCAAACGAATCTTCTAACTCTTCGACTGGAACAAGATAATCCCCAAAGTTCTTTCAGTGGTCCACTGATGGAGAAAGATCGTATTTGGGGGAGAAATTATTCTCGGTGTTCTTAGTTCCGACCTTCTTCACCTTGAAGTTGAATCTTTCCACTTGTGGGACACTTTGGACACAAGAAAGTTGTCCAAGTACTTTTCGAGGATTATACATCGTACAACCCCCAGGATAAAACAACGGTCCATCGTAACCTGCAACAGGTGAAAAATCAATAACATCAACATCCTCCACCTCTTCATCTGATGCAATTCCGTAAGGATAGAAAACCACATCTTCCACTGTTAACTTATCCAATGTCTCCCTCAACTCCAACCCCTTTTTTTCCTTTTTCTTTTCTTGTGTGTTCAAAAATTCATATTTACCAGCCGTGGGCTTCCCATAAGGCCAAGGAGAGTGATCATGAGATAATTGCAGTTTAGGAAAGTGGTCGTACACCCAAACCTATGAGAAGAGGCAACAAATAATACATAGGAAATATGATTAGTAACAATACACATTCATTCACTTATATATTCAAACACACAAACGATAATTTAACGGGGTACCTGAACAAGGGTGTATAAGCCTCCAAAATATAGACTCTTAAGCCTCGAAGATTTTCTGAGTTCCGCTTGAACGAATGAAAGAACCGCAATGCCCAAGAATAGTTGTTCACCTCATCCAAGGGGTTCAATAGCTGGAGGTAATGAGCATTTACCACGTGGCATGAAGTGTCAGGGAAGAAGATGGTTCCAAGTTGATATAACAAATAAGCAGTCACATGGTGCTTAATCTTCTCCTCTGTCATCACCAACTTTCCTTTAGTAACCAAATCTTTCGTCCCTGAAAACTCATCAAACAAGGTTTTGAGATTGATCTTTTTCAACTTCTTCTTGTACGTGCGGTTTTCCTCAAACTCATTATACTCATCACCTTCCTTAGGCTCTTTGTTAGCTCGCCTAAACTCACATTGTGCCTTTCTGTCGCTACATCCTAGACACCTTTCGACTAATTTTTCAAGAACTTCATAACTCATCGAGGGATTGTAGCCATATCGAACACTTGTTCCTGTAATTGGTAGGGATGTGATTCTAAAACAATCATCCGGAGTTATTGTCATCTCACCAAAAGGTAGATGAAAGGTATCCGTATCTGGATAAGACCTCTTAGCAAATGCAGTAACAGTGACAACATCAAATTTTTGGTGCGCATGTTTCATCCCGTTCCATAGTACACAATAAAATACCTCCAAGCAGACCTCATCACACTCATTTTGTATATTCCATTCCTTGTTCTTCTGACGTTTCAAAACACGAAGAAAATTTTTATGATCCTAAAAAAACAACATCATATCTTATATACTAATATATATAGAAAAGAACAATATATGACAAAATATAATAACATGACTGAGAAATCTATATCTTGATGGTTAAGATTGAACCATACCTTTGTCGGAAAAATCTTGGCAGCCCATGAGTTTTTGTATCCCATCAATACCTCCCCGCCATCTCTTGGAGTACCATAAGTTGGATTCTTTGGCGGCAAACACAAATCCTTATGAGGAATGTATGAATATCTAGCACAAGGCTTTTTAGGCTCCTTTTTAGGTCTCTTTACAACTATTTCCGCTTGTTCCTCTTCATCCGAGTCCTCCTCTGATTTATCATCATCCTTATCTTCATCCTTGTATCCATCTTCCTCATCATCACCACCCTCATCATCGCCACCCTCATTTCTTTCTCCTTGAGCTGGCTCATCTTCTCCACCTTGATTGTGTTCTTGACTGCCCATATCTTCCACGATCTCTTCATTAACTTGTTGGATTACGTTGTCAACATTATCTCTATTGAGACCATCTTGGATGAAAACACCCGGTAATGACCCACCTCCATACTTAGCATTTTTGGTTCCACGCTTACCGGCACCACAATGTATTTTTCCTCGAGGCGTGTGAGTTCTCAGCTCTTCCGGTAAGGTTGGTTTGATTTTTTACCTCTACCATTAATAAAGAAAACAAAAGATATTAGCTTATCGAAGTAAGGTTTCCCTAAATTAGATGCAATATAAGGGTTCTCAGCATAATGTTTGGTTAATAGCAAAAGTTTAAGAAAAATAGGCTCTCTAAAAAAAATTGTGAGCAAGGGAAGAGTTCAGTTAGCCCAGCTTTTTTACGGACCAACCGAACTCCACATATATGTATTTGGGGAAGAGTTAGGTTACTTTCCCTTATTTATAATTTTTTGCGAACCAACCGAACTGTGTTGGCAAAGTTCAGTTATTTAGGAACTCAACATAGTGGCCAAAACAACATAGTTCGGTTAGACTGGATTTGTTGTTTTTTATTTTCATAATAAGGGTAGAGTTCGGTTACTTTGTAGTTTTCAAAGATTTTGCGAAACAACCGAAATGTGTTGTATAAGTTCGGTTATATGAGAACTCAACATAGTGGGAAAAATAATACATTTCGGTTAAACTGGATTTGTTTTCTTCTTTTGGGAATAAGGGTAGAGTTCGGTTACTTTGTAGTTTTCAAAACTTTTGCGAAACAACCGAACTGTGTTGGATAAGTTCGGTTATATGAGAACTCAACATAGTGGGAAAAAAATACAGTTTGGGAATAAGGGTAGAGTTCGGTTACTTTGTAGTTTTTAAAACTTTTGCGAAATAACCGAACACGGAGTTCGGTTACTTAGTTTTAAATCCAAAAGAACCGAACTTTTCTTCGTGTTATTCATTTTCAATGAAGTTCGGTTAGTAAACTAGGTTTTTTTTGGAAAATCGGCTTAACCGAACATGGCTCTGTAACTCCTGTTAAAACCCTATTTTGATGATTTCTATTCGATTGAAGCAATCAAAATCAAATTAAAGTGAAGGGTTTGTTGTAGAATACCTCCGGAGTGGTCCCATGGCAGAATCAGGTTGTGGCTGGCGTCTTTTATACTCGATGATGCGTTTAGCTTGCGGTTCCACTTCTTCAACAATTTCACCCGGGAGATTTTCTAGATGCCCTAATGGGGGACCTGTTCCTGGGAGTCGATTGGTACTTTTACGACGAACCATTCTTATATTTGATTGATTAATCGACGATGAAAATTTTGTGAATCGACGATTAATCGACGATGAAAATTTTGTGAATCGACGATTAATCGATGAAAACGATGTTGAAATGGGGAAGAAGAAGAGGAAAATAATTTTCTCAAAACTGTTTTTGTTTTTGTTTTAGATAAAGTTAGAGATAGTTATTAGGTTAGGGTTAATTTTAATTAGGGTAAGAGGCAAATTAGTAATCTCATATGATTTTAGAACATCCTTAAGATTGTAGGTAAGTGACCTAATAGGACCATGGTCCCCTCAAAAAAAACTATGGTCCCAAAAAAATCGTTCTTTTGTAAATGGCAATCCATCTCCAAGTTCGAGACTTGTATACAGTCACCTTAGATTAACTCATTTTTTTCTCAGCTGGGAATACTGTTTGGCCTGACCTTTTGTAAAGAACGAAATAATCACATATTATCAGAGACAAAAGGATGTCCCGGCGGACCTTGTAGTCGAGTTTAAGAAGGTTTTTTGATTAATCTTCTGGGTTGCATATTCTGAGTTTAAGGATGTCTCGGCGGACCTTAAAGTGAAGAATGCCTCGGCGGACCTTAAAGTGAAGAATCAGACCCAAACACTAAATGTTCATCTAAGTTAAATAATAGCAGATTGAGTATCTTCTACTGGTTTCTCGGCTACAATGTTTAGCTAGGAATTGAATATGATTATAGAAATGTAAGGGAACAGTTAATCATAATCCGTTTCCCCTTATTTGAACGGCTGATCGTTATCCGTTTATTGGAAACGGTCAATGATAATCCTTTTTTTAGCCTAAAATGGTCTTCATTACCTATTTTTTACTTTTCTAGACCGGCTAATCAGTATCCATTTTCAGAATCTTCCCGTTATAATTCCAGAGAGATCATGGAATGTTAGCGGAAAGAGGAGGTTTTAATTATGGTTTTTGGGGCTGGAAAGAGCTTGGGCATCTCCATAAGACCCATCTTAACATGCAATTCGATTCAAGCTTCCAAGATGTTATTGAAGTCTTAACAAAACGGAAAATGGGTCATTTGTCCAAATATTTTTAAATCACGGTTTAAATGGACGAGTAAAAAATAGTTTGGATGAAATGGCCAAAAAGAAAAAATAGTAAGGATGAAACCAGTTTCATCCTAGCTTAAATTTAAAAAATAGCAAGGATGAAACTGGATGCATCCTGTGTAAATTAAAAATAAGAAAAAATATTTGAAAATGGGCACGATGAAACTGGTTACATCCTGCCTATTTTTACATTTTTGTCCATTTAAACAGTATCAAAATTTAACTGTCCATTTCACCCAGAAATTAATGATTTTGGTCTTTTTAACCAATTTTGTGTTAACAAAAAGAATGTGAACAGAATTTGATATTATTCACCCTATTTTGTTTTCTTTTACTAAAATTGAGGGTACTTGTAATTTTCCCACTAAAAGAATTTGATGTTATCGACTTTTAAGCTCAGGTTAGTATCAACAGCTATTGTTCTAGTCATTAGAGCAACCACAGTGGTGACCAAATTTGGGGACTATACCCAAATTTGGTCCCTAATTCATCCGTAATGTAACGGACTAAAACCATATTTAGTCTGGTTTATTAGGGTTTGCGACCAAATGTGGTCGCCAACCCAGACTAAAAACATCAATAGTGGGACGGAAGTATAGTGGGCGTATGATTTCAGACGGAAGTATAATGAGCGCTTCACATGGGGCGTACGTATAAATAACGTATGATATTGGGACGGAAGTATAGTGGGCGTATTAGTTAAGCGTTATTATAAACACCGCCGGGCTATACGTAGATAAAACCTACGCCCCATAGCAGGCGCAGTTATTAAACACGCCTGGGTTGGGCGCAGTTATTAAAAACGCCCGGTCTGGGCGGATGTATTATGACCGTCTGTCGAAGACGCATGTATTATGAACGTCTCACAGAGACGCATGTTTTACGAGCGTATGATCTAGGCGCATGTATGACGACCGTCTGTATTGGGCGCACGTAGAATGATCGTCTGAGACGCATGTTTTATGAGCGTCTGGGATGGACGCACGTATTATGAGCGTTTGTTCGCAGCGCATGTTACGGGCGTCTCTTACCAGGCGTAGAACCAGACGTGCGCCAACGGTTATATTTTGGAATTCTGATTTTGCAATTGATAACGGTTATATTTGGAATTCTGATTTTGCAATTGATTTTTGATTTTCCGACCGTTTGATAGATTGCAACGGTTCTTTCGTATATCTATATATAGCATTTGACAAAATTATTCTGCATAATCTCTCATTTATAATTTCTATTTCAAGAAATATAGAAATATGGCACCACGCGGTCCCAATTTTACAACAGAAGAAGATACAATGATATGTAGAATCCATTTAGCCATATCTCAAGATTCTGCTACCGGAACCGATCAACCAGAAAGAGTATTATGGAGTCGGATCAAAGATAAGTTGGAAGAAGCCCTGCCTTGTAAACCAAAACGTACTTGGACTTCTATCCAGAGTCGATTTCAGGGAATAAGTAGACAGGTTTCACTTTATTCTGCAAAAGTGTTGGAAGTTGATGGTGAATATCATAGCGGATGGAATGAAGTCTTGAGGGTAAGTATCGTAATTTTTGCACCCTTAATAATTATATACATGTAATTGGAACTGATGAGTATTGAAAATAATAACAGGTTGAAGAGATAAGAAAGCGATTCAAAGAAAGTAATGGTAACAAAAAATTTAAGCACGAAGAGTGCTACGAAATTCTAAAAGATAGTATCAAATATTCAGGACGGTCGACGTTTGTGTTTGATTCAGGCCAAGAAATGGAAGATTCTCAGAGTGGTGAGGAAAACGCTGATATTGAGGAAACAATTCCAGGCGAGTCCAGTGATGATCTAGATATTGGAGATATAGAGAACACACGTAAGCGTCAGTTGGGGAAGAAAGCATCGAAACAACTAAAGAAAACAGGGAGAGCAAAATCCAATGCCCAGGAGGAAATGCTAGAGGATATAATTAAGGAGCAGCAAAGTTTCAATGAACATTACAAAGCACAATCACTAATGAAGATGGGACAGAGACAAGCTGAGTTTGAAGCAATACAAGCTAAGTCTGCGGCAAAGTTTGCGGCGAAACAAGCTAGGCAAGAAAAACTCGATTTAAAGAAAGAAGCGGACGATGACTTGGCCATAATGTTGAAGGATGTCTCTACATTGGACCCTGTAACAAGAGAGTACTTCGAACTTCGAAAGATGGAAATACTACAACGCAAAAGAAACCAATCTTAAAGCATGACCGAATTAGTTGAACCTTAATATTTATCATTAAAAAAAATTAGTGAGTTTTAGTCAATTTTAGTGAATTTTAATTTTTATATGATAAATAGTACATTAGTAAGCAACGTTACAACATATTTTCCGATGAAGAAATACGATACAACATATTTCCATCCCAACTTAATAATTATCTCCAAAATTTGACCATATGTGTTCGATTAAATCTTGACGCAAGCGAAAATGTGTTTCTTTATTGTGTATAGCATGACGCCGATGTGCAGCTCTCATTCTGGAAAGTTCCTCAGTACCTACCCTCGATATATTCACCGGTGCCGACCTGCTACGTGAGTCATATTCATGTGGCCAATCACCGGGAAGACGCTCATCCTCCACTATCATATTATGTAAAATAATAACCGTTTTCATTATATAGGCAAGCACATCCGGGTTCCACATTCGTGCAGGTTGTTTGACAATGGCAAATTGTTGTTGCAGTACACCAAATCCACGCTCTACATCTTTCCGTGCTCCCTCTTGCATCGATGAAAATTTATATTTTTTCGGTGTATCTGGTTGTTTAATGGCCATCACAATAGTAGCAATCTGTGGATAAATGCCATCACCGAGATAATATCCCATATCATATGCATGCCCGTTTACTTCAAAGTTCACCGGTGGTGTTTTCCCGTTGATAAGTTTTCGAAAAATATAAGAACGATTCATTACATTAATATCATTGCAGGAGCCGGGCATACCAAAAAACGCATGCCAAAACCAGAGATCATGTGACACCACTGCCTCTAGCACAATACTTTCACTCCCTTTATACGCGGTGTATACTCCTGATTCTGCTGACGGACATCTATCCCATTTCCAATGCATACAATCCACGCTCCCCAGCATCCCAGGAAATCCCCTGTCTTTGTTTTCTTTCAGCAACAGTTCAACATCACCCGCAGTTGGTGAGCGTAAATATTCTTTCCCATATAATACCACAATCGTCTTGCAAAACCGACGGGTTGCTTCTAAAACGGTGGTTTCTCCAATGCGTAAATACTCATCTATTGCATCTGCTGCACATCCATAAGCTAACATTCGGATTGCTGCAGTTACTTTCTGATGAGGGGATAATCCAAGAATGCCACAAGCATCTCTTTTTTGAGCAAAATAAGGATTTCTAGACACCACATCTGCCAATATTCGGTTGAACAATTCTCGCCGCATTCTGAATCTCCTACGAAATATGTTAGCTGGGTAGGTGGGGTTGTCAGAAAAGTAGTCATTCCAGAGAAGTATATCTCCGGCTTCACGATTTCTTGGTATTTTTATACGAGTATGAGACCATGTCATACTTGTAATGGCAGTTCCCAAACTAACTGCTAGATTATTTCGGCTCAATGCAACCGCATCTTCATCTGATGAGTAAAAGCTGTTATCAGAGATCGCAGAAGAAGAAGTAGAAGAAAATTCGGAGTCCGAAGAAGAAGAAGATTCAGCGTTATTGTCACAGTATTCCATTGGAATGTATAGTTTGAGAAGTGATTGGGAGAGTTCGAAGAAGAAGAATATTTGCAGTGTTGGTTTGTATTCACCGAGATATGTAGTATTGGTTTTATAGACACATGATAGACACTTATGGCATTGCAGATTGAAAATGCGAGTGAAAAGAATTGACACTGCAAAGACTAAGACTAAAGCTAAAAAGAAGCGACACTGACCGATTGAAAATGAAGGCTTAAAAAGAAATAACACTAATTAAACTACAAGTACCGAAACGGAGGCTGAAAAGAAATCAACATGTCAGAATGAAAATGGAGTCTGAAAATGGAGGCTAAAAAGTAACCCTATATAGAGATAAGATAGGATATTGTAGACTTACTGAAAACGGAGGTTATAAAGTACGTATCCAAAGTGGAGGCTAAAAAGTTACTTATTCATCAGTAGGAGTATGCGATGGTGTTTGCCGTGGTGGGATAAACGTCATTCTCGGAGGGGGTTAACAGACGACATTGTTGATGCTTGACTCACTGGAGCCCACACCGCTGGTGGGATAGTTTCAGAAAAACTGCCGAATCCAATAGGGGGACGCGGCGTTTGTTGCATACGGAATTGCATCTGATCCTCCAGGTAATTGTTACGAGCTGCAAGGCCTCGTATTACTTCATCTTTTGCCTTTAAACGTATCATCCTGTCTTCCGTTTCATATAATACAAACTCGCGAAACGCACGATTAAAATCGGCATGTTCTTGAACCAGATTATAAGCTTCAGGCTGTCGTTTAAAAAAAAAATAATTAAGAAATGAGATTACCATATATTTTAATATAATGACGGGATGTACTTACGTATGATAATTGTTGTGGTGGTGGAATAGGTACATGCTGAGCAGGTCGTTGAATAAGGTGTTTAACACGGTCACCATCAACCCCGTGTAATTCAACTACCCAATCGACTTTGGTCACGAATTGATGGAAGTTAGTTACATGTCGCCAATATCGCAGATACATATTATATGAAACAGCTTTCACAAACATATTTGCATCTACCCATCCAGCTTCTTTCACAAGTTTTGCTTTCTCATGACTGACCTCGCCAATTTTAAATGGTGGATTTCTAGGAATTCCAAAAGTAGGATGATTTTGCCTCCAAGATCGTTCTCCTAGGTACCACATATTCTGTCAAATTACCAGTAATCAGAGAAAATAAGTTCTTCAACTTAGGATAAAATGATAACTTTGAAGTAATAATGTTCATATAAAAACAAAGTACTAACTGACCTTGCCAATCCAAGTAAATATAACCCTTTTGTTTGAAAGCTCCACAGCCCTGCGACCAACATCAGAGTCAAGAACACCAATGGCGGATTCCCACGGTCTCCATGTCACGATGTCTGCAGTCAACTGATTAAGCGCATTCCTACAGTGAACAATATCGATAGTCTTTTTCTTCGCTTTCCACCGGGAAGTTCTTGGCCATTTTTCTTCACTAGTTGGGTCGCACGGTCTACATATGCCCAGATATTCATATCCCCAAAACTACTCCATCATAACCAACCAAATAAATCAACTGCCAAAAAATATACATTTAAATGAAATAAAAATAAATAATAATTTACCTCTAATATTTGGAACGGCCCAGTTAATGACTTCTGTCCCCTACCAGATGCGTTGAGTGCCACATACAATTTTGCAAAAGCAGGACCACCCCAGTCATACATATCAACTACATTTAGATCCTCAAAAGCAGCTAACCAAGCCGCATCAATGTAGTTCTTTGCATTGGAAAAGAAAAAATTTCCCAAAACATACATAAAAAAGGCCCTCGCCACTTTTTCTGCAAGTTTGTCATCCAAATTAGCTGCAACCAAGATATCTTCTTTGAAATACGTAGTCAAAAATTTAATTGTGATTGCATATGAAATCCACTGTGCCGGGGGGCGTTTTTTTCCAGAGATTGGGGGATCTTCATAATCTAAGGGTTCTTCTATTTCTGGAAAAACATGCTCACGGACATAATCAAATTTGTACTTGACTGGGTTATACGGAACATCATCCCCAATTCCAATACTCAATCCTGTCAACACTACCCAATCAAGCGGCGTGAATCCCATTTCACCAAAAGGGAAGTGAAAAGTATGCGTTGTATCCCACCAACGTTCAACAAGATAATCAATCACTGGGTGTGATGCTTCTCCTATTTCCATGGCTAATAAACGTCCCCATCCTGCCTTGTCGATAATGTATTTAATTTTTGGACTATGTTTTGTTATCTCCTTATAATAAACAATGACCGAAAAGAGTGAACCACGATGTTGGTACCTGAATTTTGGATCGCTTGAATATGTAATATCTGTAGAAGCGTGTTTGTCACTATCTTCCAGGCAATTGTAGTTATCTAGGGATACCACGGACGGTGTTGTTTCATCTTCGCTATCTTCATCGAACCCGGTATCTGGAACTTCCAAATCTCCAACATTAGGGTCTATTTCAGGCTCCATTGGACCTTTACCTTTGCGTTTCTTATTATTCATCTTTTTTCCTTGTGCAAATCTCGACGTTATTCTGCTCAACATCTGAGCACGATATAAATACAAGTTAGTAATTGTTTTTTCTTAGTTTACAGCATCCATAAGAAGTTCTATTCTATATTATAGAAGATCAAAATTTACAGTATAGAAGATCAAAAAAATTTACAGTAAAGATTATTTTTTATTTACTTACAGTATAGAAGATCAAAATTTTTTAAAGTAAATAAATACGAAAATTACATTAAACGAGTTTGAATCTCACTACATACACCGTCTATATCACAGAACTGTTTAAAATTTTGTATCTCCCCTTGTGTGAGCAACAACAATACATGTTTAATGGATTTGAGTGAACTACTACAGGTGATAAATTAGAATTATTGTATTCTATCAATCATGTTACAGTGTGTTATTTCGCTATTAGATGATGATGCGGAAGTATATAACTAATCAAACAAACAAACTAATCAAACAAACAGTAATCAAACAAACAGTAATCAAATAAACAGTACATAATCAAACAAACAGTAACCTCACGGTATGCTTAATGAAATCAACATGCAATCCACCGATTCCACCCAAACACAGCCTAATTAATCGTAACTTTAATCTTTAATCAAATTATCCAACCAAAAACAGATTACCCCAAAACAAACCATACCTTTAATCTTCAATCAAATTTGCCCGCACCCGATTAACGAATAAGATTAGTCGTTTCTTTCACAAGAACTCGTTTCTCCGCACCCAATCAAATGGCTGTCACATGAGATTTAGGTATTGCCCTAGATTTTTACTTAGGTTTCGTCGTTTTTTTTTCTTCTGTAAAAACGTAGGTTATGTAAAAAGAGGAGGAGAAGAGGATAAAAGAAGTATATATTCAGACGCTCTTTCTAAAAGCGCCCCACACAAACGCTATTTTTGTGCACGCCCCATCGAAACGCACTTATTAACAACGTCCCAACTAGACGCACTTATTAACAACGTCCTAACCAGACGCACTTATTAAAAACGTCCCAACCAGACGCCTCTTTCATGCACGCCCCACACAGACGCTTCTTCAATGCACGCCCCATTCAGACGCTCCTTCTATAAACGCCCCAATCAAACGCATCTTGTATAAACGTCTCACCCAGACGCATAAGCCATTAACGCCCGAAACATACGCACTTTATATCTCCGTATGAATAGGACGCACTTTTAATCCCCGTCCCTGTAGACGCACTTTCCATCCCCGTCCCATATCCGGCGTTAATTATACCTACGCCTCAATCAAACGCGCATTATACCTACGTTTCACTCAAACGCATAATATAAAGCCGCCTAATCAACAAACGTGAATATAATTTCCGTCTGACATCGGGCGTGTGTATAAGTTACGCTTCACCAAATTTGGTGTTCTACCACTGCGCTTGAACACCCAGAATACCAAATTTTTTTGGTTTTTAGTCTTACTTTTGGTATTTGGTCCGTCTCATGGCTGTGGTTGCTCTTAATGTCATCACTTAATGCCATTACTACTATATTATTACAGTGACACTGGCATACTCACAATATCTTACTACATTATTATCAAGTTATCTCCCATCAAAAATAAAATAAAAGTATCTAATTGTGTATATGTACAAAAAATCCTTGCCCATAATAATATACACAGAATTACCACTTCTACTCATCAACATACGCATTGCTTTATTTCTCTCTACAATCTAGTCGATACTCGAATCAAAACAAATTATTGCCTGGTTAAGGGGAAATTGATTCGAAGAATATATATGATTCTCCGTTCATATTGAATTTGAATATGAATGGATCAATTTGTGCGGAGTTGTTGCCAGAAAAATGTGTTTGTGGTTTTAAATTTGGGGTGAACGCTAAGGTTTTGTTCTTTTGTTTTCCTTCCATCTTATATTGTTATAAATGGATCATTCGAATCCTCGCTTCAAAATTGTAAAGATACGTGACAGTGCATAATTTTTTATTACAGATGGTGAGGTCTTCGAAAGTCTCACTTGAAGTAGGCCACTTGTCTCCCTTATAAAGTACTAGGGTATCAACCAGGCCTCTCAACCTCTCGTGCGCCTTCGGCGCGATAGTGTTCATATTCAGTCGGTTTTGGGGCGTATTTCAATGAGACGTATCCGTACTCTCACTAAATACTAAAAAACATGATAAAAAAAATTGTATAATGGCAAAGTTCCAAAAAAGTAAATAGTGAATTCTTCATACTACATTAAAACTTCGGGATATCGATTTGTTGTTACCATTTCCTCTTTAGTCAGCTCCGGAAACAAAATAATTGCATATCAAAGATCTGGAGGGACATATAAGTATAACAGAAAATACATTCCTGCAGAAAATGTTGTTACGATGCTTAACTAATGATCAGTGGTTCGTCGGCACAACTACATAACAGGATTTCAAATATGATCCCAAAGGTTCTGAATTATTAACATAATTATTAACCTATCAAATAGGGAGATACAGAATAGCTATTTGTAACATTAAGCATACAAATATCACACGAAGGAAGAAAGCTTTCAAGTAATATCCATCTTCACGTCCCAACACCACAATTCCATGCAAAAGTTCTTGTCAAATTACCTCTAAATGTCAGTAGTTCTTCCCTCCAATTTTGTCAGGTATCTCAAACTGAATCAAATTAAAAGAATCTAGTAATCAAATCACTGCAGAATCGAAAGAATTTTTTAGTCATTTCACAAAAAGGATGCAAGCAATTTTTGTAAGGGAAAATTGGAAAAATGCCTCAATATGAGATGCAATGTTGGAAATCTGCCCCAACGTTAAAAATAGTTGGAAAAATGCCCAATTTCGTTAACTTTGACATCCAACCCAGTTAAGTCACATGCGTAAAGCCACCATCACCACCAGAACTACCATTAATACCGCCGCTTCCACCACCAGAACCTTATACATGAACCCTAAACCCTCAATCCTGGATTTTGAACCCTTAACCGTGAATTTTGAAGGACGTATTTGTCTTTTTATTCGCGTGTGTGGGCTCACACATGTGACTTAACTGAGTTTTTGACGGAATGGGGCATTTTTCCAAACTTTTAAATGTTGGGGCAGATTTCCAACATTGCACCCCATATTGGGGCATTTTCCCAATTTTTCCTTTTTGTAACGCACTTTCGTTGCATCTTGCTGACCCGACACACTCTTTAATGCTATTATGATTTTGCCGCAGCAAAATCCTGTTTTTTTTTGGCCAAATTAAAAAGAAAATAGAATGAACCGAAGAGAAAACAATGAACCAATATCCACTTGCTAATTCCTACACAAATAGGATCAAATTAATAGCGCGAGAAGGAACGGACACCGTCAAAACAAAAAGGCTACAAAGATTATGCTATGACTAAAAAAAATCATTAGGAAAGTAAGCAATTAAAATTTTATGTGTACATAGTCGCATATTCCGGTCAACGACCAGCGCCTCTTCTTCAAAAACCTAAGTAAAGAACAATAAACTATATTAGTTACCACACTTCAAAAATCTTACTTTGGTCGAAGATGTTAAGTAAGATTTGCTTTTTCTTTAATCTTCTAATATCGCTGCTGCAAAAAATAAGATTCTGAATCTGATCGACAGGTATAGCAAAGAAAATTTCAAAGAAAAAGTTAACAAAAATACATGCTAAGAAATCCATTGTACCGTTTATAGTACTCACTTATGATGATCATACTAAGAAATCCGCTAGTACGCACTTTCATGGTACATTTTAATTGTTGTTTGAATCATCAATAAATTAAATGTAAGATAACATGAGATGTCATCGTAATCCTTGAGGATCTTTGTCCAACTGTTAAGAAAAAAAATTATTTTGGAGAAACGCAAATGGATTACAAACTTTCATAGATAGACAGGTAAATTTGATTTCCAAGAACAAACCGTGATTTAGTTTTGTTTTGGTTCTCAGGGATGATGACAATCAAGAAGCATGTTCGTCCTCCATCTCATGGCTGAGTCCCCATCTTTGTGCTAATCTTCGTTTGATACATTTGGTCTTTCTCCAAATTTGTTCGTCCTCCATCTCACTACACTTACCAAAAGGAAATTCGCAGATTACTGTGATGTTTATTACTATCTGAAAAATAAACAATGAAAATAAAATAAAATAAAATCACCATAAAAAAGATGGGAACAATTAAGAGAGAAAGTCAGATATCTTATCGTAGATAATGGTCGGAAGAAAGAAAACTAATTAAGTGGAAACTAATAGAAACTGATTTGCAGTTTTGTTCTATATCAGTGGGGTGGTTATGCGAAGTTACGAAGAACTTATCTACCAAGACGCCTAAGCAAAATAGGGAGAAAGAAAAGGAGGTTGTGACACGTTTTCAATAATGCAGCAGTTTCCAACTTCTTTGCATGACGCGAAAAGGCGTGAAAAATAAAGAACGGTGGATTAAATGATCCTTGCAAAAACGGATGGTATACTCTTCTGTTGCTAGATTAAAGGATCCTGACCACTAATTATGTTTCCCAAAACTCATCCGGACCATCCTTTGTCTATCCAAAAAAGGCAACTGTGTCATAGTTAAGCTGGAACTCCCCTTCCATGAAGAACAATCAACATCTTTCATCCATTCTGAAGAATGCAAGCTACATCAGACTTACATCCTGAAGCAGTACCTAAGCATAAATGTCTTCTATTTTATGAGAGCTGGAATTTACACAATATCTTCTATTTTCTACACTATTCTGGAAGCTACTAAACAGGTTTGAACTGGTATGTCCTCCCTATAAGTTTCCTCATTCCTCTACTCTTTGCTTCTCTGAGAATTTCCTTCATACCAATCTATGTGTCATTTAATTTTTCATTAATAGTATTAAATTTAACATTCCTCATTTTAATTTTATTTTCACTAAACATGAATCACTAGCTATCATTGGTATCCCCTGCATATGCAATCAAGAAAATCTTAGACTACACATCAAATTTAAAATTATCTGTTGGCTAAGTTGCAATACCATGATCAAAATAACATCAATATCAATATCCTTAACCCTGGATATAGTATGCTTGTCTTCACCCAAAAGCATAAGTAGGTAATCTTTAAACCCAAAAGGAAAAAAGCAAAAGCATAAGCAGCTAATCTTGAAAGAGTTAATATTTGCGTATGCAATTTAGTTAATCCTGAAACCACTCTGAATTATGTTGTGATAATTACCAAATTAGATAGTCCCAGCCTCTCCAGATATTTCTGTAGTTTCTCTTGCAGGGACATGCACAGCTGGAACTTCTGCATTCTCCTCTGTTGGATTGGGATGGGTAGGCTCTAGCTCAGGTCCTGGTGCTCACTATATCAAATTGAGGAATTTGTAACACACAAGCATCACTCTTATAAGTGTAACAACAGTTGTAACACTATTATGTATAACAACCTCGGAAAGTGTGACTTTAATTCGAGTTTAGTATTATTTTTACTTTTATTTATTTTGTTACACATTTTAGTGTGACAACCTTGTGGCTTTAGATCCCATGTCTCCTATTTTGGTGTCGCTTCGTGTCCCTCCACTAAAATTTGACACGTGTCCGATATATATTTGCTTTAAACATAAAAATTGTGAACAGTTAGACAATTGAGTAAATATAGGAAGAAAATTAAGAAAACATAATTTTGTTACGTTGTTTGTGTATGATATTTGAATACACAAAATGTTGGGTTCATGTATTTTGCATTTCATGTATAAAGAACAAGGAATTGATCCGTTATTTTAGCTTTGCAATACAGATGGGTTCTGATCAAACAATGAGTATTAATATTTGTAGATTAATATCATAATCGACAATAATATAGAGCATTACTACCAAAAGTTATCCATCAGTATGGGATGATTTTTTTTAACCATGTCAGCATGGAATTTAACTTAAAATTGCGGTTATGGTAATGACATATCGGACGGAAACAAACATTTTTGAGAGTTCAGAAATTATTCTCTTCAAGATTTCTAAATCTCAAAGATAACGGAGAAGGTGATAGGATGAGAAAGGTGGGGATAATTTGTTAGATCCTAACAAAATATTTAGGTTTTACAAAAGTGTTTCATTAAGTCGAAAAGAAACACCTTCATATTGAATGTTGGGAATAACTTAGTCGAGTGGATGCGTCGAAGAAGGGAAGAGGAAAATGACACCCTAAGATGTGGATGGATCTTGACCGTTCTTTATATGTCTGGACTATAAATTTCCATCCAGGAGGTAAATAAAGAATATAAATCAATCTAAACCGTCCTTATATGTCCGAACCATAGATGATCGTCCATCGATAAAAATACCATTATTCCTTATAATATGGATTAAAGAATGACACGAAAGAACCTAATTTGATGAAAAGGAAAGGATAAAATGTGTAACAGATTTCAAGGTCGCATCATGTCAGGACCCAATCCATATTTTGTTGGATTTTGAATTCGCGGATCTCGAGACAAATGCTCAACTTTTTAAGTAGACCCAAAAAATATGAAGGGATTTTTAACAAACTGCCACACTTGCAAATCCCGATTCAAGAAAATGCCACCGTTTTTTCAGAGTTTATTAAATGCCATAACCGTTAGTTTTTCCGTCAGGATCCACACACTCGGTCTTTTTCGCTGACTCGGTCAAAAGAATCTATCACGATTTACATATTTACCCTTGAAAACCTTATTATACTAGAATTGGTGATTGTTGTTATTTGTTGATCTCGGTGATGGATGAGAAGAAACAGTAGAGAAACGGGTTTGTGATGTTCTTGAGAGAAGACAATGGAGAATTTCAGGGGGAAGTGGAACTTGAGTATGAGTGGGTTCTCGAAATCAGATGGGTTCAGAGATGAAGAACAAGGGTTTGAAGAGCTTGTAAAGAATTAGAACATGGGTTTGTGTTGGAATCGTTGTTAGAGAGAAAGAATGACGATGGTTGCTGATGGAATTTACATAAGAATAGGGTTTGATTGGGTTTTGCTGTGAAGTTTCCGTCGCACCGAGGAGAAGAAGAGGAATTGGAGATGAGGTTCATGAACTGCAGGAGATCGAGCTCAAGGTATTGCTGTTTTATTGAGGGAAATGGATCTGAGAAATTGCAGTTATGAAGCTACATGAATGGGTGTTGCAGAGTGTGTATACAATAGATGAATGTTAGGACAGAGATTTAAAGCTACAGTTTACGGATAAACTGAATTGGTTGCTGCTCAAATGGTCAAGAAAAAATTGAAAGGGGTTCTGAGTTCTGGTACGAATTAGGAGATGGGTTTGCTCGAACTGCAATCTGATGCCAACAAAGATGGTGGAGCAGATCAGAGAGATGATTCTGGTGGCCTTGAATTGTTAAGAACTGTTTGAGTTGTGTTGGCTGAGTTGAATCTGTAATTGATTGAATTAGTGCAAAATCTGTAATTGATTTAATCATCTTATGACTCATTGATCAATGGAGGAGATGAACAAATATTAAGAGTCGTCTTTGATGGATTAGGGTCGATGGGTTTGTGCTAAATTGAAAGTTTGGATAAATTAAGCACCAAGAGAACATGGAATGGTGCTACTGCTTCCGTTGTTTTTGATGATGAATAATGCAAGACTAAGCTATTATTGTGTGTCTGAGAAGGTTTATGAGTATGGGTGTGTATGGAA
Source organism: Papaver somniferum (assembly GCF_003573695.1). Lineage (NCBI taxonomy): Eukaryota > Viridiplantae > Streptophyta > Magnoliopsida > Ranunculales > Papaveraceae > Papaver > Papaver somniferum. The sequence goes on from NW_020620381.1 coordinate 3,388,964, forward strand.
TTCGAAGTTGCAGGTCCAAAGAGAAATCATACTACAGGGAAATGTGCTAGCTTCCAATTACAAGTTTCGCACATAACATGTTTGACGAAAGGCCTAAGAGAACGAATTACCCACTGGATTATCAATGGCAGTAATTATGACGTTAATTCAGGAATTCTTTGCAAGATTTGTGGCTCCAATTAAGTTATTCTTCTTACCATGTATTTGTATATATTACTTAGAATAGTTAGCTAAATAGTCAATGGCATTAGCTGTATATTTTGTTGCCTAATTTAGGATGTACATTATTCTCATTTAAAGACGATGATATCAATAGAGAAGGCATTCAGCCATTTTGCGTACATGATTGTTATGGATTTGCTGCTGTGGTTGTAGATGACAGTGATGGTTTTATGATCTCAATGGAATGTAGCCACCGATGGTGATGGTTTTTGAGTTCTCGGCTTTTGTTTCGAGGGCACAAATGTCATTTACTAAGCTGGATAACTGCCACCTATGCACTAATGGATGTTAACTGTTCTTTTGGAAAAAACGGGATAGAAAAGGTCAAATGTATGGCATTTAATAAACTCGGAAAAAAACGGTGGCATTTTCTTAAACTGCAAATTGGAAGTGTGGAACTTTATAAAAATCCCCAAATATGAATGATGCAGTGGTTGTACGGTAGCCTGTAACCATACAGCAAACAGAAAATGTAGCACTCTATACATACTCTTTTCTTTCTATTCACCCTCACAAGTTTGATTGGCTGAGAAAGTCAGACACTTAAACTCCATCTCTCTGTCTCTGTCTCTGCACTTGTTGATATCCACTCAAAGGCTCTTTCTGGTATCTCTCTCTTACAATATCTCTTTTACTTAAGAGTAGAAAAATACTTTGATCTGATTCGTGGATTTTCATCACATAGCAATAAGGGTTGTGTTTGCAGACTGCAGTGAGAGCATTATATCTGTTTTATCAGGCTAATTAATCTTTGAAATTTCTGATACTTAATCCGTTGATTTAGAAAATTGATTCATGGGGGTTGATATCAGCAATGTTGCTTTAATGGATCACACATTTGGGAAACTACCAGGTCATCTATTGATGGAAATATTTTTCCGTGTGCCGGTGTCACAATGGGTTCATATAGCATGTGTTAAGCAACATTGGGCTAATCTATTCCGAGGTGAGTGTTTATGGAAATCTGCTCTTTTGAAGACATGGCCTTTAGCTGATCAAGGGGATCAATGGCCTGGTCTTATTCCTCGAGGATCTAATAAGAGGTAAAATTTCATTCATATACCTGAACATAATTGGTATACGATTTGTATGTGATAATTCCTAAGTCAAGATATTGAAATGGATCCTATTTATGATTATGTAATTGGATGTTTAATGTATAATCAGTACCAATACACCATCTTATTAAGCATCCCATGGTCGATCAACTGTCTACGGCTTGAGAGAAATAAATCAAGATTATTGTCCATCCTAAATTTTCAGCTTTTTTGTTCATTGGATGGTTTTAAGATGAGTAATTAGCCTTACCATGTGGTCGTATTTGCATTCTACATATTTGCATTACAGGAGGTATGAAGCTTTGTACGTTAGCAAACACATATTTGGATTTGACGGTGAGATTGATGAGATTATGGGACACACTTATTTGTTTCTAAAAGAACAGCTTGAACTTTCAGTAACGCCTCCTGCTTCAGGAATACTTCACGAAACAATAATCGGTGCGGTTCTCAACTTTTGCTTCCATGTTTTCGTATTGGGTAGCACAATGTGTTTTCTTGGTATGCTAATTTGATAACTTGTTGAGAATCATGATTTGAATTCGAGTTAATTGCAAATATTCTCTCATTTTTCGTAAAGATATCTGAATGACTATCATTCAACTTTCCTTCTCTCATCTGCAGATCAGTTCATCGCTTGCGGAAAATCAAGGGATAAAGCACATGAGCTTGCCTCACAAATCTGGCTAGCAGTTATTGACAATTTGGATGAAAGTGAGCAAACATTTCTTTTGCTTAGGCATCTTGCTCAGGAGGGAGATGTAAGACTCTTTTATTCTGAAAAATCACGAATCAATTTCTTTTTTAACTCTTTAAGGGAAAGTAACTATGTATCCCGTTTTTCCCTGTAATTGATCTACAGGTTTTTCTTCCTTACCCGTACTCGCGACCGTACAAAGTTCAATGGAGGATATTTGAGAAGCTTTTTACAGATTTTCGAGATTGCTTGAACGGAATGGACTACTACGACATATTGGCTTGTGCTAAGTTAAGGTTTCAGCCAATCCCATCTGCTTGGTTAGGTTACTGAACATTTTATATTTTGTGCATGACTGTTGATAAAAAACTCATCTGCAAGTATGTAAGTGTATGATAAATACTGTATAGTTATGATGTAATTGCATATAGTTACCTTGTAAACAGTTGCCGAGTTTGCTTGCTTCTTTAGAATTTCGAGTTTGCTTGCTTCGTTAAAATTTGGAATTACGAACAGCAAAAAACAAAAGTTAAGGGTGGGATAAGACCCTAGGGTTGAGCATTTTATCCGTGATCCCCGGATTTAACCGGGACCAACTGTATGTGTTTGGATGGATGTTCGGACCGTTCGTTAATGGGTTGGACGCATATGGAATTTTTGAAATCCAACCGATTACGGATTGGACCTGGATACAAATCCGTTGGATATTGGATTGGATGCGAATGCCAAATTTAATGTTGGACTGGATGCTGATGCCAAAATTGAAATCCGTAGTGTATTGGATTGGATGCAGATGAGGTGAAAACCGGTCCATACCGGCCCATCCTCATCCTCATAAGTCCCTAAGAGCGTCCACAATGGACGAGTAAAAGGTGGACTAAAACCATATTTGGTCAAATTTCCAATCACTGTGGGACGGAGTAAAACTAAATTTGCAAATTTTCCCGGATTTCGGAGTATATTTGTTTCGGGAAGCTAGAGTAAAACCAAATATAGTGGGGCGGACATTAAAAACGTGTCTGATGTCAGACATAAATACTATCTACGTTTGAAGCGGAGCCTAAGTTTAATGTAAATTTAATGTCCGTATAATGGTCGCGCGTTCATTAAAAATCCGCCCCTTACGGGACATAAGTTTAATGTCCGCTCCAGCATCCCATCAGGCGTAACTAAAAGATGCACTCCATTAGGCGAAACTTAAAGATGATCCCCACCATCGGGCGTAACTTAAAGATGATCTCCATCATTCACCCGTTTTCTCGCGGACATTCAAACTACTCCTGACTATAATTTGCTCCACTATCATTGTGTTCAAACACCTTCAAAACCAAATCTTTTTAATTTTTGGTATGGTTTTTGGTTTTAGTATAGGCGTACCATTGTGGATGCTCGCAAGTTTAGTGGCTTAGGATCTGTCGAGGGCAACTCTAGGCCCATGCCATGTAACAAAACTAAAGAAATAACGCACTTTCTTCACGGAAAACTTTTCTGCATGTAATAAAATATTTGATTTGTTTTAGGAAATTTCACCGATCATAATAAAAAGTTTGAATTTGGAAATTCACAATATATATATTCACCTCCTTGTCTGGCTAAAATACAAACCCAAAATCCTTACGTCCATTTCTTTGAAAATCTCTCATCATACAGTAGAACCTCCATATATTGATATTACATATATTAATAAGGGATATTTAGACTTTTGATCATAGCTTAGTAACCGGTGTTGTATTTGGGTCTCAAGAATTTGAAATTAGAGTTCAGATCGCAGGACCACGGTTGACTGTCTTGACCATCCAAAAAAGGTTAAATAATTAAAGTTACCAATTTAAATCTAACGTTTCATTTATTTACCAACTATGCCATTATCTTCTTCCCTTTTTTTAAACCGAAAAGATAGGGCAACAAATATTTAAACATATTATTAAAGTTTGGAATTTTGTTCACTTGTTCGGATCTTAAAATGGATCCTTAAGTAATTGTTCTCTCATTCCTAACTTTTTTTTGTTTTTTGTTTTGAATTTGATAAGGAGATGTATAATCAATTGTCTTCACGTTCAAAAGGAGGAGTGTTCTGTAATCCAGGATTACTACTACTTGTCAGGTTTTTGATTAGTACATGCTTGGTTGGTTATATGATTACACATCCATTAAGGATGAGTTCAAGAGAAAGAAATTTACTACTCGACTTTCGTGTCCTTTGTGTGCTTGTGATTATTCCTCATAGGCATTTTTCTTCTTTCGATCCGGTATAACTTGTTTTCTATGAATATATCTGTAATTTATAGAAATGTTGGTATACTATCTCGATTTTCTTATATGTAGGATGTTGTTTGCATAATGATTTATTTTCCGTTGATAAATCTTAATCTGTTGAAGAATCGTTTGTTTAGTACTTATCGTTGGAGTCTTCCTCGTACGAACATATTCGTCAAATGGACCAATACAGTTTCCAAGCACTCACTAATTTGATTAAACATTGTTTGATAACGTACATACTGTTTCTGAATCAATGAACAAAACCTATAGTCGATAATTGAACCGGAAACATGATGCAGAAGGTGTATTTAACAACACGTGCTACTCAAGTTTTTTTAACAGAATCACCTTTCAATAACTGACGGCGTTAATTAAATAACGATCAAGACAGTCAACCGTGGTCCTAGGACTCAAACTCTAATTTCAAACTTTCTAACACCCAAATGCAACACTGGTCACAAAGTTGGGTCCCAAATTTAAATATCCTTATTAATAACTTCTACGTATTAATAAAAATTTATGGACCCAACTTGGGCCAGTGGGAAATTGCAATAACCTCTCCAGTTTAATATTAATGATTTTTACTAGTTCCTCCTTAAAAAATTTACCTCCAAATAGTAATAATATATATTATATTAAAAAACATATTTTATATATAATTTGAGTGAAAATTGCTGGCCTCACATTGAAAGTTATACCAAAAGCTCGAATTTTAGAGCTCATGGGCCACGACCAATAAGAATCAAGGATTGACGTAGCAAATTATAATGGATAGGTAAATGTGCGCCGAATCATGCTCTTCCTGGGCCACGACCAATAAGAATCAAGGATTGACGTAGCAAAATAGAATGGATAGGTAAATGAGCGCCGAATCATGTTCTTGGCCCCCGACCAATAAGAATCAAGGATTGACGTAGCACAGTAGAATGGGTGGGTAAATGAGCGTCGAATCATTGCTCTTGGCCCCCGACCAATAAGAATCGTGGGATTGACGTAGCAAAATAGAATGAGTAGGTAAATGAGCGTCGAATCACTTTCAATATACATAACCTATTTTTTACATAAAAACCTATACGCTTACATGGATTAATTACCTTTGGGACAACCAATTTGAACCCGTGCAACGGACGGGCGCTTATATATAAAACATTTATCGACCATAGCAATGGTAAAAATGAAGGTGATGAGAGTGATGACGATTTAACTATTTTATAATTTTTATGATAACAACTTTTAATTTGTTACTGTTGCATTTTTTTCCTTGGATTAGAACTCGATAGAAACATTAATTAGATTCCAAACCGATAATCTCTCCGAACCAAGTTGAATCTGTAAAAAAAAGTAATAATTTTTTTTTTATTACGAAAATCTAATCATATCTTAATGAAACTGATAGAAGAGAAAATATTTGTCAATTGGTAACTGAAGATGATTAGTGCAATTTCAGAACTGGGAAAAAATTACAAAATTTAAGCAAAATCCCCGAATATAAAAACATTGAATTACTTAACTTATGCATTTATATCATAATAACAAATTCGGTATGACAGACTTAAACCCGTGCAACGCACGGGATCAACACTAGTATATATTTAGTTACATTAAATTTATGATTAAACAAAATACTTATCTATCTTTGTTCGAGAAAAAGTAGTAATTTTTTTGGAATACGACAACATCTTTTAACTTGTGGGTGCTTAATATGTCATCAACATAGACACCTTCTGATTGAAACCAATATATTCCCAACTTGTCTAGCATGTTTAAAGCTTCCAAGCTTCTTGGAACTACAAAATCCAAGATACATATATGCACTAGATATTGGAACTATAAAAATATATATACATCATCTAAATGCAACTACAAATACATTGGAAAAACGGAATATCTTTTGTTGTTGGACTTCCCTTTGTTCGTTTCGTCCAATTTTATGCTGAAAAAGAAGTTCAAAACAGATGGGATTTGCACCATATCGCTTAAAAAAGTTTGAGAAAAAATAATGGTGATTGAGATAACAATCAAAGTGATCAAGTATTGATATCGCCAAATCTTTCATGCCACGGATTTCTACGAGTAATAAGAACACAAAATCAGAAACGATTAGAAAGGCATGATGATCATCATCAACTTCATCAAAAATCTCTGAACATTTCAATTCAGCCAAAACTCTCATGAGATACTAGAGAAGAAATCACCATTGTCTGTTACAATTCATGAACTCAAAACATCAAATTCTTTAATAGTCAGTTGCTTGAACTTTTCACGGACACTTCTCCCTCCGCGAAAAAAAAAGTTTGAGAAACTCAGTTGGTTATTTGGATTATGAAGGAAAAAGTTAACAAAGAAGTTTGTTATCATCCTATTTGCATCATTACTCTTCATTGATAAATCTTTTAGTTTAGAATTTAAGGTTAAGTGATTATCTCGTCGATCCGTCTAATGGATAATATCTGAGTTTTTTTTTTCAAAACTAAGTGCATGTTTATTATCTAGTTGTCGATTTATTTCTCTATCAAATTTCTTTGTGGATAAACTCTGATCTTTTATCAAGTTTCTCTATTAGCTTGCCTTGGCTAATATTTTGTTCTAGTCTGTTAAAACTTTTTCTGATGTGTTGTCTTTACAGAAGCTGTTTTTCTTCTTTCTTTAGTTTCTTCTTCTCGAGCCTATTCTCTTCTTTCCAGAATTTCTTTTTAACTTTCCGCCTTGATAGGAACTAGAAGTTCTAGTCTTGTTATAATTATCCTTTTCACTGTTTTTTGCAGGGAAGGAGTTGTTGGAGCCAATGCTCGGTGGGGGCTTTCTCAAGCCAGTTTCTCTGTGGAGAGAAGGAAGGAGTTGCTACAGTCCCGAAAGCAAATCCTAAAAATGTACAGTGCACTAAAAGAACTGATACACACAAAACGACATGGTATGAGAATATTAAGAAAACATTAGTCATTATGATCAGCATGTTTCCTGCTGAAAAAAAGTTTGAGTATGGCATTAGTAAAGTGTGCGTCACCAAAATCCATCATGAAAAACTTTTCGTCTCTCTTAACTTCGATCGTATCGAGCAGCTTTATCTACATGTGGCAGTTGGAAACAAAAAAATCTAGCAGCTACATACTCGTTATAAACAAGTCATGAAACAATTCTCTAAAACCCACAGAAACTTCATAACAGCTAAAAGAAACATCTCAAGAAACAATCAAAACTCAACCCATTCAGTAAAAGATCGTAACTACTTCTGGATTCTTCAAAGTATCCTAATAATGTCGGATATTCAAAAAAAAAAACTATTTAGCTCAATTATCCAACATTCTGGAAGAAAAAGATAAGGGTCTGTTTGGTACAGTTTTGAAAAACAGTTTTCAAAAATAGTTTTCCACTGTTTTAAAAACATACCCTTTTTTCCTTGTTTTCATTTTCTAAAAATTGTTTGGTAAACTGTTTTTGAAAACAAGGAAAACCAACTAAATCGGATCAAATGTAAAGATTCGTCTAAGAGATAGTGATATTAGCCATGACTCACTTGCAGTCATTCCCCATCTCTTACTTTGTTCTGAAAAGAAGAAAAGAATAAAGAAAAGAAAAAAAGAGAAAACACAGAAAACAATAATTTGTTGTTTTCATTTTTTTGTTTTTAAAAACAGAAAACAGATATAAAACATTTTCTGAAAATGTCCTTACCAAACGCGTTTTCTCCTGTTTTCTGTTTTCTCTGTTTTTAAAAACAGAAAACTATTTTTGAAAACTATACCAAACAGGACCTAACACTCTTACGCAATCTGTCAAGAAATACATAGATTTCCTTCGCGCCTCAACTACACTTATCGATCAAGGAAAATATCCTCGAGTTGTAGTCAAGATTTTTAAGGAGATAAAGAAGAGATATGATCCGAATGGTCTAAATATTGGAGAGATGGTGTTTTCTCTAAACAACTCATTGATAGGTGCCAAATATTGCATTATTCGTTACCATTTTATTGGCACTTATCCCATTTTGCATATCATTAATCCTTTTTTTGTAATAAATTCTAGATTTTACTCTCCTCAAGGATAAATACTTCATATTATTTAATTTTGTATTTTTTAGGTTATAAATAAAGATTGGATGAGTTGGGGAGCGAAAAGAGCAAAGAAGCGGCAAAGACTCCCGCAGGAAGGAAGCGAAGATTGATGTTTGCAAGAGGCGGACCAACTTGAAGTGGACTTGAAGAGGAATAATTGTTCTTAAAGAAGATATGGGTTTGGCATACTCAAGGCCCAAAACCCTTACCCAAATCCATTTCCAATACCCAAACCCAAAACCTCTTCCATTTTCAGCCGTCAGATTGGATCCATCACTTCATCCAACGGTAGATTCATCATCGTGCATCAAACTCCGATGATCCTGTCAAACATCATAGTACTAACTCTCATCTGAATCGTTAGATTTGTTGTATCACACATCCAATGGTCGATACAAGCCTTCTCCATATTAGTCGTTCGATTCAATCTGAAGTGGTAATCCAACGCTATTGCTACGTGAACCATCAAGTTTTCTACACCCGGATCACACTTTAACAACAAATATCTTCTCCCCAACCAAACATCCCCTTCTCCCAAAACTGTCGAGCTCATCCCCTTCCTCTCTTCTCTGCAACCCTTCTCAGACCTGCAAACCCTCTCCCATCAGTCGAAGCCCCTAGTTTCTCTATCTCCATCATAGCGTCTCCTCCATTACCTAGATGCTATGATTGAGAGAGGCAGAACTAGAGCTTCCTTCACAGTCGAGCTAGAGGCCAATTGGAACAGGAGAGGGAATAAGAGTAGCACATGAAGCATGGGTCGAAGAGTGAGAGAGTTTATCAGACACGAGGTGAGTTTAATTTCATTTTTTATCAAAACCCTAATTTTGGGGAATTAGGGTTTTTGGGGGAAAACAGTGAGAAGTATAAATTAAACATTGGGTGTGTGTAATAGAGTATGCCTGGGCCAGCCAGAGCACCAATAGTTTAATTTTTAGGTTTGCAATTTTCAATTATAAATTTCATGAACTGTTTATCTCTAATTTCAATTTCATGTCCTGTTTGAATGTTAGTTTCTTATTTTTAGTTTAGATTCAATTTCAATTCCTGTCATGTTTTAGTTTTAGTTTGAGTTCCAAGTTTATGTTTGATTCGCCAATGTTAGTATAAATGTTGGTTAGTTTAATGATGTTCTAAGCTTCATAACTGAGGTGTTGATGAAGCCTATAATTCAATATTAGTTAACTCATGTTTCTAGTGCTAATTTGTTGTGCTTAAATTGTTATGAAGGTTTGAATCATCTAAGATATTGGGCTGTGATTAGTTGTACCTTAATCAGACAATTAATTCTAGGGGTTGATATCTAAGTTGACATAGACATTTCATTTTGAGATTTCCCTGGATCAATTGGTAGGCTAGAACCTTTACCTTTGTCCAAAAACCAAGGGACAGAACTAGTATGGAAGTTAGAGTGAATTAATGTAGGAAAAATGGTGGATTCAAACCTCAGCATGCCTCTTACACATCTGCATAGCTCTGAATTCTTTGTCACTGTCACTGTTAGTTTGCTAGTTTTGCATTTTACTTGAATTACATTCCCTGTTTCATGTTCCGGTTCTGTTTTTCCTGTTCTTGTTTTAGTATTTTCATGCTCCTGTTACACAAGTTATGATGTTCTAACTTCACCACTAGGGTGAGATAATACTTTGAGCCAAACTAGTAACCAACTAGGTTAGCCCTTGTGAGCCAGACTTAGCTTAGGTTAGTTAGTAAGCCTCAGCCCAGCTAACCTGTGATTGGCTGTGCCTTAAACAGACAGCCAATGCTAGGGGTTAGCTAGGGCTTTAAGGTTAGTTAACTAGCTACATGAACCATCCCTGGCCAAGAGACTAGATAGGACTTGATCCTCTTGTCCATTAGGGACAAGGGCTTGACCTAAGATTACTAGCTAGGTGAAAAGGAAGAATCTTAACCTTAGTGTTCAACCTTCATTCCACTGATTTCAACCTTACTATCTCACTGCCACTTGTTTATGTCCATATCCATTTTCACTTCACACAGCCTCATTCACTAATCATCCACTGTCCACAAATTCTCCCACTACCCTTAGGAAGAACAATTAGCAAGACCTAGATTAAGCAAATACTCCCACCAAGTCCCTGAGGACAAACCTATGCTTGCCCTGTGTTGCTTGTCGACACTGTGCACTTGTAGTAAAACCTAGTTTGTAGGCTCTTTTCACTGCCTACCGCTCATGGTCTCCAACAGGAAGATTGATAATAAGAGAAACTGTCAACCCAAAAATATTCATCATAAGATTCTCTAATGCAAGTGATTTTGCAGCGACAATATATTCTATCCCAAACAAAGTTCACGGTAAGCTCCTATCTATGGGGCTTTGGAATAGCACATCAAAACTGGAGGAGATTGACTTTGATGCTCAAGATTTTTGGATCAACTTTAAACTAAGAAGTGGTCTTATGGAAAAGGAATATGTTGCTAAAATGGTGGCGGAAAAGGTTGGGAAAATACTTACTCTAATAGGTCCTCTAAACTCTCAAGGAGAATATAATGCGCATGTGGTGGTCGATCTCAAGAAAGCTTTGGTTCACCAAATGAAGGTAATCATCATTGAAGGAGATGATAAGGAAACAATTAAACTCAATATTTTCTTCATGGGAATTCCACATGGGACTTGTCGAAGCTGCTGGCATGTACATGAAATACACAGTGAAGAAATATGTAGAGTACGACATGTGGAATACTTAAAAAACCATCCAAAGGTTTTTGTTTATGGTAATGAAAGTAAGGATGACGTGAAATAATATAAAGCAAAAGAATGCAGCTATAGAGAACAATATCCCAAGGATTTACGATAGTGAAATAGATAAAGAGGATTTTATCATTAGGGGAAGCAAAAAAAAAAAGAGTGGATATCATGGAAGAGGAAGAAGAAAAACTCGAAAAATACACAAATGAAAAAAATAAAAATAACATGCAAGTTACTGAAGATGACCTGATTGAAACTTTAAAAGGAAATTCTAAAGTTGATGTCTCTGAGTTGGAGAATGCTACAAGAAGTCTTAATATCAATGAAAATAATCAAAAGAAAAAATAAAATAATTGGTTTAGACTTCTAATCCAATACTCGATCCTTAGTAGAAGGTGTGGAAATGGTTGTGATAAAGCGGAAGAAACTATTAACAATAACTGAGAAGGTGTGGAAATGGTTGTGATAAAGCGGAAGAAACTATTAACAATAACTGGGTTGAAATTGATGGAGATGAGCATTGCCTTCCTGTTATGATGGCAGAAGACATCTTTAGAGAAGAGGAGGAAAATAATCTTGATGAAGGAAATCGTGAACATCCAGAAACAGCTCCTCAAAGCAATAACTCAAATGATGATGGGAAAGAAAAAGGAATTAGAGTTTCTACAGAGGATGGGTGTAGTAAAATATGGGAAGCTATGTTTTCTAAACCAAAGAACAGAGAAACTGAGACTGAAATTGCTCCTACCGGTGATGGTCTCAATAATCCTTCTCATGATGCTCCTATTGAGGTAAATAGTTCTTATACATCTCATTTTAAAAATTTCAAAGAAAACAAAAATCAGTTATTCATAAATTAATATTGCTTACTATTTTGGTTATTTGGTTTAAACCTTGTTATAAACATGAAAACTATAAGGGTAAGAATATGCAGAGGAAGGTAAATTTTAAAACCCAATATGGCAATATAAGTCAAATCTGTTTTCATGCAATAAAAAAAGATTTTACTTTTTTTTAAAAACCTAATTTGTGCTTATGTTTTGAATAATGAATATGACTCCATGATATTATCCGGGAATGGGAAGGTTCGTATGAGTATTAAAAAGAAATCAGAAAACTATGCATGCCCAAAATCAAATAAAAGGTTTTGCAATAATAAAAAAATAACTCGATTATGCTATTTGAGCTGTAAATATTTTATAATATTTATTAACTGCCTGTATGAAAATTTATTTCCTTTATAAAATAAATTAATTTTCTGGTTTTTCATTCAAAATGGAAATAACAAAAATTATGACTTTAAAATTCTATCATGGAACCTACAAGGCATTAGATCTCAAATAAAACAAGATCATATAAATCACCTAAACAAAACTCATGATTTGGATGTTATTTTCCTTTGGGAAACAAAAGTTGGATATCAAAAAGTTGAGAATTGTTTTAAAATAAATAAATTTAAAGACTGGTTTATTTTACCTTATGTGGGAAAATCTGGCGGTTTTGCGATTCCATGGAACCATGGAGTGTCAGCAACATTATTAAAATTTAAAAATAATATTTTTCATTTTAAAATTCTTAAAAAAAATTTAACTTACATATTACATTCATATATGGTGCTCTAGATAATGTCAGTAGAAATAAACAATGAGAATTTATAAAGAAAATTAGTGAAATAGATGCTCCCTGGGCCATTATAGGAGACATGAATTTTATTTTACATAGAGATGAAAAAGAAGGAGGAAATAATCCCCCAACTAGTAGTTTCGCAAATATCCTTCACTGTATACAAGACCTAGGGCTTGTAGATCTAAACTTTACGGGATTACCTTTCACTTGGATTAATAAGAGAAAAGGGGAAAGTAATATACAAGAACGAATAGACAGGGCCCTAGTTAACCATAAATGGTTAGAGTTATACCCAAAATCCATAAATAACCATTTAACTAGAGTGGTTTCAGATCATGCTCTGATCCTTTTAGAAACGATTCCTAGGAAGAAAAAAGGTTTCAAACCTTATAGATATATGAAATGTTGGGCAGAACATAAGGATTACAACAATGTAATCAATAATTCTATCTTTAAAAGCAAAGAAAAAGAGTATAATCTTATTAAAACTATCAAAAAAAGTAGAATGTGATCTTAAAACATGGAACAAAACTAAATCTGGTAATATTTTTAAAAATATTTCGGATATATTAAATTGTATTGAGGAATAAAATAAAAAGCATTTTGATTCGATAACAAAACATAAAATAGAAATGTTAGAACAAGAGTTAAATTCATGGTATGAAATTGAAAAAACATATTGGAGTCAACATGTAAAAGAAAAATGGTCAAAGAAAATGATAATAACACTAAATTTTTTCACCAATATGCCTCGGATAGAAAAAGACAAAATAATATTTATGCGCTTAGAGCAACTGCAGTGGACGACTAAACCCAAATTTGGTGTCGAGTGGGCTGGCGTAGTGGGACGGACCATCGATCAAAATTTGATCAAAGAGTAAAACTCGGACCAAATTTGGTCGGCGATTAAGACCAAATCCAAATATAGTCGGGCGTTTATATAATGTCCACCTACCAGACGGGCGTTGGTATAATGTCCGCCTGTAACCACGCGTTCGTAAAGTTAACGCCTGATGCAGGGCGTTGGTATAATGTCCGCCTGGATGGGGCGTTGGTATAATGTCCGCCTGAATGGGGCGTTGGTATAATGTCCGCCTGGATGGGACGTTGATATAATGTCCGCCTGGATGGGGCGTACGTAAAGTTAACGCCGCACACCCAGGCGTTGATATAGTCATATACTGTTGTTCACAAAGTTTTGAAAACTTTGCTTGGGGCGTTGTCTTTATCAACGCCCCATTTTTTTTTTTTTGAACCCGGGCGAACGTATAATCTCCGTCCCACACACCAGGCGTTGCTATAGTTCACGCCCCATACAGGCGTTATCTTTATCAACGCCCCATACCAGGCGTTATCTTTATCAACGCCCCATGCCAGGCGTAATCTTTATCTACGCTGGACGATGAAGCGGACTTTATATCAACGCGTGACCAAATTTACTCGTCACCCGCTATGCCACAGGACGGACTAAACCCAAATTTGATCTTTTTTTTTAGTCTTTGGTCTTTAGTTATGCTCGCACCACTGTGGACGCTCTTAGAAATGATTCAGGATTGTAGGTCAAAGGTCAAGAACAGGTTAGTGAATTAATTACTAAACATTTTAAGACTATAACTCAAACCTGTGGACAGGAAATAGATAACATCTTCAAAAAAATATTAAATCCAGTTATTAATGATATTGAAAATATTAAACTTAGTGAGCTCCCAAATGAAAAGGAAATAAAAGAAGCACTCTTTAATATGAATGCGTGGGGTGCTCCAGGTCCTGACGGTTTCCTCCCGAGATTTTATCAACAACATTGGAATACTCTAAAAGATGACTTGATCCACTGGGTGCAAAAAGTCTTAAAAAATAAATTTTTTGAAAAAGAAATAAATCGCACGTACATCTCCTTAATCCCAAAAACTAAAAATCCAACTGATTTCAGACCAATTAGTCTTGGTAATGCTCTTTATAAAATAGTTTCGAAAATAATAGCTAATAGACTCAAACCAATTCTAGAAAAATTAATTTCTCCGAACTAATCAGATTTTATTCCAAAGAGACAAATTACAGACAATATTGTAGTTGCTCATGAGATTTTACACACAATGAGAACTAGTAAAAGAAAAAATGGTTATATGTCAATAAAATTAGATCTATCTAAGGCTTTTGATAGGATGGAGTGGGATTTTGTTATTACAGTTTTTAAGCAATTTGGTTTTTCCAATGACTTGCAAATTAATCTATAATTGCATTGCGTCTATATCTTTTGAAGTGCTAGTCAACGGTACGCCAGGTGAAACCTTTTATCATACTAGGGGATTAAAACAGGGAGATCCTATATCTCCTTACATTTTCATAGTGTGTCTAGAAGCCTTATCTAAACTCCTACAACATAATGAACAAAATGGTAAAATTACACATATAAAAGTAACTAAAAACTTCCATCAATTACTCACCTGTTTTTTGCAGATGATTCCTTTATTTTTACCAATGCTAGTATAACTCAAGTTAGAAATATCTTGGAAACTCTTAGGATATTTATCAACTCCTCGGGTCAGGTTATAAATTATAAAAAATCCGGTGTCTATTTTAGCAAAAAAGTTGAAAAAAAACACTATAAACTTCTAACTAGAATTCTTAAATTTGGTAGAATAACAAAAAATGACTCTTACCTTGGCACACCTTTATTCTTCCATAGATCTAAACATTTTAACTACCAAAATATGCTGGATAGAGTCTATACTAGACTTCAGGGGTGGAAAGCAAAGTTCCTCTCTCAAGCTGGTAGAACTACTTAAATTAGTTCAGTAACCAGTGCAATGCCTATGTTCCAGATGATGTGCTTTATGCTTTCGAAGAAAACTCTGGATAACCTTAATGCTCTCTAGGGAGATTTCTGGTGGCAAAAAAATAAGAGTAATAAGGGAATTTATATTAAATCTTGGGACTCTATATGTACTAGTAAAGAGAATGGTGGTTTAGGAATTAAAAACCCTCATTAATTCAATTTAGCTCTATTAACTAAACTAGCTTGGAGACTCATAAAAAATCCAGATAAACTTTGGAGTATGATCCTAAAAAATAAATATTTTCAAAATTGTGATCCCTTGAATTACAAAAAAAGAACAAACAAATTCTGGGTCTGGACAAGTATCTGTAAAGGTCTTGATATAATAAAAGATAATCATAGTTGGGAAATAGGCGACGGGAAAAGTATTAGTGTGTGGGATAATAAATGGCTTCCAAATGGGAAAAGTCCTAAACCAAAAAACACGGGAGTAATTTTCTAGCAAATAAAGTTTCAGATATTATTGAGTCAAATGGTAAATGGAAATTCAACCTAATCAATAACATTTTTGATGAAAATGATGTGAAAGAGATAAAAAAGTTAGAAACTTACTCTAACATGATAAGAAGGTTAAGAAGAGATGGATAGGTACAAAAGACGGTAATGTGACTGTAAAATCAACTTATAATTACTTATGTAATAAAAATCATACTAATCTTAAAGTTAACTGGAGAGGAATTTGGAACCTAAAAGTCATTCCTAGAATTAAAATTTTCCTTTGGAAGACTCTCAGTGATTGTCTTCTTGTTAGAGAAACATTGGGAAAGTATTCTCCGATTGAAATGACTTGCCCTCTATGCAATTGTAATGAAGTTGAAACTATAGACCGTTTATTCACGAAATGCATCTTTACTGAAGCAATCTGTAGAGGAATGTCTGTTACTAAACAATTTTACTGGGCAAAGAATTTAAGCTATAAAAATTGGTGTTTGCTCTGGCTAAAAAACAGTGAAAAAAGAGAGTTTTTAGCTTTTATACTATGGTATATTTGGAGATATAGATGTAAAGTGGTGTTTGATAAGATTAAAGCTAATCCACTGGATCTGGTGGAATTGATCCAAAAAGATATAAAAAAAAAATAATACTTGGCAGCACTCGCCAAAAAAGAAATCTCGTTCCAACAAATGTGATATTCTCCATCCAAAATGTAGTTTCCCTCAATGTAGTTTATTGCAGGATGACAATTTCATTCTCTTTGATGCGGCTTTCGGGGAAAAATCAGGTAAATTTGCTTATGGTATTATTAGAATGAATAATAAAGGCATGGTGTATGACTTTGCATGAGGTTCAGGTTGGTGCTCCTGTTCAGAAGATGCAGAATCTAGAGCATGCAGAGAAGCAGTCAGTTTGACAAGAGACTGTGGTCTAGATAGGGTGGTTTTTCTAAATGATAAAAAAATGTCATCGGAAGTATGAAGGATAGGAACCCTTTTGCGGTTAACTGGAGATCTAAGTCCATTTTGCTTCAGGCTCTTCAGAATAACCAATTTTTTGCTAGTTCTTATTTCTTTTACATTAAAAGGGATTGTAACAGGATAGCTGATAAGCTGTCAAAAATCATGCTGAATTACTCGGATTGTAACATAGATTCTAGATACTGGGATGTATCAAGAAAAGATATCTGGCTAGATAAGCTAGGTAACAAAAACTCTGTTATTTCGTTTCATTAATGGTATTTTCTGCTTTCTATCAAAAAAAAATAAAATAAAAATACATTGGACAAACATTGAACTTAAACTTTTACATTTTCTATGGATACCTCTTTATATTAATAACCTCCCTATATTAATAATTTTGTAGATGCCCAAAAGTATTAATATAGAGAGGGTCTACTGTAGTTTGAAGTATGACGAATGCCAAGAGAATGAGACATACAGGAGCGTTACAAACACCGGCGGTAACTGATGAAAAAGACGAAAGAATCATGCCGATCCTTCCAGATGATATCATAGTCAACATACTTTTGATGTTACCTGTAAAATCGATATGCAGATTCAGGTGCGTCTGCAAATACTGGTGCCATAAGTTGTTTAAAGACCATAATTTTATTAAAAGTCGTCGCAAACACAGTTTTGAAAGCGAAGAAGTTCATTGCTTTTCAGTATCAAAAGAACGCAATGTCCATGCGCAGTATGAATTTTGTATGCATAATATCACAAAATCCTCAGTATTTGAAGATGACTATTACGAGTGTGTTCAGAATCTTCAGATAGATTCTCCATTCAAATCTCAAGTGGTTTTTCGTATGCGATTTCACATGCGATTGGGAGTTGTACAAGGGTGCCTTTGCATTATACTAGCATGTAATGACGGACTAAAATTGAAGTTTGGATGATGAAGGATTACAAAGTGCGAGAATCATGGGCGAAATTGTTCATTGCCCAGCTCCCTGTACAATTTACAAACCGCATAAGATATGTGAAAATATTATGGGAATTCAAAAATGGTGAAGTTTTATTGGTAACAACCGCGAGTTATGGAAGCAATACTTGTTTTGTTATATATGACTTGGTGAGCCAAAAAACTGAAGTTACGAAGATCCAGCACATTCCTACAGACGAAAAATGGAATATAGCAGCTTATCTTGAGAATCTGGTGTCAGTTAGATCAATCGGGGTTTTATGTAAGAGACCAAGAACATGCACCCAAGGATCAAGAAAATCACTACGTTTGGCGAAAAAAGCACTGCTAATTGGACGAAAGAGCTAGCCAGCATTCCGTAGCATCTGGAGACGAAAGCACGTTCAACCCTTGGAACCAGGGGTGCATACATCAAGTTCTGATTCTTGGAAATCCTTACGGAACATCGTTCCTTATGAAATTGATGGTCCTTGCTCTCATAAGATCAAAGTAGTATTTGTTTGTGGAGCTTTTCATTGGATAGCGAGGAATCTTAAAACCGACGAAACATGTGTTTTAGCTTTGAATATTAATGACGAGAGCTTCAGGGAAGTAGCACTTGCTGAACAGGTCATTGAACTATTTGACATTTATCACAAGTCATTGGGTGTTTTAGAAGGGTGCCTTTGCATGATTCTACTACGTAAAGATGGTTCTGAAATTGAAGTTTGGATGATGAAGGATTACAATGTGAGAGAATCATGGACTAAATTGTTCCTTGCCGAGCTCTCAGTAGTTCAAGAATGGGGAAGTTTTATTTATAACAACCACGATTAATGAGAGAGACACTTATTTTATTATGTATGACCCGGCGAGCCAGAGAACGAAAGTTACCAAGAACCAGCACATTCCAGGAGACATGTGGAACATAGAAGTTTAGCTCGATTGGAAGAAAAAACTAGCATCCGCTAGCATTCAGAGAGGAGTTAAGTGGTTGGACTAAGAAGATTTCCACCTTGCTACAGTTTCTATTGCATTTAACTTTTAGATTGTTTTAGATTAAAGCCCCAAATAGGCATGTGAAATTTTATCAGAACTCGAGCTAACCGATATTAATGGCTACAAATCACTAGTATAGAAAATTTTCCATATATGTACATGTAGCTACGGAAAATCCGGTAGCACACCCAAATATTAAATTCCTTATTCTTAAGTCATTTCAACTTCAAACCCCTAAACAATTTCTAGATCTGAACTTATTACTCACAAAAAATGAAATGTTAGATTGTAAATGAGACTCATGATTTTTACATGGTTCGATCTTTGAATAGATCTACCTCCATGAATTTTACTATGATTAATTGATTTACAAAGTGAGGCTCCATTAATGAGTTTTTTGGAGCTCTAGCTCTAGTTTTGGGGGAAGAAGATGATAGAGAAAATAAAATCACATCCCTTTCTCTCTCTTAGATATTTTCTTTATGTACTAGAAAGTAGAAATGAATTTATATTTGTATCTTTTGCTTACAAACTTAGTTATCTAAGTTAAGATACTATGTAAACTATTCTAGCGATGCTAAGTTACTCCACCTTTCATTTGGCGTCATGCGTCGAGTGTGGTTTTTGGTATCTATATTTTGCCATTTTTTTCTTGAGTGTTGCTTGAAGAGCGATTCTTAATAAAAAATTCGTCTTGGTGTAACTCTTTGGAGCGAGACGTGTGGTGCTTGAATGGATGGCTTTGATGTTTGTTGATGAAAGAACAAGTGAAAGAATAATAACTTGAAAAGTATATACTTGCCTCTTATTCTTTTGCGAAGTTCTGAACTTTTGTTGTTGTATAGAAATATCATTCCCGAAGTATGAAGTATGCGAAGTATGGAGCGTTCCTTAAGAAGTATAAGAAGTACTAATCCTCGAAATATATAAGAAGTATCAATCCTTGAATATGTAAATAGTATGCAAAGTATCAATCCTCGATTTTGTTGTTGTTGATGGAACGATTCATTGCTTTTGATTTTGCCCTTGTATGCTTGGTTTTTGATTCTTCATGTTGGTGAGTAGTAGCGAGATGTCATGCTATTTGTAATGAGCTAAAATTGACGAGATGGCATTTGGTTCATACACTCCATTGTTGTTGAGGATTCTTGTTGTTGACGAAATATGGAGTGTGCAAGATATCTTCATTAGTGAATATACCGAGTTTCTTCTTTTCGAGCTTTGATCATGAAAATTGGTTTTGATGATTTTCTTCCAAGTTTCCTTTTCCTCATTCTTGTACGAAGTTCATTGTAAGTGCTAGTTTGAGCTTTACCCGATGATAACCTTGTGTTAATGTTTCCTTTGATGATGACTTGACGGTATCATTTCTTGTTATTGTCTTGCCTCATTGTATCTTTTCACATGATATTGATTTATTTGTAGCTTAACGTCCTTTATATTTGATTCATATCAAATCCATAAATTTTGAAAAGATTTTCGCGAAGTGTATGATACGCATTTTCCCGTATATGTGTGCCTCCTTTTGCTTTAGTAGATGAAGGAACTAAACCTATCCGAAGCAAAAGTAATATGCTTCTTTGTTCTTGCTATTGCCCTTGTTTTGGTTGATGTATATTACTACTAGATAGCGAAGTATTGATGAAATATCCTCCCCTGGTTCATATAAACGCCAAGTATCCTTAGAAGTATATAATCCGAAGCATAATAAGTACCCTTAGTTAACAATCTTCAAGAAGCATTCGTGGTGATAAGTATTGTCTTCAAGAAGTACTAATAAGAATTCCCAAAGTGTACTAGACATGATGCATGTTTGATGTATGCAATTAATATGTCCTTTATGTAGGTGATGAGTGAATGCTATATGTATGAAATTATATGCTTTTTCTATATGTATGTGATGAGTGGATGCTAAATAAAGATAATATATGTTACTTAGGTCATTGAGTCTCGAGAGTATTGATCTCACTTTGTGTTGTTCCAATTCCTCATCACATGGCTTTGGTTCTTCGCGTATTCACAGCTCTTCGCATATTCATTGCTCCTTGCATGCTCATTTTCTTTGCCTCATCTATCTCGCTTTGGCTCCAAGTTAGGTTACAATCTTGTTCCTTTATTATTAGTATCATAGCAATAATATAATCATAGTAATATGGATATTTATTCAAATCATACTACAATTGTAAGTATTTTGCATGCAATAAAGTTTTCTTGAAATTTCATGATATTTAGCTTGGAAAAATCATGTCTTTTATTTCATTTTTCTCGCATATTTTTTCATTTTCTTCGTGCCTCATTAAGGTCTTACTTCTTCTTTTCGACTTTCTTTCTTGTACTTTACGAGGTCATGTGCTTGCCTCTTGCTTTTATTTCATATTTTGCCTCTTGTTTTTCATATTATTTTTCCTCTTGCTTTTCATATTATATTGCCTCATGTTTTCATTTTATTTTGCCTCACATCTCTCATTTTTCTTCCTCCTTTCCTTCGATCACGAACTGTTACTATGAGGTCCTAGTGTGCCTCTAAGTTAAGGTTTTATTTTCTTCTACAAGTTGCATAGGGTCTTACCAGCCACGACAAGTCTTACCATGCTCCAGTTCTTCTGCTCGTTTGCCTCTTGTCTTCGGCCTTCCCTGCACTTCTACTAGTTATCTAGAGGTCTTATTTTGCCTCCTAATTAAGGTATCATCGTGCCTCACCCCGTTGTTCGGGGTATTTTTCGACGAAGTCTCAAGCAGTCTTTATTCTTGCGAATTAAAGATCCATCAACCTCGCCTTAGCTCACTCATTGAGGTCTTACTTCGCGACAATATCACAGGCCTACTTATTCCCATGAATAATAGCCCCGTAACATTGCCGTCTTTATTTGGTCACTCACCTACCTAATCTGGATGGTGTCGTCCCTTTATATTCACCCTGATTACCCTCTTTCTTTCGGGCTTGGTATCAGTTGTTTTCATGACTTCTTATCCCTTCGCCGATATGGCTCATGGTTACGAAGTCACACCCTAGGTGGGGTTGCTTTCGGACCGAGTGCAGAAATCATACCAGGCCATCTACTATCTTCACTTGCTACGTTTTTGCACACTTTACCGAAGGCCATCATAAAAGGGACCCTCGGCGAATAGGTTTTATCATTGCCCCTATCTATCTCTCTGAGGGTAGTTCATGACGCGCGTTAGGTATTATTATTACCTCTTGCTTCATGTGCGAACTAGGTTGCACGCCATGAGTTCTCAGCCTTCCTAAGTAATGGTTTTATGGTCTCCCTAGAAACCGTTTTATTTTGTGGGTCTTATCAGCCTCCTAATGCGAGGTCTTACTTGCCTATTCGTGAGGTCTTATTTTGCTCGAATATTTTTTTTCTTTATTTGCTTGTATTTTCTTCTCTTTGTATATATGGGGACTTATCTTTGCCATTTTCTTTGATCTTATTTGGCTCGTAGCCTTCTTCTCTTATAGTTCATGCTTGTTGCTTTGTGTTGCTGCTGTGTTTTGGAGAGTTTATAACTTTATCTCGCTATGATAGAAATTCGCTACTGGCATATGAGATGGTATTCTCGTTGTTGAGTTTGCCAAGTGGTTGCTCATTTTGTTTATCCAGTCAGCATATTTCGTCATTACTGGTCCTACTGAGCTTATGACTTGTTGTTATTCTTGATCTTTAATTTTTCCACCGTTTATTCATTTGCTCATCTTCTTGTTGACGCCGTGTTGCTGTTGAGAGTTTGGTCTTCTTTGAAGTCTTTGGTTCGCTGGCCTTGTTTTGTCTTCGCTGGTTTGCCATGCAGTTTAACTTATGAAGTATTCTTTGCCATAATTGCTGACGAGATGAGTTGTTGTCTTCGCTGGAGTGATCTGGACATCGGAGTATGCAAAATGGATTCTAGCGAGTTGATTTGCTTACTTCTTCGTTGATTCTGCGAGCTATCACTCTTCTTTGGGTTTTCCCGAAATAACTGAACCTTTGGTCGAATTATAACTGATTTTCTGTAAACTCTTCGTTCGCTGATGAGGTTCCAGCGAAGTGAGCTATGGCTTTGTTAAATTCTAGTTCCCGACAAAGTATTCCTTCGTTTACTTTCTGTTTGCTTGTTGCATGCAGTTGTCGCGAAATAGCTTCTGGGTCGTTGTTGCTAACGAGATGAATTCGATTACCCCTTCTGCATTCTCCTTCAATTCAGGTTAAACTGTTGATCTCTTCTTGACTCATCTTCTTCTTTCTTTTACTCGTTCCCCTTGAACTTATGTTGATCTTTAATGATGAACTGAGAATAAACGTTCTATGTAAGTAACTATAACGATTTTGAGTTGATTTTCTTCGTCGGAGTGTTGCTATTCCGAGTTGGATAGGTGACGAAGTACAGAGCCGACTTGCTTTGACCTAGTATATCTGTTGATGGTCCGCAACTTACTACTCGTCAATTCCTTACACTTGTTATATTGGAAGGTTGTTGTTACTGGGTGATGGAACTTTACTTTTCCTGTGAGTCTGCTAGCTCTTTTTTCGTTATTTATTAGATGGTTGCTCGAGTTAAACACTCTTTAGCGCTGTTAGGGTTCTTCGCCATGCTAGTATTCTTCGCTATTATATATGCCCCCTGACGAGATAAGATTGTTGATGAAAGAAGTTTGTCATATTTCTCTTCGCTCATACCGTTTTCTCCTCGCTCTTCAAGTGAAGTTTAACCTCGTAACTAAATTAGCTGTTTGCAGAAATTGTTTACGTAAATGTGCTGCTTCGAGTTGTTTCTTCTCTGGAACGAGATGGCTGTAGTCACGAGGTAAATTTTCTTGAACTATGGTTGTGTTGTCGAGCAGAACCTAATTGTCGACGAAATAAACTTTCCAAAAGCTTTGAGCTTTAAAATTCATCTTTGAGCCAAAATGTAGTTATGAAAAATCCCATATCACATCCAAATACTAAACTCCTTGATCTTAACTCATTTCAACTTTAAAACCCTAAAACAATTTCTAGATCTAAACTTATTACTCACAAAAAAAAATGATGATAAAAGTGCTAGATTGTAAACGACACTCATGAATTTAACATGGCTTGATCTTTGAATAGATCTACAACCTAGTATTTTTAGTAGGATTAATTGATTTACAAAGTGAGATTCCATTAATGAGTTTTTTTGGAGCTCTAGCTCTAGTTTTTGGGGAAAAAGAAGATGATAGACAAAATAAAATAAATCCCTTTCTTTCTCTTAGATATTTTCTTTATGTACTAGAGAATAGAAATGAATTTATATTTGTATCATTTGCTTACAAATTAAGCTATCTAAATTAAGATACTACGTAGACTATTTTACATCTGCTAAATTATTCTACCTTTCATTTGGCGCCATGCGCTGAGTGTGGTTTTTGGATATTTACGGTACAAATATTGATTACAGATCAAATGTCAGCTTCATTTCTATACAAATTTTCCACTTGCTAAAATTACAAAGCGACCGAAAATCCTATGATTAATGTCTTAAATGACAATTCTCGCATACGAACTTCCAGAACAACACGCAGGAGGAGTCAATTTGGAATTACGAACAGTAAAAAAAAGGTTGTAGTTGGGATAATAACGTTGGGGTTGGGATAAGTCCGTAACGAGAATAAATAAAGAACCTAGTGTACGTAAAACGCACTTTTTTGTTTTAGGAATGGGGAAATTAGGGGGAGACCCAAAAATAATAATATTCTCATTCTCAGGCCCACAATTAATTTTTTATACCGTGACACCCATAATTATTTCTCTGACACCCAAAATTATCCAAAATTATTAAGAATTAATACATAACTCGTTATGCATACTATTTTTTCAGGCATAACTCGTTATGCAGCCTAATTTTTCAGGGGTATAATTGACAATGCAACTTGGACATAACATATCAAAAAATCCGCGCCTTAGAATTTTATAAATTTTATATCGTTGGAAATCTTTATAAAAGAGCTACGCAACGAGTACAAACAAGAATATCAAAATTTTGTTTTTAATGAAAAAATCGGAGGTGATTCTCATTTTAGGGAATTTTTTTTGAAAACTTGATACTTCACCATTATGCAGTCACCAAAAACGATGCATAACACCTTCTGCAGACGCATAACGAATTATGCAACCATTTTCTCCACTGCATAACACATTATGCATCTGCATAACAAAGTTATGCATCTATAACAAATCATGTAGCCATTGTATTAGTGCGTAACTACATAAAAAAATGATGCATAATGCATTATGCATCTATTTTCTCGATGCATAAAAGATTGTGCAACAATTTTTTCGATGCCTAATGCATTATGCAACCATATTTTCGAATGCATAACAGGTTATGCATCTATTTTCGCGACTGCATAACATGTTATGCAGATATTATTGCAGGTGCATGACAAGTTATGCAGTCTTTTTTTTTGTTGGCTTTAATAGTGACAAAATTTTTGCTGCATAACGTGTTATGCAACCGTTTTCTGGACTGCATAACAAGTTATGCAACAAATTTTGTAAATGCATAATAGGTTATGCATCCATTTTGTAGATGCATAATAAGTTATGCATCCATTATGTAGATGCATAATAGATTGCACAATTGTAATCCATGCATAATATTAGTGCTTCCACACACAGCTTTTAAGAAAATACGAATGGACCTTCCCAACTGATGCATAATAAGATATAACAAGTCGGTCAAATGAATTACCATAATAAAAGGTCGATATTCATACTTTGCTTCTATGCATTTTTTTTAACTCAATCTGATAGGCTTGCAGATCATCGAGTGTATTCTTGCATTCATGGATATGCTACTTTTTATAATCTCATTTCTCACTGTTGACTGCAGCAGCTACCAGAACCCAAATCCATGTGCATCTTCCTGGTCACAGACCATCAATCCACAATTCAACCACACTAACTCATCCACTCTTCTTGCGCACAACCACCACCAACACCTTGCCGCTCCTTCTTCCCATTTCAAATCCCCATCGAGATAACACAACAACAACAACTACTCTCTGTGGCTTTCTCTCCCAACAGTTCACCATACAAACTCCTTCATTAAGAAACTAGTCACAGTTCATTCAGGACTTGCAAACGTGTGTTGTGTATTGTGTTTGTTATGTAGATATGTCTGCTGGTTTTATTTTGATCATTCCCATACCTCCTTCCCTGCAGTTAATCGTACATTCAAGACAAACCCACATCTCTTGTCACCGACAATCTCTAAACCAAGCCAAGTACAAATCTAATTCAAACCCAAGTCTCCAATTCTTTGTAAACTCTCAGACCTTGAATATCTCATTCCATCATTCATCGACAAAAGTTAATGGAAGCAGTTCAAAATCCAGATCCTCTTTCTTCATTCAAACAAACTACACAGCACCATACAGACTCGTGCAATTCAGACTCATCTTGATGTTCATCCTTCTTCTCTTGAGTTCATGTTCCAGCTCTATTTCAAGCTGAACTTAAACAGATTCATTACCCATCAACGACATCGATATAAACTGATCGATTCAGTAACGAAATTAAACAAATTCATTACCGAACTTAGAATTTGTTTACTTCGTCGCAAAAATTCCCAATTTCATTCACTTCTCAAGTCTCAGCATTCAAGTTCTCAACTCCACATAACTTTCTCAAACAAAATAAAAGGTCGATATTCATACTTTGCTTCTCTGCATTTTTTTTTAACTCAATCTGATAGGCTTGCAGATCATCGAGTGTGTTCTTGCAGTCCTGGATATGCTGGTTAGAAGAACAGAAAAGAACGAAACCTAATTTTAGAAATTCTGGGTGTGAGAGATATTTTACCCTAAAAAATGGGCGCGCGCCTGAGAATTTCTGAGCATGGGTTTCATAGTGGGAAGAATCTGTAAAATGGGTCTCCCTGTAGTTTTCACTTTAGGAATACTTTCTCGAGATAGAATGGTTGATCCTTTTTTTTTGGAAATTCATCAATTATAGAAAGAGGTTCGTATTTGAAAATACACAGAGTATATATATATATATTTAGCTCATGTACAACCAAAATACAGACCGAGAATTTTTCCGTCTATTTCTCTGCGCATCTCATTACAGTTGGAACTATGACGAATACCAAGATAAAGAGAAGAACGCAGGTAGTAGAAGATGTAGAAGAAAAAAGAATCTTGCCGATCCTTCCGGATGATATTGTTCGGAAAATTAGCACCCCGGGTGCAGCGGAACACATGATCACATCACAAACGTGAGAAAAATAATAAGAAATAGACAGAAGATAAAGAAGCACACAACCACAACACAAGATATACTTGATTCACCTTTACAGGCTACATCCACGGTCAACACCACTAGAAAAACTTCCATCAAATAAAAGACAATTACATGCTCTTTCCGCAACCCAAGAAAATACCAAAGAGTCGAGAACTTCATTGAAGAAACCATAGAAACCAACTCTTTAACATTCACCAAACCAGCCTCGTGTCTTCTCTTCTACACCGTCTTCACAGTTGCTAATAACAGAGGAGAAACATGGAAACACTAGAAACTTGGTTTAGGACAAAGCCCCAAACCCTAAACACTCTAAAACACCAAAATCCCGTCTCTACAAGTTCTTTTCTCACAACGATATTGACCTTCACGGTAGCGCACGACCCTCCCTAACAAAGGGACCAAAATCCTAAGCACAAGGATTTACCACTCTTCTAAGTTGGATTATATACAAACCTACAATTATAGTAATACATATAGAGAACACAAACTTGGCCACCAAGTATTAGTCTCCAACTAGGAAACTAAACTCTTCCCTAAACTCTATATGACCTAGGTAAGGAAACCCAGTCAATGTGGAAAAGTCCCAAAGATAGGAAACTCACGGTTTTCCTAACAATCTCCACCTAGGATCATACTTTCAAGCATGAGACGTTCACAGGAAATTACCTCCATATTCCACCAGAGTTATTCACCATCTCCATATACCCGTAGAATTAATTTTGAAGCTCAAGCAACTTGCATCTTCATAGAACCATCCCTTCGACCAAAACACCATGACATTGATAAAAGTCTTCAAACCAATTCTTTATGAAGAATACTTGTGAAACTGGTCACGCTTCACAAACACCATGAAAATCTTCTACCACCATCAATGAATCCTTGCACAGACTCCACCATTGATCACCAAGAGAACTATCCAGAAGAATCACCGCTAGCTCCACCTAACTAGTTAGCTAACAACATATTGAACTTTAACCCAAAAATGAATAATTAGTTTCAATATCATACTCCAGCACATGTCATGATTACCGTGAATTACATTGTTTGTCGATAAAGTGAACGCAATGCCCATGAATTTTATATGCATATCACAAGTTCCTCATTATTATTAGAATTTGAAGATGACAACTATGAGTGTGTAAACACGGATTCTCCATTCAAGTCTCAAGTGGTTGATGATACAAGTACAGAAGGGGTTGACTTTCTTAGTTCTCGCAAAGGATGGATAATGATGAGTAGCCTTACGGATTACAATAATCTTTGCCTCTGGAACCCATGCACTAAAGAGTTCAACGAAATAGTAATTCCAGAAATTAAAACTGAACAAGAAAAAAAAAAGCGTAAGCAGTGTTACGTATGGATTTGGTTATGATCGTTTTACGACGATTACAAAATTGTGGAAGCTACCTCTTATGGGAGTAATTCTTCAGGAGTTTATCATGGTTGTCAAGTTCAGTCTATACATCAAGTTCTCATTCTTGGAAAACCTCACCCAACATTTTTCCTTACCAAATTTATGGGTTTCACAATATGGCTGAAGTAATATCGTATGTGGAGCTTTTCATTGGATAGCTGTGAACCTTCAAAACAAAGAAACGTGTATTCTAGCTTTTGATATCCATGACGAGAACTTCAGGGAAGTAGCACTTACTAAAGAACTATATTACACTGAGAAATTTAGTAATCACACGCCATTAGGTGTTTTACAAGGGTGCCTTTGCATGATACTACTATGTAATAAGGATTCCAATATTGAAGTTTGGATGATGAAGGATTAGAAAGTGAGAGAATCATGGACTAAATTGTTCATTTCCCAGCCTGATGTATCAGTAAACTCCATACACTATGTGAAAATATTGTGGGAATTCAAGAATGGTGAAGTCTTGTTCGTAGCAACAGCAATACTTGCTTTATTATATATGACTTGGTAAGCCAAAAAACTAGTTACAAAGATCAGGATATTCCAGACGACAAAAAATGGAATATAGTAGCTTATGTTGAGAGTTTGGTGCCTCTTAGCTCAATCGGGTTTTCACGTAAGAGACCAAGAACATGCACCCAAGGATCAAGAAAATCAATATGTTTGGCGAATAAAGCACAGCTAATTGGAAGAAAGAGCTAGCATCCCCTAGAATTTGGAGAGGAGAGATAATTTAGCTTTCAAAGCGCCTGCAATCCTTGGAACCAGGGGTGCATTTTTATCATTGTATGCCTGTATTATTGAGATGCTTATCACATTTACGTTTTTAGGGTTCATAAAGAAATGGGGTTCATAAAGAAACTTAGTAACTTGGTCGCGGGGAAGAAGGGAGTCTCGAATCCCTCTAAAGAAGCAACAAAGATATCCCGTTCCCCTAAAATGTTAGCATAGAACATGGAAGATAAAGTGTAGGTAGAAGAATGCTCGGAGGAGGAAGATTTTACTGACAGTAAATTCGAGAGGCTAACTATTTCTCGGGAAGAAAAAGCGTTAAAAAGGACTTTGGTAGTACTTGCAAGACTGAGATGTGAATGTAGCATGATTCATTTGAAGAAAAAGAAAAGTTGCACCAAATGTAAGCCACAATATTTAAATAACATTAAATAATTATAAGAGGGTTTAGAAATTTCAGTATTACACGATAGATAGTCCAAACTAAAGTAGGATTGGATTGAAGAGCCATGATTCTATATAACTTACGGATATTTTCTCAATAAAATCATTTTCTCACCTCTTCCACGCTATTTGATGGATTAATTTATATGTTTGGTGAAGCGAGCAACATATTTATAAAAGCAACTCTTGGGTTAATACCCTCGTGACAGATGAAATAATATTATAACTGTTGGAAATAATCAGTTTTGTGAATAAATAAAATATGATGCCACTTTCTTTAGTTTATAAAAATATTCTCTTGTCTCCCACATGCTTGAAGGCACAACTTTTTCTAGGAATTTTGTCCGATTCTCTCCTTGTTTTGTGCATTTTTTTTGTCTTGTTTTTGCAAAAAGAAATTTAAAACTCATTTTTCAATTTGAGAAGAAAAAATTATAACTCTTTCTCTTCACGTATGCTTTGTTAAAACAAACACTTTGTAAACCATTCTACTCATTGTTTCTCTTTTCAGTTTACACAGAATAATATCTCGTGTTTGGAAAAATATTTTCTTATAAATATGCATGAGGAGAAATATTGCTTTAATCTTTATATGCATGCAGATTTGTTTATTCCTACCATGACACTTCTCTTTAAAACTGTTTTGAGAATCTTCCTTTGCTTCTCAATCTAGTTATCAAACGCATTGGATTTTTTTCTGAAAAATGAGAATCTTTATCTCTTATTTAACGTTCAAGACACTAGATAAAGAAGAGTT
Source organism: Papaver somniferum (assembly GCF_003573695.1). Classification (NCBI taxonomy): domain Eukaryota; kingdom Viridiplantae; phylum Streptophyta; class Magnoliopsida; order Ranunculales; family Papaveraceae; genus Papaver; species Papaver somniferum. The sequence goes on from NW_020620381.1 coordinate 3,419,362, forward strand.
CTTCTTTACATTTTGGGAGGAAGTAGGAGAACAGAAAAGGAAAAGAAAAAAAGAAAAAAAAACTAGAACTGTTTTTAGCAGATAAAATAGAGAAAAACAAGAGGAATTACTTCTCTTATTTATTGGTTTTTGTTTTGAGAGACAAGCTCAACTTCTTTCTCCATGGTTTCTGAAAAACAAGAGTTTTCTCTGTTTGAGTTTGTTTTCTCACCGCCAAGTTCTTAAGACGTCCTCTTGTATGCTACAAGAAGGAATGCTAAACGATAGTTGTATCCTGGAGACAACTCGTAAATGAAGCTACAACATATCTTTGTTTGGAGAAGTAGCAGTCAATATTTTCTTTAGGACAGCGTATCATATATGTGCCTCTAAAGAAGATTATCTCTTAACTCAAGAAGATTTTGTTAAGTTAAAGTTTTGTTAAGTTGTAGAGTTTCGAGTTTATCTCTTAACTCAAGAATATTTTTGTTGTATGATTTTAACATAAATTAATAGAGATATTTATTGTTAACTTAACCAAGTTTCATAATTTTTGGAGTTGTAAAAGTATTTTTTACATATTTTCCAAAACTGTAACACGTTTCTGAAATATCTGACGAGCAGAAAAAACTCTTTTGAAAAATCAACTTTTCTTGCGTAACCTTAAGCTTTTGGAAATATTGCTCCAAATAAGATATTTAGTTTCGGGTCTTATCTTTAAACCCCTTTTTGATTTATCTGATTTGGATATGCTTTTTGGGAGATAAGGTATTTGGAAAATTGTTGTGCATGTCTGTCCAGAAAATGTGAAATGTGTGTAATCTCTTGATTATGTCTACCAACCTTTGATTAGTGATTTTCTATCACTTTGGGCATATCATGGAATATTTAGTAGTGATTACTTAGAGGATATTTAATTGAAATTGAATTATCATGATAACTTAAGCATGTATCTAGCAAACAATTCCTATGACAAGCAATAATATTTTGTAGAGGTAGATTTATATTACTTTGTCAAGGAATAATATGATTTTGATAAGTTGTATATCAACTTTTTTTATGTTCAAAATTACTTGGATCATATATGTTTTGTGTAACATCAATTTTCATACATCACATGTTTGCTTAATAATGGTGATGCAAAAAGTAAATTGTGTGTTTAAATTGATTTGTGAATGCACAAAGCATTTGGTTTTAATTACCAATATTTTGCGACCTACTAATGATTGGTTGAATTTAATGTTGAGGTACAATAACTTGATCCAACAAGAAGGTTGGTTAATGTTGGGAGTGCTAGAATGCGTGCTCCAGAAGAAACGTGCTTGTCTTCTACCAAAATAAGGTATGAAAACAATTCTTTGAGAAAATAAACTATCAAAAACAGTTGAAGGAAAAATAGGTAAAAAGATTACAGGTATGGACACCATCATTCTCCACATGTGCATTATGCTTTAAATATAATTTCCAATAGTTATCTACCTTACTATGAGATATGATATTTGGAAATAAGTTCATGTAATGCTTTGAATTGTTAACATGATAGAACATGAGGAATTAATAGATAAAGTGAAACTCGTATGCTATTAATTGACAATGAATACATAAACACGTTAAATCATAATGTTGGTAGAATACCATGATTTAATCATGCAGAGAGTGTTAAATGACGCAATATCACGACGTGTTAAGAAATCTCGATAATTATGGAGGTGTAAAATAAAAAATATTTATTTTGATCTCTCAAGAATATTTTACAAAGTGCACAACCTAATTTTTGTGTTCTTGACTTGTATACCTAAAATGTGGGGGTGTATTGGCTATTTCGCCTCCCAAGAAAATCAAAATTTTGACCTAAGATTATGGATTTTGCATTCCTAACCTATCCTAAGCATGCTGGTGCATATAGGTTAATGGTCATAGTATTTGACATTGATAACATTGGTATGACCGTTGTAGTGCAATCTAGAGATGCTTTTTTTTATCATATAATTCCTTTGAAGATTGGACCTCGAAAAAGGGACCATGCCAGTCTCGAATATGTTCCTTCGACTAGTCAATCCCGTCTCAAGATGTTGACACTAAACATAGTAGAAGTAAGAGACTTAGAAGTTAGACAAGTTTTAGCCTCGTGTATGTGACCTTTATTGTAGAGTCTAGACACTGAACCCACAAGGAAGTTATATGTTCTTCTGAATAGTCTTCAAAAGGAGACCTTGGTAGATGGGACTGTAGATAAATACCTAATATGGTTATGGATAAAGGTTATGACCAAAAATTAAGGAATAAATTTCTTTGACACTTATTCACCTGTCACTAGAATCACTTTTGTTAGGATGATGATTATTATTGCTTTTATTCATGATTTGAATATATACATCAGATGGATGTTAAGACTGCAATTTTAAATGGTGAATTGAATGTAGAAATTTATATGTACCAACCTAAAGGTTTTTGTTGTGACGACAAAACATGCAAATTGATTAAATTTCTGTATGGTTTGAAAAAGCACCTAAACAGATGAAAGAAAATTTGATCAACGATATCTAGTGGTTTAAGATTAATAAATCAGATAAATGTGTTTATATTAAATCCGAGGATGATGCTTATGTTACTGTATGCCTGCTTGTTGATGATATGCTCATATTAGACAGGTTTTTATTAATACCACTTAAAATATGCTGAATGAGAATTTTGACATAAAAGACTTAGACCTTATTGATGTAATCTTAGGGATAAAAGTCAAAGACACGTCTGATGAGTATAGACTTAGTCAATTTCATTTTTCTCAAACCATACTAAAGAAATTTAGTCACGCTGAGGTTAAACATGCTTCTGTGATAAAGAACAAGGGTGACGGTGTTTCTCAAATTTTGGGTATTCTTGCATAATAAACAGTCTTATGTAATTGATTAATTGTATAAGAATTGGTATTTCTTACGTTGTAAGTAGTTCGAGCAGGTACACTTGCAACCCTAAGCAGGATCACAGGAATTCTCTCAACAGAGTTTTGCGCTACTTGAGAGGCACTTTAGACTTTTGCTTAACTTTTGGGAAAAATCTTGCTGCGAAAGAACGGTGTTGTGATGCCAACTGGATGTAGGACTCAGATGAGTCAAAATCCACTAGTGGGTACATCTTCACACTTGGAGGTCCGTCTGTGTCATGGAAGCTATACAAACAAACAAGTATATCTCGATCCACTATGGAGTCAGAGTCTATAGCTTCAGAGAAAGCACAAGATAGCGAAGAAACTACTTTCTACTGGTATAATCTCTCTTGAATTTGTATGGTCCAAGGATAATATTGCAGTTCCTTTGACAAAAGGTTTATAAAGAAAGGTAGTTACCTCTACATTGAAGGGGATGGGACTTAAGCTCATAAAAATAAAACACCATGACGGATACTCAACCTTGAATGAGACAACTAAGTTATGGTGATATCGAGATAACATTATCTTTGTCCCTCCCTATGGTGTAACTGTGTGATAGTGCCACCTGCATGAGATATGATGATCTGTTGAGATCTTAATGGGTTCCATGGCTTTTTTTAAAAGGTGGGGTATGGCAGGACACTCTTGATGGACTCACCTATGTGGATGTTGGAAGTGGGGCCACTTCCTATGAGAATTTGAGCTGATTCTCTAGAGACATTCATTAAAACCAGGATTTAGCCCATGGCAAATACGGGCACAACCGCAAGAGCTTGGTCGTTTTTGTTGGATACATCAAGTGTGGTTGTTATTTCTGAATTGCATTCACTGTTGGAGGTTCAATACATTGTGTTCACCGTTGCAACAAGTGTTTCTGGTATCTTCTCACTAAGTTAAGGTTTAATCTTTGGGACATCTTAGTCTAATTTTGATCTCTCTCGTTTTCTCGCTTTTTATCAATATGTTTTGTCATTCATGTGGGGATTGTTGGAAAAAATCAGTTTTGTGAATAAATAAAACATGATGCCATTTTCTTTAATTTGTGAAAATATTTTCTTGTCTCTCACATGCTTGATGGAACAACTTTTTCTAGAAATCTTGTATGATTCTCTCCTTGTTTTATGCATTTTCTTGTCTTGTTTTTGCAAAAGAAACTGAAAACCCATTTTTCAATTTGAGAAGAAAAAACTATAACTCCTCCTCTTCACGTATAATTTGTTAAAACAAAGACTTTGTAAACCATTCTACTCATTGTTTCTCTTTTCAGTTCACATAGAACAAAATCTCGTGTTTGGAAAAAATATTTTATTATTAATATGCATGAGGAGGAATCTTGTTTTAATTTTTATATGCATGCAGATTTGTTTATTCATGTCATGACACTTCTCTTGGAAACTGTGTTGAGAATCTTCCTTTGCTTCTCAATTTAATTATCAAGCGCATGGGAATCTTGTCTGAAAAATCAGAATCTTTGTCTTTTATTTTTAACGTTCAAGACACTAGATAAAGAAGAGTTCTTCTCTACATTTTGGGAGGAAGTAAGAGAACAGAAAAAAAAAAAAAAAAATAGAAAAACAAGAGGAATTACTTCTCTTATTTATTGGTTTTTGTTTTGAGAGAAAAGGTCAACTTCTTTCTCCATGATTTCCGAAAAAACAAGAGTTTTCTCTATTTCAGTTTGTTTTCTCACTGCCAAATTTTTAGGGCGTCCTCTTGTATGCTACAAGAAGGAATGCTAAACGATAGTTGTATCCTGGAGACAACTCGTCAATGAAACTATAGAATCTCTCTGTTTAAAGAAATAGTAGGCGATATTGTCTTTAGAACAGCGTATCATATACGTCCTTCTATCATATACGTCCTTCTATCAATTTTTGCTATACATGCTACTCGACGTGATGCATCCACCAAATTCCTACAAATCAAGCTAAATATCACTTGTGCTTATTCAATTTATTTTATTTATTTTTGTTAATATCCCAACAAAAATACAATACTGGTAAAAGCAAGTTACATGGAGAAACCTTTGGCACGAATCATAAACAAAACGTATTCCATTCTTAGCAGCTAAACCATCAAAAACTTGATAGTTAAGCCTTTAGTTTAAGGAAGTGTTATGAAAATCTTCTCAATTAAGAACAACAAACTATATACATGTATTCTCCTTCGAACCAGAGCTTCCTTTGCATGATACTGCTATGTAATGAAGTTTGGGCGATGAAAGATTACAAAGTGAGAGAATCATGGAGTAAACTGTTCATTCCCCAACTCCCGCAATATTTGTAAACTAGAACTTCACCCGTACCGTAACGACACGGTTTTCGTAGTAAGTAAATAAAATTATGTCAATTTAAACTCTTGTCATTCTTTTGTTGGCTCTATAAAGTGACAATTTTTCCTCATGTTTTTTAATTGTTATGTTTTTCAGAGAATTACTAGGTTGACCGAAATATTTGTCTCGAAAAAATCACCAGGTGAAACATGTAATAGGATCAACTGAAAATCTTTACTATCCCTATCATCGTTGGGTGTTTCTCGAGTTATTTTTCGAAAAAAATTATGATCAGCTTTTACAATTGTTTCTTTTGTATCAATAAGTAATAACCATCTTATTTTCAAATTAAAAAAATCACCACAACTTCAATAATAATGTTACATGTTTCCTAACGACATAGACCGACACAGTGAACACATGCACGACCATCACCAGAACCACCCATCACCACTACCTTTTCCACCACCAACATTATCGTCACGGGCTCCATGCACTAACACTCACAAAGATCACCCCAATCATCTGTAATGAGCATAAATAAATTTATTATTTATTTAATGAAAATATATTATCAAGACATTTATAACGATAGATTAGTAAAATATTTATTATTTGAAGTTAATGATACAATAATGATGTAAACAACTACAACCATGATTTATCTTTTTCCTAAATAAATCTCAGTTGCTCTTTATCTTTTCTAACTTGTCACAAAGGCAACATTTAGATTAATACATTAAAAAAATAATTTACAGTTTTTTTTGGTATGGTAATTTTTTCAGTTATAACGTGTTATTTATCTTGGTTTGGTATCTAACTTTCAAAATGAGCTTTGTTACTTTATAGTCCTCAATTGTTCATCTTCTTCCTTGTCCGGACCCGATAAAAATCTGGCCTATAATGTTTATTATAAATTTTAAAAAATAAAATTAATAAAATTTGATTAGAAGATAGATACTCAATTTGGTAGTAAAATCAGTTAGGATTCATTCACGGGGGGGGATTTAGAGTTTTGACAAATCCGGCAGGAGATTCAGACCGAAACTAGCCGTTCCACACAACCAGATAACCGAACGGCTAGTAGAGTTAGCCGTCGGGGAGAGAAAAGGGGCGTTTAGGAGAGAGAAGGAGTCGTACCGTTCTTGGTTAAGATTCATGGAGTTGGGTTGTTAATTTTTGCCCACATTTCGGTGGAGAAAGAAGCAAAGGTGGGTGAAGAAGAAAATGGTCGGACGCCGGTATGTGAAGCAACATATGAAATATAAGACAACAAATAGAGAAAGCATCCCAGAGAAAAAAACAAAAGATCCTCCTCCTCCGCCACTTTAGATTTCCATTTAGATATTTCAACTTCGACGATACAAGTATCATCCAAGAGGAACCCATTATTTGGACTGTAAAATTCACCTAGTGTCATGGAGAGTCCATAACTGTAATATCTTTAAGATGGGTTAAATTCCAGTTTTAATTCTGAAATCAAAACAACATAGCATTTAGTCATTATAAGTTATATGATATGCTGGAATTATAACCATAATATTATAAAAGATGAGAAGAGAATGAACGAACCTGTTTTCATTGTTTCCAAGTCATCCTTTTGATCAATAACAGACAGAGTATATTAAAAATAATAGCCAGTATGATCGATTGGGCAAAGAAGAACGTGAATTCCCTCGTCATTATACAGCAATATTCGCCTATTCATGAAATTATCATCAGTATTAATTATCATTATTTAAAAATGATGTAGAATATTCTGATAAACTTTAATTAATTAAAATCATTGAAAGGATTTACTTGCACATACCAGTTATATTTTCAAAGGAGAAAATATCAGAGTAAAGTTCTTTTTGGTTGTTCAGCTTTGAGAAATTTCAATCCTCCAAACTACTTTTTGAGAACGAGGAAGATCAACTTTTGAAGTCGCCATGGAGGAGGAGAAATTCTGTAGAAGACGGTGAACACACTTTTAATCACGCAGATAAAACAATGGCCTAGGCGACAGCCTTAAATAATGTGTACATTCAGCATCATTGCATGTTCATCAGTATTGGAGTTCCTTATTTGTACCTCGTATTAATTCTAGGCGTCTCAGCTAATTCTTAATATTCAAGGCGTCTACTTCAGAAATAAAAATAATTTGAGACGTCTCAGCTGAACTAGAATGATCAGCGAGGAGGTGCCTCCAAGAAAAACTTGTGTGTCAGCATATGGCAACCGACCAGTATTATAAAGAGTACATCGGCTCCAATGAAAATACCATTCAGAAACAACACCTGCTGACCATTTCATGTAGTTCGGCCCTGTTCGAATATACTAATATGCTACATTATTACACATTGGATTCCAAGAGGTGTAGATTTTTTAACTTTTTCTTTGAATTTTCTTCTCGACCGAACAGAATCTTCTCTTTCCAGATTGCTCCGAAACTTAACTGCAATAAAAACAAACTCAGAAATAAATTTCATCGTTAATCGTGGTGTCCTAAGAAAAACCATATGAACTTTCCTATAAATGTAAACAGTCTGAGGGAAAACGACTAGCCACTCACATAGCCTACATAGATATAAACGGAGGATTAATAAGCTCAAACATTTGTTCTTTGAACAATTCACTCGGTTTTTTTCTTCCAATGGCACTAAGTAAAAATTTCAACTTGGTTTTTGTGTTGGTCACATTTGTGGTGTTTGTTAGCTTAGTGACAGAAGTTGTGGATTCGAGCATTATGGAGGTTTGGGGTGGGCCTGGATGCATGAACGGTCAGTACGAGAGACACAGTGACTGTGGATGCTCGGCCATCCGTGAAAATGGCGGTTATAATTTTGTATTCCAAGGACAAGATATCTTCTTATACAATGAACAGGGGTGCCTAGGTGACCCTCACACTCAACTCGATTATTCGACTTTTGACTGCAGACCATTTGGATGGAGTAGTCTCTGGATTCAGTGTGATTAAGTTTTAAGCAAGACAATGATGCTTCTGGCGTGATTGCATACATGAGCAAGTCCATGAATCAAGTGACATAATAATGAGAATCAAAACATCCATAATACACCGTTTAACGGTCATGGTGATATTTATACATTTAGCCTATAATTACTTTATGTCAATTTATGTTTTCTAGTCATACTTGGAATAAGTACATCCAAAAAATATATTGGACAGTGAATAAGATCCATGGACTTTTAATTTTCATCAGCAGACTGTCGTCAGTATATTGATAATATCCATCTAAAATGAAAACTACTAGAATGAAAGATCTGTATATACTACGCCCTGACATGCATGTTTTAGAGAAAACTGTATAATACCTAGCCAACTCTCTAGAAGTTCAAATACTACCAAGTCTAAAACACTCCATCAAACAGAAGAGTATCGCCTTTCTCTAAGTACATTTCAAACTCCAACTCTGAGATTGTCAGGGGACAAGCTCTACTAGCTGAGGCGGATGCCTCCTCGTTTAACTCAGCCTTGGCCATAGCTAATTCCGCCTGCACCTTATTCAACTCATCTTCTGCCGTAGTTACTCGTGCCTTGGAAGCTTTTATAGGCTGAGCTTCCTCCTGCAGTGTAGTCTTCAATTTCTGCATCTCATCAAAACCCTGTTTCACGCCATCAAAGTGCTTTCGAAGCCATTCAACGTTAAATTGAAGATTCTCAGCCGTCTTTATCCTACCTTCCCATAAACCAATCATTTCAGAGGATACCTCAACGAATCGACAGCGGCTCATTTCCAAAAGGGAATCCATTATATCCCATACTGCTATAACTTGGAGCAAATAGGATGATTCTGTCAGGACATGGCTGGAAGCGATATACCCATATTTCAACCATATCTGTTTGTATAGAGATTTATGGTTTTTCCATCCCGTTTATTGTTTCTTCTGAAGTGCTGTGTTTGATACCTCTACATTCGATACAAGATTGATGAGTTTTGCAGGCAAAGGCGCCAAAGGTTTCTTCTCCAGAAATTCATAAACCAGAAACGGAAGAAGGTGACCAATAGCTAAAATATTAGTAACCAATACCATGGCAATATTCATGACTATATAGATGCCTATATAAGAAGACCCCATAATAAAAGGACGTAACACAAGACATGAACTACAAGAGATCAAATAGAAAAGACAAGCCAGTGTGATAAACAACACATCCTTCACTTTAGATTTCGGTCTCGCTTTAGATATCTCAACTTCAACTATACAAGTATCATCCAAGAGATACCCATTACTTGGACTGCAAAATTTTCTGAGTCTCAATGACGATCCATGAAGGTAAGCCCCAAACGGTGGGTTAAATCTCCGTTTTAATTCTAAAATCCAAACAACACGCTGAAATTATAACCCTAATACAAATACATATTAAAAAAAATGAAAGATGAGAGAATGAATATATTGTTGGTAGGATGGTTGATGCATCGTCTTGATACCTTTCCTAATTTTGGCCTTTTTTTTTAGATTTACTTTTCTTTTATGATTTCCTTTTTTAGATGCTCGATTTTTAGGAAAGTTAGGTTATTATAAATAAGGGATTGTAAGATAGTTTTTCACATTTAGTTTTTAAGAGATATTAAACTAGAGTTTTTCTCTAAAGCCTTGCATTGATTTGATTCTGTCATCAATTCGAGAGCCTTGCATCGAATCTGATTCAATTCTTTGATTCAAGAAGTCAGGTCTTTGGAAATTTTAACCTAAATTTCTAGATTGAGCTGAGTTACCGTTGATACGCTGCGCCAGGTTGGTATCAGAGACAGGCTACGTTCTTTTTCTTTTTCTGTCACAACAATGCCAAGACCTCGTCGAGCACCAGTACGTACTGAAGCAGAAATCACTCGTGACGCTATTGCTGAGCTACAAGCCCAGATGGCTTCCATCACAACCGCGCTCCAAGCCCTTCTTGTTCAGCGACCAACACCAGCAGTGCGCGAACATGTTGAACACGCTAACAGTAACAGGGACGATGTTGATGACGAAGAAAACCCGTTTGCAGACGACGTTAACCCCTTTGCTCCTCTACACAACAACCGTACCCTAGCACCAGATAAAGTCCAATATGCAGCAGCACATATTCCTTGGGAATCGGGTTTCAAAACCGAGATACCAGAGTTTCATGGAAATTCTTCAGCTGAAGAACTACTCGATTGGATAGTCACGGTGGAAGAGATTTTGGAGTTCGGACGAGCTCCAATGGAGCGTTGTGTTCCTGTTTTAACAATGCGCTTTCGTGGACGAGCAGCAGCGTGGTGGACACAATTGAAGACAACTCGAGCCCGTCTTGGGAAACCTAAGATCATGTCCTGGGATAAGCTTTCGTCGAAACTTAAGAAAACATTCTTGCCTTACAATTATGATCAGCTTATGTTTCAACGTCTCCATACCATCCGCCAAGGCACCCGCTCTGTAGCTGATTACTCTACCGAATTTTTTTTACTTCTTCATCGTGTTGATGTACAAGATTCTGAGCGTCAGTTGGTAGCACGATTTACAGCAGGGTTACGACAACAGATTCAACACACCATCAATCTTTTCAACCCTCTGACACTTTCCGAAGCACATCAACAAGCTTTGACCATTGAAGCACAAACAAAATAAGCATTCTCCTCTTGGTATAGTATTCGTTCTTTGCGTCTAAATCCACCTCAGACAGTACCAGACGATGCTGCACCTATCAAAACAGATTCTTCCATTGTTCCTGCTCTTAACCAGCGGCAAGCTCGACCAAACTCTCTGCGTTGTTTCTCTTGTGGAGAAATAGGACACCGACAGTCTACTTGCCCCACTCGAAACCGTCGGGGTCTCCTCCTTGACACTGCTGGTAATGACGTTGAAGTAATCTACGATGAGGACCCTGCGGAACCAAAAGATGAGACAGAGATTCTTGTTGCAGATAATGGACCAGCATTAATGGTACGTCGTATGTGTCTCGCTCCGCGTAGTGCAGATATCAACCCTCAACGCCATAATATTTTTCATTCGAAGTGTACCATTGGAGGTAAGGTCTGCAAATTCATCATCGACTCGGGAAGTAGCGAAAACGTCATTGCTGAAGACGTTGTCAACAAGCTACGCTTGGCATCGGAACTACATCCTTACCCTTATAAGTTGTCGTGGCTGGATCACAAAACTGATTTACTAATAACTAGACGAGCATTAATTTCTTTTTCGGTTGGTGATTCATATAAGGATCTGATTCATTGTGATGTTGCTCCTATGGATGCTTGTCATCTCCTATTAGGACGCCCTTGGCTATTTGATCATCGAGTACAACATGATGGTTATCACAATACCTACAGCTTCCGCTACAACGATCGCAATTTCATTCTCCAACCCTCTCTGCCTGAGAGACAGCACTCATCATCGGCTCCAGTCCTTCTCTTACAACGACAAGGTTTTGAACAAACACTTCGTGAAGAGGGACGTGTTTTGATTCTGATCAATTCAGTTGTCAGCGAGTCTGTGCCATCGATTCCAGCACACTTTCAAGACCTTTTGGAAGAGTTTCGGGATGTTTTCCCTGATGCGTTACCACCTGGCCTTCCTCCCCTCAGAGACATTCAACACCGTATTGATCTAGTTCCAGATGCTATTCTTCCTAATCGAGCTCATTACCGTATGATTCCGATGAGCATGAAGAACTCAGACGTCAAGTTGAGGATCTTGTGGTCAATGGTTATTTACGTGAGAGTCTCAGTCCGTGTGCCGTCCCAGCTTTGCTTATACCAAAGAAAGATGGATCGTGGAGAATGTGTGTTGATAGCCGTGCTATCAATAAAATCACAGTCCGCTATAGATTTCCCATTCCCCGTCTTGACGATTTATTGGATCAAATTGGAGCTGCGAAACTTTTATCTAAACTGGATCTTCGCAGTGGTTATCATCAGATACGAATCCGTCCTGGAGATGAATGGAAGACTACTTTTAAGACTCGAGAGGGACTTTTTGAATGGCTTTTCATGCCCTTTGGCTTGTCCAATGCACCAAGCACCTTCATGCGCGTTATGAAACAATCTCTTCGGCCCTTCATAGGTAAGTTTGTAGTCTTTTATTTTGATGATATTCTCATATTTAGTAAGTCCTTAACAGAACATCTTGCACACTTGAGAGACGTACTTCTTGTTCTCCGTCGAGATCAACTATTTTCCACACTAAAGAAGTGTGAGTTCGGCTCTCCTGAGGTTCACTTCATTGGATACATCGTCTCATCAGAAGGGCTAGCCGTCGACCCAGGCAAAGTAGAAGCAATCAAATCTTGGCCTACTCCTACTACTCTATCTGAAACTCGAAGTTTTCATGGTCTAGCATCTTTTTATCGAAGATTTGTGCCGCAATTTAGCAGTTTGATGGCACCTATCACTGATTGTATTCGTCATGATAGTGTCTTCACTTGGACTATCGAAGCAACTACAGCTTTTGAGATCATTAAAACAAAATTGTTATCAGCACCTATACTAGCTCTTCCAGATTTTACTCAAGTTTTTGAGCTACATAGTGATGCTTCTAAGTTGGGCATTGGTGCTGTCTTGAGACAACGCAACAGGCCTATCGCCTTCTTCAGTGAAAACCTGGCTGGAGATCGTCTACGTTACAGTACTTACGATGTGGAATTTTATGCAGTGGTTCAAGCAATCAAGCACTGGAGACATTATCTTTTCCATAAAGAATTTGTTCTCTACACAGATCATGATGCTTTAAAACACTTTAATAGTCAAGATAAAGTCTCAGCTCTTCATGCATCATGGATATCTTACTTGCAACAATTTAAGTTTGTTATCAAACACACATCAGGTGTTTCCAATCGAGTTGCTGATGCCTTGAGTCGTCGCCATTCTTTGCTGAGTGTTCTTCATGTCTCAGTTCCGGGATTTTCCACCTTTGCTGATTTGTATGAGTCTGATGATTTCTTTAGTCGAGTTCTTCTTGACGTTCAGAATGGTCTTTCTCGAGATTTCACTATGCATGACGGCTTTCTTTTTAGAGACAGTCGTCTTTGCATTCCAGACTGCAGCCTCCATCTTAAACTTGTTGCTGAAACACATAATGAAGGTCACATTGGTCGCGACCGGACGTTGCATTTACTTTCTCAGTCTTATTTTTGGCCTGCATTAAGACGTGATGTTGAGCGTTTTGTCGAACGTTGTACAGTGTGTCAGACATCAAAAGGTCATGCCACAAATGCCGGTCTCTACCTTCCTCTCCCTATTCCAACACAACCATGGACAGACATCAGTATGGATTTTGTGATGGGTCTTCCTCGCACACAAAAGGGTTTCGATTCAATCTTTGTCATTGTTGATCGTTTCTCCAAGATGGTACACTTCATTCCATGTAAAAAGACAACAGATGCAGTCCAAGTCGCAACACTTTTCTTTCGAGAGGTTTACAGACTCCATGGATTGCCAACTTCCATCGTTTCTGATCGGGATTCTCGGTTCTTAGGTCATTTTTGGAGGTCTTTGTGGAAATTACTAGGAACCAGCCTTGACATGAGCTCCGCTTATCATCCTCAAACGGACGGTCAAACAGAAGTGACCAATAGATCTTTGGGGAATTTGCTTCGCTGTCTTGTGAGTGATTCTATTAGAACTTGGGATTCAAAACTTCCTCAAGCAGAGTTTGCTCATAATCATTCACTAAATAGAAGTTCGGGGTTCAGTCCATTTCAGGTTGTTTATGGTCTTCTCCCTCGTGGTCCTTTGGATTTATCTACTCTTCCAGACCGTACACGTCTTCATGGTGTAGCTGATGATTTTATTGACAACATTCATAAGGTTCATACGCAGGTTATTTCCAATCTCGAATCATCCTCCTCAAAGTACAAAGCTGCGTCTGATTCTCGTCGCCGTCGTGTTTTCTTCGAGGTAGGTGATCAAGTTTGGGTATTTCTCACTAAAGATCGAATGTCGGCTCATGCTTATCATAAACTCAAGGCAAAGAAAATAGGTCCTCTCACGGTCGTGGAACGAATTAATGACAATGCTTATCGCCTACAACTTCCAGCAAACATCAACACTTAGGATGTCTTCAATGTTCGTTATTTATCACGTTTTGTTCCACCAGACCCAGTTCCAGATTCGTGGTCGAATCCTTCTACCCCGGCGGGACCTGATGTAGCATCTTGATACCTTTCCTAATTTTGGCCTTTTTTTTTAGATTTACTTTTCTTTTATGATTTCCTTTTTTAGATGCTCGATTTTTAGGAAAGTTAGGTTATTATAAATAAGGGATTGTAAGATAGTTTTTCACATTCAGTTTTTAAGAGATATTAAACTAGAGTTTTTCTCTAAAGCCTTGCATTGATTTGATTCTGTCATCAATTCGAGAGCCTTGCATCGAATCTGATTCAATTCTTCGATTCAAGAAGTCAGGTCTTTGGAAATTTTAACCTAAATTTCTAGATTGAGCTGAGTTACCGTTGATACGCTGCGCCAATGGTCAAGGACTATGATTAGGAAATCTAGTTGGTTAATGAAACCAAGTACTTGTGTCCTAAGTATAGAAGCTTAAGAGGTTTGTTCTTACAACTAAGTTAGGAAAACCTATACTTGTAGGAAAGTATTCCTTGTTAAGGAATGTGTCCACTCCTATTGATGTGTATAAATAGCCATAGAGAGAACTAGAGATAAACACACTAGAACTAAGTAGGAGTTCTCTTCTTCTCTTCTAAAGGCTTTGTATATTCCAACCTATAAGGTGATATATAAAATTGCTTATTCCTTTCCGAGGATTAAACCTCGTTAAATACTTGTTCTTCTTGTGGATGTGATTGTGTTCTTGGCGATATTGAGATACCTCGTAGTAGTGCAAACCTAACGCTTCCGCAGGCTTTGGCGCAACAATTGGTATCAGAGCAAGGAGACGCTCTTGGATACGGGTTACTCATATTGTAGTTGAAGTGAAGGTATTTTTCTGAAGAACCAATTGATCCGAAAGATCCTTTAGGAGAACATTCGGAGTCCACAAGTAAAGATAAAGAAAGAAAATAACAAATACTTCATTCACATAGATCACAACTCAAGGTATAAAAGTTTACAGGAACCAATAACTTTGGTTTATGGAGAACAAACGTAATGGATGCTCTTGTTCATCTTGACCTAGAATAAGCTCTAGAAGGTCAGCCAGTGGAGATGTCTGATAAGCAGTGGAACAAGATGAATAAATTATGTCTTGCTTCGATACGAGGGTATTTAGCAACTGCAGTAAGAGTTAATTATCAGCACGAGACATCATCTAAGGATCTCTGGGAAAAGCTAGAAAAGGAATACCTTGTGAAAAACGTGGACAATAAGATACATCTTAAAAGGAATTTGTATCGCTATAACATGAAGAGAGGTGCAACCTTAACCGAGCACCTAGATTCATATTTTAAACTTCTTGCTGAGTTGGTTAAATACGATGAGAAGATCAACGACGAGGAACAAGATTTGTGTTTGATAAACTCTCTTCCTGAAAAGTATGAACCTGTGATTAAAGCTTTAATGCACGACAAGGATAAGATGACATACGTTGAGGTCACTACAGCATTGCGTGGTGAGGAGTTCAAGAAGATGGATCGTGAAGACCTTGCAAGTGAAGATAATAATGATTTTCTTTTTGCAAGAGGTCGTTCATCAAACAGGAAAAAGAAGAATGATGGTTATGGTAAAGGTAGAGGACGTTCCAAGAGTACAACGCGACTGCAGAAAGATGAGTGTGCTTGGTGCCACGACTTTGGTCATTGGGCTAAGGATTGTACCAAGCGTAAGGCAAGAGAAGGAGATAATAGTAATACCGAGGTGAACATTGCTAAAGGTAGTAAAGAATCAGATTATGCTTCTGATTTCTCGCTAACTGTGACACCATCAGCTTGTACTATTACAGATGGTACATTGGTATTAGATATCGGAGCAACGTATCATATATGTTCATATCGGGACTGGTTCTCAAGTTTTGAAGAGCTTGATGGAGAAGTACGTATGGGAAACAATCATACCTTCAGGGTGATTGGGATTGGTAGTGTTCGTATCAAGATGCATGATGGTATGGTTAGAGAACTGAAGGAAGTAAGATTTGTACCTGCCATAAAGAAGAATCTGATTTCACTCCGAACTTTGGAAGCTAAAGGCTATAAGATAGTCGCTGAAAATGGTGTTCTAAATGTAATCTCTGGATCTATGGTAATCATGAAGGGCACACGTCATCATAACTTGTACTACTTGATTGGGAGTAGAACAACAGGGGATGTGTCTATTTATGAACACATCGAGAGTGCAGCTACCGAGAAGATAAAGCTATGGAACATGACACTTGCACATCCAGGTGAGAAGTCGCTGCATAGGTTGATTCAACAAGACTTGTTGAAAGGTGCTATTGCCTGCAAGTTTGCATTTTGTGAACATTGTGTTAAGGGAAAGAAAACAAGAACAAGCTTTGGCACAGCTATTCACAATAGTAGTGGAGTTATTGACTTATGTTCACTCAGATGTTTGGGGTCCTTCCAAGAATGCATCATTGGAAGGAAAACATTGGTTTGTGTCGTTCATTGATGATTATTCTAGGAGCGTATGGGTGTACATCATGAGGAATAAGGATGAAGTCCTAGAAATCTTTGTGAGGTGGAAAAAGGCAACTCAGACTCAAACTAGCAGAAAGATCAAAGTACTACGTTCGGACAATGGTGGAGAGTACAAGACTGATCCATTCTTGCAAGTATGTCAGAATAAGGGGATAAATAGGCACTTCACAGTTAAGAAGACACCTCAACAAAATGGGGTAGCTGAACGCATAAATCGTACTTTGCTGGACAAGGTACGATGTATGTTATCTAATGCTAGATTAGGTAAGGCGTTTTGGGCTGAGGCAGTTACGTATGCGTGCTTACTCATTAATAGGTTTCCAACAGCTGCATTAGAAGGTAAAACTCCTGTGGAGAAATGGTTTGGTAAACTAGCTTATGACTATGACTCAATTCACATCTTTGGTTATCCTGCGTGGTATCATGTTAGTGAGAACAAGCTTGATAGCCGTGCCATGAAAGGAATCTTTGTGGGTATGAATAATGGAGTAAAAGGGTTCAAGATTTAGAATCCAGTTGAGAAGAAGATAATCATGAGTATAGATGTCACATTTGATGAGATGTCTATGGTAAAGTCTTGGGGTTCTCGGCAGGTGGAGAACAGAAGCACCAGTACTAGTGAGCCTTTGCAGCAGGTGGAGATTGATGCAACTCCACCAATTCCAGTTAAGTCTGTATCTGTTGAGAATACTTCTGAAGACATTGGGTCCACAAGAGAAGTATCTACTGAAGTTCCAAATGATAGTGACGCTATTGGGGAAGAGGAACAAGAGTCAGTAGAAGATACATAAGCTACGGTCACGGAAACCATACCAACCAGCAAACTAAGAAGATCAACCAGGAAGCCTGGTTGGATGAATGATTACATTACTTATGCATTACCAGTTACTGAAGATGGTAATCCTACTTCTTATTTAGAAGTAAACTTTCCAATGTTTTCCTCTTTCTGAATCCCCAGAAAGAACAACGAGTGGCATCCTGTCCAACTTATCCTCCCCGGAGTGTTTATTTGATATTATTCTCTCGATCATCTTGTGAAGACGAGCATCATCTACTGCCTTAACGTCGCCGTCAGAATAACTGTCTTCCTGCTCATACTCCCGTTCATCTGGAATATCAATTCTGGATCTTATTCTTCTTCTTTGAGAACTAGTAGATCCATTTATGCTCATGTCTTACTCCGAACAAGCATAGTAATCCTGCGAAAATTCTCTCTCATCGTACCAATATCGGATCTCGTCTTCGTCATTCCTGCTGCGTTTCGAACTGCTGATGATTCTGGATGTACTTTGCTGAGTTACAGCTGGCTAGGCACGTGCATCTGCTCGCTGGTCTCGTACAAGCCTCCGTCTAGGTAAGTCTCCAGTGACCACCAGGTGTTTTCTAGATGGAGTTTTCCCTGGTTCATCCAAATCGATCACTTTTCTGGACTGGTCAGCAACATGCGGGTTAACCCGGTTTTCGATCAAAATTTCTCAATCAGTTTTAACGTCTCAGATCAACAGTCCTTGATCGAGACTGGCTCACACGTTCTAGTCTCAGGAAAGCATTCTCTTTCTCCACCTCATGTAGCTGATGGCGTAATAGATCATCCTCTGTACTAGGAGTTGCAGTTCTTCCATCTCGCATATCAATCATATATCCATTCCTCCTTGACTGGATGCTTAACACCAGTTCTCTATTCAATCGAGCTCGCGGGTTTCCTTCATCAGGTATGGGGTCAACATCCATCTCTTCGTCTTCGATCATCAGTCGTTTTTCGCTTCTCCGATTATTCGAGTCTGGGACTCTCTCACTAACTCGATTTCGATCTCTTCTGTTTCCAGTAGGAACTGCAGGTGTTGATTGAAACTCATTTGGTCCAGTCACTGTGCGTTGCGGATTGCTAGCAGAAACGATCATTCGTGCAGTTAATTTTACTGTTGCCAGAATCTCGATCGGGGAAAAACATGATCTCTTTTCTCGAATCCCCTTGGAGCGGCGCCAATGTTTGGATAGTAAAATATTTTTACCTCAAACACGAATCTGATGATGATTTTGATATTGATCGAACTGCTACCTTTCTCTCCACGTGAACAGTGTTAGGGGGGGACCTACAGAAAACCCTCCGATGCTTAAGTTAGCTAGAGTTTTTGACAGGAGTTTGTGTAGAGAAGATTTCCTACCTTTTATGGTAGTTAATCCATGTAGTTATATGTTGCAGATTAGGATTTAACCCTAATTTCGAGATAACCCTAACTATTTTTCCTTTACCTGCAAGTCTTCTGGAATATTCCAGAATATTCTGTGTGTGACTTGGCCAACAAACCTCTTAGATCTTTCCAGAAACTTCTTCTGGGTTATGGAATTGATCAAATCAAAAAGGTGCAAAGGATTGGCCCAAACAAATGGGTGTATCGGCTAAGCCCACATAGTTGGGGTAATTGGCTTAGCCCATCAGTTGGGGTAAAAACATCTAGAAGAACAGCTGAACTGGATGGAAACATCTTAGCCAAATCAATGAGTTGGGGTAATTGGCTTAGCCCAATAGTTGGGGTAAGAACATCTAAAAGAACAACTGAATTGGGTGGAAACATCTTAGCCAAATCAATGAGTTGGATAATGACTCGGCTCGACTCGCTCCCAACTAGATCTAGATCGGCTTAACTGGGGCGTATTAATCCTGCCGTGTAAACGATTGGGGTGTAAACGTCCGAGGCCGTATGAACTATCGTCCAACCGCTGGAGTTGGCTGCCGGAGTTAATCGCTGGAGATGGTCTCCGGCGTTGGTCGCCGACAACTGCTGATGCTGAATTGTTGACGGAATATTCCATCCTAACGGAATATGATGACATCGTTAGTTACTTGACGGAATATGCTGACGTTGTTTATAACCTGAACGAATATACTGACGCCGTTCAACCTTAATGGAATATTCTGACGGCGAGGGGATATTCAACCACATAAGATGCTTATTGTATATCTCGCTGACGCGGCACTAAGCCACATCATCTGCCATAATGACGTGGCAAAGTGCACGTCATCGCCCATGCTGACGTGACAGATGTTCACATCATCACTTATGCTGACGTGGAACATTTTTTCTGACGTGGCAAAGCCACATGGCATTTTCCCGCTGACGTGTCATCACCCGATTGGTTCTCTGTGCCGACGTGCACTGACTGCTGACTTGGCATAGTTTGCTGACGTGTCACCGCCTGATTGGTCTGCAATGCTTACGTGGCAGTAGGGATGTGGCACTTCGTTAATTTTTTTTTGGATTTATACATATGAGCTTGTATGTAGAGTTCTTGTGAGGCCTTGTTAGCCATACTAGGCTAATAAGGGAAGCATATCAACGCCAAACAAGCCTTTTTTTAGAATAAAATATTAGGGTACAAACATTAACGATTCACCGAATCCTGTGAAATGGAAATAAAACCCGGTCAAATCAAAATAAAATTATTATTATCACAAAAACATCAACATTATTATTATTATTATTACCAAAATGATTGAAATTACTATTATTGAGAAATTATTATTATGAAGTCGTGATAGAATCCAACAAGACGAATCAATTATCCAAACAATTATTATTACTATTTTCAATTTCACTCATCATCATTATTATCGAACACAGAGGAGATCATCATGATTTGCATCAAACAGTACCGAGGACTAGCTACTCCACAAACTGGGTGGATGTCTATTGACCACTATGCATATGTTGATGCGTAAAAAGGACTTAGGAGTACTAATTAACGACAACCGGATGAAGAACAAATGCTCATCAATGATTTCTATCATTGGATGCAATTAAAATCATTTGCATGCGATATCCCTACACTAGATACATGTGATGACTTGAACGAATTTCTTATGAGACAGTTTCCTAAAGCAGTTGACTAAAGATGATGATGGAGAATATATTAATTAATTACTAATGTGAATAAAAATGCAAGACATGATACTATACCAACTAATGAGGATCCTAACTATAATGCTCAGAAAGATGCAACAAATAACTATATATATAGCTAGCCTAATCACTATGTAGCATAAGACGACAATGAACAGGTTTGGCACATGATCAATACAAAACAGAAGAACGCATTCAAGACCATTATGCATCCAATAACGGAAGAGAGTAGTAGACACTTCTCATCAATATTTGTTCATAACCATCACCAAACAAACAATGTTTCTTTCACAACGAGTCGAGGGTTTCGGTATTACCTGTTTCGCAATTTTTTCAATGTTACTTAGACGGGAAAGATCAACAAGGGCTAGTACTTCCGCAAACACGATCGTATCGAAGAACAATTCAACACCAATCGTTCTAATGCCATCTAAGAATTCTATATATCTCCTATTTCTCCACCAAAAAATCTCCTTCAAGTTTCACTAGTTTTCTCTCTATAAGGTGCGATCAGATTTTTTTTTTCTTCTCAAAAATGACACCCTATTTATAGCTTTCTTCCGTCAACAATTACCTTAGGATTAAAATGACCTAAATATGACGGCTCTTATTAAAACAAAAAATGGGCTATTTGACCAAAAATGTACTTTTTTTTGATCAAAAATACAGTTAGGATTCATCCTGGGTCAAATAGACAGAGGAATCTTTAAATAAGGAGTTTATGTTACTTCCCTTCATATCACATTACTTGACATCAGAAATCCCATTTCTTCTCTCGTTTTCTTCGTCACCCTGAACATAAAACAGATCTGAAAAATAAAAATCCAGCTCTCGTTCTCCATCGCCGCCGTCACCACCGTGGAACATTAATTTTCTCCATTATCGACACCACCATCATCATTTCCACCACCGTTTTGGACAGGATGAAACTAGTTTCTAGTGGTCCTTATTACATGTTGAATGGAGGAAGAAGATGATGATTATAGCATGTGATTGAGTTCTGGAAAGAAGAAGAGTTGGTAAGGTAAATTACGGTTTCGTAATTGGTTGAATTTTGTTTATGATTTTGATATAAATGGATAAATTAGAGATGGGTTTTTTGTTAATTGAAGTTTAGTTGTGTATGAAGTTTAATTTTGAATTTTATAGAGAATTTGGTTTTTCCCTTGTTCTTCCCAAAGTTAGAATTATGGCTTATGTATGTGAAATCTTGAGATAAAGAATCAAGGGTGTTTCTTAGTTATTGTACTGAAGTTGTTTTGGGTGATGAATTGAAAAACAGGTTCGAATTTGTTCTTGAGAATTTTGAATACTTAGATGCAGAGGATGATGTTGTTAAAGTGATGAAGATGAGATGCAAGTAGCTACGACAGTTTTTCTTCTTCTTTTCAAGTGCCTTAATTTAATTAAGATTTCTCAAATTCATGAAATCTAAGAGAATTGGGGGTTTTTCTTTAATCAATTGCGCAAACTATGTACTCGTAAGTATCCTAGACCTAATTTAATTTTTGATTTTAGTACCAGATTTCATCAATTGCAAAGAAAAGTGGAAACTGATTTCGAATACAGTTAAAAGAAATTGTTCAATGTAGACAGGATGAAACTGATTTCGTCGTGTTTGAATTGGGTTTAATTTGGTTTCACCCATTTTATACTAGGAAGAAATTGGTTTCATCGTGTTTTAGACTCGATTGAGTTTTGGTTTAATTTTATTTCACCCATTTTAAACTAGGATGAAACTGGTTGCATCGTGTCTTGGGTTAGGTTGAAAGAATGCCTGAGTGAGTTTCTATGACATATGATATGTGTATATATATATACTTTACATCTAAATGTAATCCATATTGCATTACCTAGTTAGCTAAATTTGATCCATATAGCATCTCTACAATTAGGTTATGCATATATCACTACGCCTAGCAGGTAGCAACTTTACTTGTACTTGGAATGTTATTGAGTTTATATGTCCTTAGAATGTGATGAAATATTATAGTGTATGTGGATGCGGGGGCATAACCATATCTTATGTGCTTGTTTGTTTTTGCATTCCGTAATCGGTAGTGTGATTCATATAGTGTCTCCAAAGCTGACATGCATAAATTGGTTTTCATATAGCTTTAATATAGGTTGTATATAGGTTGTAACTTTTTTTCATATAGACTTAAAAAAGGATGTAACTTGTTTTTATATAAATTGTTGCAGGACGCAATAACAAGAGGAGTGCTGAATTAAGAGCCAATAATAGGAATGATGTGAACGTTGATAGTGAATCAAGCACAAGGAGTATGCATGATGTGAACGTGGTTGGAAAAATGCATGAAAAAATTTGGAGAAAAAATAAATTAAATGAAGTTTATAACATATGCAGTTGCTGAAAATTAAATGATAACTAAAACCGTGATGTCATTAGGTTGATTAGCAAATAGGTCGCTACAAAATCCTATTAATGTAGTTTAAGCTTAACTTTTTTTGTTTGTAAACCTTTCTTTGCATAGATATATGATATCTTAATTGCAAGTCAATTAAATGTGAAATATTTTTAATTAATCTATCCTGTACTATAAGTCATCAGTAATTTTAGTAATTTTGTTTTAGAATATGCAGGATGAAACCAGGTACATCACAGCAGTTTTTTTTTTGGCAAAATGTACATGATGTAACTGGTTACATCCTAGCATGTATAATTTTTTTTTGTCATAATGTAACCAGGCTAGGATGTAACTGGTTACATCATAGCCTGTATAATTTTTTTTTGTCATAATGTAACCAGGATAGGATGAAACCAGTTTCACCCTGGCCAAAAATCTCATTTTTTTTCTAGAATAGGCAGGATGATACTGGTTACAGTTAAGAAAACAACAAAATACTATAAGATATATACTATCAAACTGAAGAGAATACTTGAAAATTAGATGAAAAAATAAGATCCAGTAGTAATTATCTCTTAAAATACTTGAAAAAATAAAAATAATTCCACAAGATATGTTTTTATGAACAATCTTGAAAAAACAGTTTCATTCTTTGTACCTTCACTATAACCAGGACAACATGTATGTTCCTCATTATAGCTTTTGAGGAATAAATGACCCTTCAAATTGGAAGTCTTTGGAGCTGCATGGAACATCCAGTCACATTCCAATTTCTCCTTGTAATAACACTCCACAATATACCGTTCTGGATTGCTCTTAAGGACTCCGACCTTGCGACCAAAAAAATGGTTATATTTCTTAACAACAAGACGAGCTTCATGTCGTCCTCCATAAAAATCTTGACCAACACCTTTTATAATAAACTCTCATTCAGCCGCCTTGCAAGATCTTTTAAGTGCCATCTTTCCATTGAATGCACGTTCTTGAGACATGGGGAAATCTTTAGACGAAACAAGTTCTTGAGAGAAAGGAATAAGTGACTGATCTGAGCTGTTGTTTTTACCTAAGAGCAACTCCGTCATTGTACGTTTACGAGTAACTTTAATGTTGTTCGAAAGATGACGAGGAATAACCAACTGATCTATGCTAGGGTCTGATGCTAAACGCAACTCGCTTATTATAGGTTCACGAACAAAATCAGGAACACAAAGAGGAACACATTCAAATAAACGAAGATCCAAGAAAGACAACTGTGGATAAATTTATAGAATGTTGTCAGAATATACAAGATGAAACCAGTTTCTTCCTAACCAAAATCTGTTTTTTCTTCATAATATGGAGGATGAAACTGGTTTCATTCTAGCCAAAAAATGATTTTGTGAGAATATATAAGATGGTTTAATCCATTGAAAAACCAACTAGTTTCATCTAGATTTCAAGTTTTATCATAAAAAATTGAAGAAAATCTACAATTGAAAAACCAATCGTCAAAATGAACCAAACATCAAATATACAGGTGTTTTCACTCTAAACAACAGATTAAAGCTCCTCTATGTGTAATTTTATCGAATAGGTGAGAGATAGAGGCTATGGACCTTATGTTCTTCTTCTTTTGTGGTTATTTATTCTACTCTATTTCCCTGCAAGTCAAATCCACAAAAAACTCATAACTCATAATTTTATGCAAACAGAAAAGAAGTTCTCCATCTACGTCATTCAATCATACTTTCGGCAACAAACATACACCGCTTTATTGTTTCAACATTGAAACTCTTTCCAAGCTCATCTGTGTTATTGTCATCTTCAAAATCAAGCTCAACCAAAAGTTCCTTATTATAATTGAACTCGAAAAACTTACTGAATCTCTTATGTTGATCTCCAATTTCAATGGCAACAATATTAGATTTCAAATGATTTTATCTCATGTTCTCTTAAATCCATCACCAAAGCCACGAAGCCATATTTCAATTCAGGGACCCTAGTTCATCAAAAACCATCTTCTTTCTGTAATTTCACAGAATCAATTCAAACCCAGCTTGTAATTCTTTGTAAACAAACATCAAACCCATTTAAATCTTCTCATTTCAATCACGAGACGCATCTCTCTTCTTGTTCTACATCATATTCGAATAGCAACAACACTTCCATCTCTAAGATTCAGAAGCATCTTCATCTGATCATGTCTCTTTTTCTCCATTATTGAGTTTTGATTCATTCTCTGGAATTAATCCCTTTCGATTTCTCGATCTCAACCTCATGGAAATAACAATTGCAGTAGTTGTTCGTTCTTCTTTCTCAGTTTCCTTCTCTTCTTCAAATACTGAATATGATGGTTTCGACAACATTTAAAATGACAAGGGCATAATGGACTGTTCCAGTTAATGAATAAACAAAATCCTGTGTAGAATATCTAAAATGGACAATTGAACAGTATTTTTTTATTCTTGTCCATATAAACAATATCAAAATCTACAAATCTATTTCACCCAGGAATTGTTGGTTTTAGTCTTTTTAACCAATTTTGTGTTATTAAAAACCAAGATATCCTAACCAAATGAATCAATATTATTTCTAATTTAAAAATTCTTAAAAATCATTTTGATCTCTTTTACCAAACTAGCCGAATATCATTTAATCTATGATCTTGCTAACATGGAATGTCTTGCAAACAAAACCAAAAAAAGGTGTCGACACTTTGTACGTATGGGACGGTATGGACCGGTTTTTACCCCATACGCATCCAATTTAATTCACTACGGATTTCAAATTTGGCATCCGCATCCAATCCAACATCCAACGGATTTGCATCCAATAGATGCACGAATGAACGGATTGGGTGCGGATAATCCAATGAATTTGTGTTAATTAAAATTTATAATGAAAAAAATAAAGCATATATAGATGACTTCTTATATAACCTACACATTTTGTATATGTATATAAATATAGAAGTGCCATGGACAACACTCCAAGCAAACACCTTAAAAATTCCAAAACTATCTATATATTTTCTATAAACTATATAAATGCCCTTAATCTAACGGATATGGATGTCCAACGGATTTTCAAGGTTGCATCCGGACACAATCCCTAATCCATTGGATTTCAAAAATCTCATCCGCGTCCAATCCATTAGCGAACGGTCCAAACATCCATCCACAAAAATACGGTTGGTCCCGGTTAAGTCCACGGATCACAGATGAAATTCCCACCCCTGCTTGTGGTGAACGTCCATTATTGGACTGGATTTAGTGGATACAGGGACGACCCTGACATCGAGATGCCCAAAGCAGACACCAAAAAATTGCCCCTATGACCATTTGACCCAGTCAACATAGTTTGACCAAGAGTGGGAACGTCTGCTTCAAATTTAGTTTTGTTTTCGTTTATTTCCATATTAGAATGGTGCAGTGGATTATATTGTACTGTTTAGTGTAACTTTTATGTTTTCGAAGAAAACAGTATTTTGTGTAATTATTATTCCTGAGTGATGGAGATGATATTACTTGGCCACATGTATACATGATATTTTACTTTACCATATGTATGTAGAGTGTAGAAGAAAAGTGAAGAAGTAAAGTGACTTATTGATAAAACCAACAGAGTACAAAAGGGAAAGACCTAGACCTCTTACAGATAAAACACACAGACTAAATCTTGTTCTCAGACTATAGATTTCTAGCAATAATGTTAGGAGGCTCTCCCAACAAAGTTTGGAATCTGATGCTAGTTCTAGGTAGTTTTGCTAGCATATCAGCTGCAACATTACAAGATCTTTTTTGGAAAGATTTTTTTGGCAATCAGAGATGATATTCTGATATTCTCATTTAAAACCTTCAACATAACTACTGTTATAACACTGAATTACATACCTATTATCTCCTTCAATAATCACTTTTTTTAGCTCCAAGCCTTTAACCCATTGAAGAGCTTTGAGATTAGATATTGATTCAGCTTGATTCACCTCTTCGGACCTTGCTGAGAAGGCCATTGCTGCCACGAATCTCCATGTAGAATCATGAATGATTAAAGCAAAACCAGAATTAGTATTTTGACAAGCGAAAGAAGCATCTATGTTCAGTTTAAACCAATCTAATGGTGGTTTTCTCCAGGTTTCATTATGTTTCATGCAGTTTTGGTTTTGATTCTTCTTATTATGGCTAATGCAGTTCATCTCTATGTTGTTCATGTAACAAAAAATCTTATGCACAATAGTCCTAGGATGATAAGATTTCTTTTCAAAGACTTTTTCGCATCTAGCTTTCCATATGTTCCATAAGGTACAAGCTGCAATATTTTCCAGGTTCTTGTTTGAGGCTTCTAGAGAATTTCCCTCAGCAACTCAGGAGATGATCCAATCTTTGACAGAGTTGTGATTTATTTTTGATTGGTGGAGATGCCGAACCATATGATGTCAGTATAATGGAAGTTGCTGAGAAGATGAGTGGATGTTTATTTTTCTTGGTTGTAGAATGTACAAAAACTAGAAACTTCTTTCTTGTATCTGCTAACTCTTTTGTTAACTGGCACTATATCTTGGCAACGTTTCCATAAGAGGGTTATAATGTTGAACTTTGTAAGGGACTTCCATATGCTATAATTTCAGCCATTGAGTTTCTTGAAGAGGGTTATAATGTTGCTGAGAATCTTAAGGTTTTGTCAGATTCCTGTATAAAGAGTTTGTTGTGAACCTTACACATCTTGTTGGAGACCATCTTAGCTTGTCTTTGCTAGAGTTGGGAATTCTTATATTTAAGATCTGTTGAACTTGATTATTATTGAAGCAATCTTTGAGTTTATTGACATCCCAGCTTTTTGAATCTTCAATGATAAACTCAGAAACTTTCATGTGAAGAATACCTTGTTGTTGAGTTATAGCAGTTGCAGTGGTGTTCATTTCTTCTGTTTTTGAGTACCATATGTGTTTCAAAGCCTCTATATCTTTGCCATCTCCAATTTCCATAATGTAGTGTTCTCTAATAATTTGAAGACATGTATGTATGCTCTACCAAACCCAAGAACTTCTTTTTTGTGCAGTATTATCACGTAACAAATATTTTCCCTTAAAATAAAACTTTACACCACATGGCTTGTTGTTCATGAAGAAGTCTCCAAGCTAGTTTAGCTAAAAGAGTAATATTCACAACTTTTAGATCGTTTAAACCAAGACCCATATCTTTTTTGTTTGTTGACTTTCTTCCAAGCTATATTGTTTCCTCCCTTCGCATTCTTTTTACTCAAAAAATTGTTCCTTTGAGTTCTCTCCACTCTTGTTATGGTTTTTTCTGAGACTCATCAAGTCAACAACGATTGTGTTACACCTGGTGTGTACGTTCAAAAAGAAAATAATAGTATTTCCTTGATTTGTTAAATTTTGTCAAGAAAGTGTAAAGACATTCATAGCTTGTTTGTTAACACAGCACCATCTCCAAAATTCTGAACCGTTTTCATAAAACTCAACAACCAATCACAGTCTCTCCATAAATCTTTCCAGAATATTCGTCATTTTCTCTTATACTGCCCTTTTAAGTTGTACTAATAAATAAGAAGTGTTTACTTTTTTATATACTAGAATGTTCCACACGTGCAAACGCACGTGCAAAAAGAATTAACTTGGTCTGGGTCTATTTTAATGAAGTTAATTTTTCTTTTCTTCTCTATTATTAAACCAAATTACCAATATGTCCTCAGTTTTATTTTTATATATTTCTTTTAAAAATATAATGCAGGGGTAAAATTGTCCAAAATAATTTGCAACTTCAAAGTGCTATATTAAAGGGTGTTCCCTTTATATAATAGAATAGATAGAACAGACAAATAAAAAGTTGATGCCCCGAAACAATTGATCCCCGAAGCTGTATTTCGGGTGCTTTGCCTCAGGGCCGGGAATGAGTGGATACTTAGTTGGTGAACTTTAGCTCATTTTGGTGTACGTCCAACTCACTTGGACTATAGGACTAATGAGCACTAGTTTAGTTAAAGTTTAACACCTAGTGGATGTACTATTGGTCTAGGTGAAAAATGTCTGTCCCTGGACCTTAAACATAGGCATAAAAACCGTGTTTTCCTAGACCATGTTTCGCGGAAGTACGATTTCAAATCGGTAGGAAATACCATTTATTTCTAATAATAATATATTGAAATTAGTTTGGTCCAATTGACTCAGTCAACTATTTATTTGGTCATTTTTAAAAGTATATATTGTTATTTGGTTCTAAATATTATTCTTTGGTTCTATAGTGGACAGTCCACGCGGAATGACGTCATCAATGGCGTCATAATATTTTAATAGTGCCAGAAATGTCATTTCTTATCTTTTTCTCTCTGTTAATAAAAATAAATAAATAAAAACTTTAAACTGAAATATTTTTTGAACCACATGTCCAAAAATGATAAATGTTATATATTCGGAAAGTCCTCGACGATAGCTTTCCAACGAGTACCATTGTTGATATGTTTTTGAGCTTTTAATTTCACGTTATCCTTGGGCTAAAAAATAATTATAACCCGAGTTCATTCTACAAAATGAACTTGTATAATGAACTACTATTACGAGTTCATTATACCATATGAAATACTATTAGGAGTTCATTCTACAATATGAACACCTACCACGAGTTCATTCTACAATATGGACTATCATTTAAGAGTTCATTTTATAATATGAACTACCATAATGAACACCTATTACGAGTTCA
Organism: Papaver somniferum; assembly: GCF_003573695.1. Taxonomy (NCBI): domain Eukaryota; kingdom Viridiplantae; phylum Streptophyta; class Magnoliopsida; order Ranunculales; family Papaveraceae; genus Papaver; species Papaver somniferum. The sequence goes on from NW_020620381.1 coordinate 3,449,065, forward strand.
TTTTACAATATGAACTACGTACCATACTTGATTATCATTACGAGTTCATCTTAAAATATGAATTCTCAATCCTTTAATATGAACAATCATTATGAGTTCATTCGATAATAAGAACATCTATCACGAGTTCATTCTACAATGTGAATTATAATAATGAACTCCTATTGTGACTTCATTCTTAATAATGAAGTACTTTTATGAGTTCATTATACAAAAATAAATTGCTAGTATATACGAGTTCATACTAAGAAATGAACTGCTAGAATTAGAATGAACTACCATGTTCTAAAATAGTGTTCATTCTTGGATATGAACTACTACTATACCGAGAAACTTAAAATTTCGAAATATAGTATAATGGGTATTCATTGTGTAGATCTCGACGAGACCTCTCCGAATATATAAAATTTATTATTTTTCAACTTATATTTTGAAAGATATTTCATTTTAATTTTTTATTTATTTATTAATGTTAAGAAGAGAGAGAAAGAAAGAGAAAAGAAAAGAAAATACACGTGAAGAGAGAAAAAGGGTATTTTAGACACTTTAATATTTTTGAATAAATAAGGACCAAATAGAACTCCCATTTTGTTGGTGGACCAAATTAACTTGGGACCACATAAAATAGGACCTAACGATTATTTTCCCTTCAAATTTTGTACGAAATTAGGGTGTCTACAATAACTTGGGTGTTTCTCAAGTTATGTGGTTTACTAGTTTGAGTCGGTTATATAATTTAGGTAAAAAACTAACCTAGAAAGTTCTTGGGGGACAACTATGTGTGATTTATAAAAGGACCCTTAAGGTTAGAGTTATAAATATCCTCTTCTTAGAGGGTCTACAAACATCTGTTTGTGAGAGAAGAAAAGATCAGCTAGGGTTCTTATTATGGGAGAGCTTTGAGTGAATAGTTCTTTTGAGGTAAGCAATTTTGCAAGATTTTTTCAAGGAATTAGTGAAATCTTTTGTTTTTCGAATCGTTCTTGTTCTTTGTTATTTCTTTATATTGTGTTTAATTGTTAGAGCATCTTACACGAGAAGTACAAGTAGTAGTGTTTCTCTGTTTAGGGTAAACTCTCTACTGGATTCTACAATTGGTGCAGTGAGCATTGATAATCGAGAAGGAGTTGCTGCGATGGAAAATTATGGAGAATTAAAGTCTTATCGTATGGAAAGGTTTGATGGGGATTATGATTTTTTTCTATGGTAGATGAATATGAAAGATTATCTAGTCGTGCTAGATTTGGATGATTCCCTAAAAGGTCCAACGATGAAGCAACAAAAAAAGAGCAATTCAGATGAGATGGAGATGGTAGAAGATGTTACTGATGCATGGAGAAAGATGGATAAAAAGTGTTTATCGGAGATTTGGGTTCATCTCGCTAGAAATGTGCAAGGTCATGCTGCAATCAAGGATGCTACATCAGCAAAACATCTATGGGATTCTCTTGAAGGTTTGTTCATTGCTAAAACAATGACTAATAAGGTATTTATTAAGGGTTTTTTACATGATATGAGGATGGAAGAGAATACTCCGATAATGGATCATATTTCTGCCTTTAATTCATTAAAATCGAAACTTGAAGTTGTTGGTGACAATTTGAATAATCAAGACAAAGCTCTACAGATAATTTGTATGCTTCCAGAATCCTGCAAGAAGTTTTCACGGAATTCTATGAGTCGATCGTCGTTTACTACATAAGAAACTGCAACGCTTTAGCTGCGGAGGAAATGATCCGTAAGAGAGATCGGGTTAGTACTGTTTCTGAAGATGCTTATGTACCTGATGGAAAGAGAGTTGGTAACAATAAAGGAAAACGAACTGTTTTCAATGGTGATTGTTACAAGTGCGGTCAGCCAGGGCATTGTGCTAGAGATTTTCCTAGGAAGAGGGAAGGTTTTGGGAAGGATTCAGCTAACTTTCCTAAAGATACTGCAGCCTTAGCGATGCTACTGGAAGAAGGTTTGTGATGAGGTCCTACTGACGCCTGCAAATATGAAAATTCAGGGAGGATGGGTATTAGACCGTGGTGTCGCTGTGCATGCTTGCAATAATCTTTCATTATACAACAATTATGAAGATTGCAGCGGGTTTTTCTACATGGGGAATGACTCTAGATTGCCGTTTCATGGAGTCGGTGAAGTTCGCCTGGAATTATTTGATGGCTCAGTTCCAACAATCACAAATGTTAGACATGTGTCGGAGATGAAGTGGAGTCTAATTAGTTTACCTAGATTCGATTCACTTGGAATGAAATACTCTAATAAAGATGGAGTAATAAGTGTATATCATGGAGATAATGTAATCTTGGTGGCAAGACGGTGCAGGAACTTGTATAGATTACATGGAATAGTTGTTTTTGGTGGTGCCAGATGTTTAAGAAACATCTGTTCCAGTGGTGCAGATTGATATACGCATTTATGTGTCTAATATATCTTAATTTATATATTGTTAGTGTTCGATTTTGTACTTATTCGATTATTTTATGCATTTGTAGGTGTTTTTGGAGAAATAAGCTTTTGCGGAAAAATTGGCTCAAAATGTGGCATTTGAACCTCCGTAGATAACGTACCAGAAGCACCCCAGAAGTATGTTGGAGACACCCCATAAATACCCCATAGGGACCCCGAAAAAGTGCTGAAAACATCCCAGAAAAATTACTAAAGTCACCCAAGGGACGAGTGTTATGCGGACTCCAGCAACGGAAATGGGCGAATACTAGATAAGGGGTAAACCCTTCTCAAAATTCAAATTCCCGAAATTGGCGGGAAAAAGAATTTCACGCCCGGTAGTTTTGGTGATCGTGATTTGGAGGAGTTTGAGGTCGACTAAACCTCTGATTTCATAGGATAGACTCCTTATGGGTCTATGAATGTAATATGGGTGTTGAAAGCGATTAAACTGGGCTCAATCGATGGATTTTTATCACAACATCAAAATATGGAAAGTCACGTGTGTGACCTGTTTTAGGAAATTTTAGAGAGATTAAAGTGCTATAAACCTTCCCAAAGATTTGTATATATCTAAGGAAGAGTTTAGAATCAAAAGGAAAGCTCAGAAATGCGTACAAATTCTAAAACAAGAAATTGCCACAACTTTGCCGTGAAGAGAAAGGAAGAGATTTTGGAGAGATTTAATCGGTCGTTTTGATATAAATAGATTGGTTAGGTCATATTGAAGGGGTGTCGAGAGTTTGGGGGGATGAGAAGACTTGAGGAGGCGAGAATCAGAGATTTACAAGCTCCGCTGCTGTTGTTGTTTCTGCTGGTGTTGAAGAACAACGTCGCAGAACGAAGAACAACGTCGCAGAAGAAGAAGAAATTTGCGAAATACCTATCGCAACGTTCAGAGAACAACGTTGTAACAATGTTTCCAACAAATATATAGAGTTCGCAACAGTTCTGTTAGTGTTCTCTGAAGCATTAGTTTTTGTAACAATTATATCTGTTACAAAACTCGCAGTTTTACACATTTTCATCCTTTTAATCAAGTTTTGAGCAACTAACATGTATTTTGAGAAAGTGATTAACATGATGAGCTAAACCCCAACACTGGGATGACGTAGGAAGCCCTATTTCACACATATGGTAATTCTAATAATTATTTCATGACTATTTGCATTGATTTATGATTTTTGTTGAACGGGTGTGATGTTTGATGATGTATGCTTGGTTTATGTATTTTTGATACATCGTGCTTGTTATTTACAGTAATTGCTTTTCAAAAATCTATTTTTGGCAAAGAATAAGAGTCCATATTTTTAATATTTGAGCTATAATTGATTGGAATTATTATTTGAATCACATGAATGAAATTTGGTGGAATCTTGTCTCAATACCTCTTGATACTGTGACAACCTTTTATATATATTTTTTTCTATTTTTAAGTATGAAACTGAGCCTACACAAGTCCGAGTGAACAATATCTTAATTACCACTTTAAAAACAACTTTCACAACCGCATCTCTGATGCAACAAGTAGGAGGTTAGGCTTAGGTGGTGCTTCTAAACGAAAGTTCAAGAAAACTCAACGGAAGGTTTCAGTGACTATGTCCTCCTTGGACATAACTTAATTATCAACCTAGACAATTGAGGGATCTTATTGGAGGGACTCCCTGAATAAGTGTGAGACAAAAGAATATTTTCATATGCAAAGCGAAGAAGTAAGAAGACGGCTGCTGATTTTGTTCACGTCACAAAAGGTGGTGATTATTAGGTTTTGTTCCGTTAAATTCTGGAATATTCCGAAATGGGTCAGAAACATAACTTGGGTGTTTCCCAAGTTATATGGTTTCCTAGTTTGAGTCGGTTATCTAATTTAGGTAGAAAACTAAAGTTTTTGGGGGTCAAGTATGTGTTATCTATAAAAGTACCTGTAAGGTTAGAGTCATAGATATCCTCTTCTTGAAGAGTCTATAAACATTTGTTTATGAGAGAAGAAATGAGCATCTAGGGTTCTTATTGTGGGAGAGCTTTGAGTGACTAGTTCTTTTAGTGAAATCTATTTTTTTTCGAATCGTTCTTGTTCTTTCTTAGTTCTCTATATTGTGTTTAATCATTAGAGCATCTTATTCGAGAAGAACAAGCAGTAGTGTTTCTCTGTTTAGGGTAAACTCTCTACTAGATTATACAACAAGCACATTGGAAAGTATTTTTTAAACACTTGTGATAAGACATGCAGGTCTATAGTCTTTGACAGTTTCAACGTGATCCTTGTTAGGTACCAAAGTGATGAAACCGGTGTTATGCTTAACAATTGACATCAATGGAACTTTTCTCACAAAATTCTGTCATTCTAACCATAAATATTAGTTTTGATGAAGCTCCAATATTTGTGAAAGAATATGATTGGGAATCCATCTGGACCAAAACCGGAAATCAATATTTCAGGTTTTTAATTTTCCAAACCAAACGTTCCATTATCCAACAATTTCAGTTTTTAGTGTTACCGTTGGTTTCTGGTTTTACCATTCATTTCCGGTTTTATCACTATTTTGTTAGTTTCATGTAGCTGACAATTAAATAAAAAATTTAAAAAAATAAAAAAATAATTACATATAAAATTACATATTAAAATTAAATATAGATACTTGTAGATTAAATCTACAGATAAAAGTGATGAATACAGTTAATCTAAGGTAAATCTAATAGTTGATATTAACTACATCAAAACTAATCGGTTTTACCGTTGGTATTCAGTTTGCTTTTAACATCGAACATAAACCAAAATCATTACTCTCGGTTTTTATCTTTTCAAACCAAAACCAACCATTAGTAAATGGATTGCTTCGGTATTCTTCTAATTAGTTTTCTTCGGTTCGGTTTTAGCGATTAACCGTTACCATGTACAACCCTAATATTTAAAGCTTATAAATACCTCTTAAAGGAATGGTTTATGAATAAATAACAAAGATGGAGATGGTTATAAAATGAAGGAAATTAGGTTAATGAAACCAAGCTTATTCCCAGATTAAAGCATGTCTGGTTTCTATTACAGATGGATTACGAATCGCAGATGGGTTAATTACTCTTATGACCCTAGAAAACATGAGTTTTACTCTCTTGGCCCTAGGGTCATGGAAATAATTATGCAAATTATTCTTTGGACCCTGAAATAATTATGAATATTTCATGTACATAATGTAGGTGTGCATATTTCCTGCATGGATTCTAGTCGTGCATATTTTCTACACAACTTCTTTATGTGTTTGTTTCTCTTTAAAAAAGGATTTTTCTAAACATATTTAATTGTACAAACTATGGTATATAAACAATTATGAAAGGTTAATTAATATTGTGGATAATACTTACAGACTAGAAAAAAACCATGGATAATATCTGGACACTAAAAAAAATAACTATGAATAATAGTTTTACTTTGAAAATTCTATGGATGATATCTACACATTAGAAAATAAGAAAAAAAATTAAATATCATTTAAGGAATAAATATTTCAAAAAATAAAAATAATTTGATATTTGTATTTACGCTCGTTGGATTGGTCTTTCAAAAACCTTTCTAAATATATAATTTTTTTTCAAATTCTTATGTATTGTTTTTAGGGGTGGGACTTGGGGCGGACATGGACAACGTATATCAGAACTTTGGGCAAGTTTGGACATAAATTTTATAAACCCGAGTTAAATTTGGGCAAGCATGGGCACAAATATTTCTAAACCAAATAACCCGCCAACCCGAAGAACTATAAATAAGATTATTTTCATAATTGGTATTACTATCTATTTATAAAAAATTTAGAAATTATCTTCAAATCCATTAATGAAAATATAAATTATATCTATCTCATCAATCATTCAGTATGAAAAGATTTATATTATTGTAAATAATCTTCAGTTATTTGGAAATTTAACGTAAATGGAGCAATTAAATTTTTCTATTACTAAATTTGTTATTATCACATTGAGCCAACCCGAAAAACTCGGGGAACCCGAGGAACATAACTTGAACATACTTGGGAAACACCTCAATGGGTTTTACGGGTTCGATGGGCAATGTGTGCAAGGAATTTCTATCTCAGGTCTGCCTCGGCCAAGTCCCTCCCCTAATTGTTTGTATGATATATGTTATATTGAAGTTGGTTTGACAATTATATTTTTAAAGAATAGAGTTTATGTCAAATTTTAACAACATTTAATATCTTTATTCGTATGACTCTCCTTATTTTCTAAGGGTCATTTTAATAAAGTGTTTTCAAGAGAATCGTCAACAGCACTATCTAGCTATTGTGAAGAAACGCTTTACATTGTTTTTTTGTTTTTTTAAAACTTCTGATATATTTTGGAATATTGTCGGTGTAGACAAAATTGTGCTTCTTAGTGGTTGATTCTCCTTATTTTTTAGAAGATGAATCTAACGTCTTCTCGGTTGATTCTTCTGTTTGGATATTTAAGAACTCCGATTTTATTCATATTTATATTTAATCGGGTTAACTGTCGGTGCGTGGTGTTAAACTGACCTTGCATGCCGTTAAGATCAGAAGATAGCTTGGTAACCTTGGTTTATAAGAAGCTAAAATATAGTCTCTGAATACCAACTAATGTACAACGATAGAGATGAACGAAATACACAGATTGCATAGATGAGAAGAGGGTGCAAAGAAAAGTATTGAAACTTGAACAGAAAGAATAAAAATAATAATGCAATGCCTTTTTAATCTTCAAAAGTAGTGTCAATTCTAGACATACTCTCCCTGGTTATAATATAATACCTAAACTAATAATGGGAAGCAGAGAAAAGAAAAATAGCTTCTATACTACGTCTTCTTCTACTAAGCTGGGATGTGTACTGCACTAGATACCTCTGCATTTGATTCAAGTTTGATCACTTCTTCAGGCAAAGACGCCAAAGATTTCTTCCCCAGAAAGTCGTAAATCAGACACGGAAGAATGTGACCGACAACAAAACTATTAGCAGTCAATATCATGGCTATATAGAAACCGATCTTGTAAGAAGACCAAGGACCTAAAGCAACACATGAAGCAAAAGAGATTAGATACGACAAAAAAACAGAACACATGAAGCAAAAGAGATTAGATACGACAAAAAAAACAGTGCGATAAACAACACATCCACCACTTTAGATTTCGATCTCCCTTTAGATATCTCAACTTCAACGATACAAGTATCATCCAAGAGATACCCATTATCTGGACTGTCGTATTTACCGAGTCTCAAAGACAGTCCATGACGATAACCATTCCACGATGGGTTAAATCCACGTTTTACTTCTGAAATCCAAAAAACAATTATATAAGTGACACTCACATGCAGAAATTATAACCCTAAATACAAATAACTACTCCAACCTGTTTTCACTGTTCTCAAGTCATTCTTTTGATCAATAACGGCCAAAAGATAATGTATAATTGAAATTAGAGTCAGTATGATCGACTGGGCAAAGATAGATTTTCAAGCGAGGTCCATGTATTTCGGTATATATGGTGTTAACCAGTAACATTCGCCTGTTCATGAAATCATCATCGTTATTATCATTATCAAAAAAGTTTAGCTAAAATATATATTCTGATTAAAAGGAGTCACACACACATACCAATTCCGATTTCCGAAGGAGAAAGTATCAGAGTGAACGATTTGGTTGTTTAGTTTTGAGTAATTCTCAATTCTCCACACTACTTTCTGAGATCGAGGAGCCGGAAGATCAACTTTTGACGTCGATGTTGAGCAAACTACTTTCGGAGACTCAAGAAGCTTAAATAGACACAGATTCTAAGACAATTCCGATAAATAGAGGAGGAGAAATTCTGTACCACGCAGAAAAACGCTAATGGCCGGGTGCCTTAAATAGACACAGATTCTAAGACAATTCCGATAACCTGATTAAACTTCAAAACTGAGCTTCTCCTATTATAACACAAACGCCCATAATATTAGCAAACGAGTCATGGTTGACCGGATTGGCGATCCAAACGCGAATGAACCGGACACTGGTAGAGCCTCGTTTTAGACCGGCTGCGGGTCGGCCAATTTTATCTTGGTACAGTACTAAAAATAGAATTATTATTCATCAATAATTCAGTATCACGAAATAATACTGTAAAAGAATTTTAGTCAACTTAGGAAAGCCATTTCTCTACAAGTTTCTTAAATTTTTCTTTTTAGCCGAGAAGAGAACAATAGTTACAACATGAGTTTTCAAATTTCCTAACTTGTGAGTAGTGACCCATCCGCGTCCCAATCCGTGTCCCAGATGCGTCCAACTTGTGTACGAATGAAAATCACAAGAGACATGTACATGGGGGCGTCATACAAGCATTGTAGACGCGTTCTGTCAGCGTCCCGCCTTGAACATCTCTTGGTCTGCATCTGAATTCACACCAGTTCTTCCCTTCTTCTTTTCTTTTTTTGTTTTTTGGAAACATAAGGGTGTTAAGTGCTGGAAAAATGATTAATAAAATTGATTTTTAAAGATTTTAATAAAATAATAATTAATTGTTTCTTTTATGAATGAAAAATTTATTAGTCCTACATCGTGGAGTTTCCACTCTTTGGTTGTTTTTAAGAGACTATAGAAGATTTTTAGTCCCATATCGGGGAGTCGCTCTTTTTAAGTTGTATTTGTCAATTATATAAACAAATTCACTATTTTTATAAATCCATGGGAAAGGGGTTTCTTTATATTTTAGAGAGACCCCCAAGGGAATATATTTTTATATTGCTTCCTTAAGCGTTCGAGATTTTCCTTAATGGTTTTTCGGAGTTGCCAAGCTCTAGTTGAGCATCTACTACATATTCTAGTAGTAGGTGTAGTAGGGTGTTTTATCCTGGAGATATCCCTCCTGTGAGGGCTATAACATCACTCTTGAGTGTAGCCTGGCGCTAATGTCTTAAGGGAAGTGTGTTGAACACGTGACTCACTCTGCTTTCCAAAGTTTTGCCTTGTTGCTGTTGTGGAGATATGGGGAGCTTGTTCGTTTCGTCAAAGCAATCACTTCCATTATAAAGGAGCTAAGTATCAATAACTTTTGTTTATTTAATTTTTCTTTGTTTTTGATTATTGCACCCAACAATCTTAAGATATTATTATTTGTAATAATAGAAAACGATTGATTGGTTTGAGAATCATGGATGTTAATTGTGGAGTGAAAAACAAAAATGAATTTCTGGTCAGCGGTAGAGTTTCAATTTTATCTTTTAATCTAGAAGGAATTTCGATGAACCCTTTAGACCTAATGTAGTAGACATCCTGATAGTTACCTATATAATAACCCTTTGGTGTTGTAAAAGTATTTTTTTGATATTTTACAAAACAGGGAAACGTTCCTGAAATATTCTGACAAGCATAAATTTGTTGTTAACTAAAGTAGTTTTCTATGGGGTAACCATGAGTTTTTTGAAATGGTGATTCAAACGAAGTTTGTAGATATAGATGTTATCTTCAAAACTCATATTTTATTTTCCGATTCGGAACTAAGGTTTGTGAGATGTGGTGTTTTAGGTGATTGGGAAATTACCGTTTCCCCAGTCAGAGTATAAACAAAGATTGTGACATGAAAATGGAAAGGGACATGGCTAACAGGCGCATGTGGATAAATACAATTTTTTCAAAGCTGACAAAGGTGGGAACATCAAATGCAACTCTAAGCGTAGTCTTCTTAAGAAAGGTATGTTTCGTAAACCCTAATCTAGCATTACTTTAATTAACGGTGATTTTTATGTGTGTAAAATCCTAGTCATACGGCACTAAATTGTAGACAACATAAAAACCTTAATAAGTAGAAATTTAATGCTAATTTAGTTGAAAAAACTAGAACGAGTTCAGTGGCATGATGTCGGGAGTTATTTTAATTACCAATGTGAGAGATCGGTGGGTGGACTCTTGAGCCGCCAAGCATGTTTTGTTGAAACAAAGACCTGTTCACCTTCTATCAAAGGATATAGGATGTTGAGAAACTCTTTATGAGTAACTCATCTGCGATAGAGGTTGCATAAAAGGAAAAGGTCGAGCAGAAGCTCATATCTATAATATTCTTACATTGAACGAAGTTTTCATGTTCCGGGCATATGCAAGAATCTTGTATCTTGTTCTGTTGTAGATAGTAAAAGATTTAAATTAAATCTAGAAAACTTGTTCTAACTAAGGGAAGTGATTTTTTAGGAAACGTTTAATAGACTTGGGGTCTATATAAGCTTAACGGAAAAACTGATGAAGTGAACATAGTTGATTCTTGTGCTTTCTTTTGTGTAATTGAATGTTTTGCATGATAGACTTGGAAACGTAAACTTATAAGTCAATGCTTAAATGGCTAGCATAGGCCGCGTACTCAAATTTAGTTTGGATTTTGAACACAAAAGTGAAATCTTTGAAGAATCAAAATATGCTATAAAACCTTTTAGCACAAATGTTCTGAGTAATTCTAAGCCCTTAGAATTATTTCAGTTAGGCCTAGTTGACATGAGTTCAACCCAAAAACATTGTGGTAAAATATGGTTTATAACTTTCGCAGATGATTGTACGAGGTACTATCTTGTATGCTTGCTTAGGGATAAGGATGGTGCCTTAGAAGCCTTAAGATGTATAAACTTGAAGTTCAAAACCAATTAGAAGCCTTGAACCTTACAATTGTATCCTTAAGGAGATTATAATTGTCATCTTGATCAGTTCAGGATTACCTGCGGCCTTATGGGGGAGGAAGTCCTCTTAACTAGTATATCCTGAATAGAGTACCATTGGATCAGATGAAACTTCACATGATTTATGGAAAGGTAAATGACCTTCTTATGCATGCGTCAAAGTGTGGGGGTGTTTGACTAAAATTGTCATTCCTCTTTCTAAAAGAACTAGATAGAAAACAAAAATGTTGATTGTGTCTTCATATAGGGTATGCTGAGTATACTTTACATATAAATTTTTGGTTGCGTGTTCTGATTTTTCCGACTTTGGTGCAAAAACTATTATGTAGTCTAGGGATGTTGAGTTTTTTTAACATGTTAATTTGAAACTTGTCTCTCTTTAGAGATATGTTGTTGATCCCCTACATGCCTTTTTAACTAGTGAGAAATTAACTTAAAAGGAAGATAAAGTAGAGGTTGATGAGCCTAAGACAACTAAAAAGATTAGAACTGAGACTTCTTATGGACTTACTGGTCCATACTCGGCATAATAGGTAATGATGGTGACAATACTGTGGACTTTTAGGTTGTTCTTTATATTTTTTGACTATCCAGATGGCAGCAATTGTTAACCATTTTTGATGAGCAGTGTTAAAAGCTTAGCTGTGCTTTCGGTGATTTTACTGAAAAACGTGATGGCTAGTCCCAACCGCTTAGAAAACAGTATTTCTCATCTGCAAAAAGATACATGCCATTGGTGGTGTGGATCGCACACTCTCAATGGCGTTGTTTAGGTCACAGTCTCCTTATTTGTTTAGACCTAGCTGCAAATTGCACTGTCGTAAGTGAGTCTAGCTGCATTTTGCTTGAACAATTTTATCTGTTTGCTAAAGAAACTAAAATTACTGTAGAAAAATGTCAGATTGGCATTGAAAATTCACCTATGAGCCATGATCCATACATGAATAAGCAAGAACTTCATTATTTGATCATTAAGTTTTGACAGAGTTCACAGTGGAATATTACTTATTTGGTTACCATACATTAGCATCTCTAGTGCGTGCTTCAATAAGTACTTCTATACGAGGCAATAGAAGGAATACTCTGTTCATGTTTAAAGAAATTTTCAGGATCAAACTTGCTTTTCACTTGAACCAATCTTTTATAATTCCCCTTGAAGTACCTTTTACCCCAAGTTCTACCTGACAGATAACTTGCAGTGCCATTCTTGCTTTGACCTAAATCTAGGTCTCTATAATTGACATAAGCTTCTCTTGGACATTTTGAAACAAATGGAGCCATATACCTATACAGATTCCTCATCCAGGTAAGATATCTTTTAGATGTTTCCACCCCTTCTTCTTTGTTCCAAATGACCACATACATAATCATATACAAAGTTCCATTTCTATGAGGAAATGGAATTGCTGATTCTGAAATCTCATTCATTCTTCCACCATAAGGAGTGAATATTATGACAGGATTCTCTTTTGTTAAAACTCTTCTCCATAACCCCTCTAGTCCAATTTTTGGAATGGGGCGTCTTACGTAATCGGATTTTGCCTCGAAGGTATTCGCTGCTTTACTCCTGCTCAGTAAGTTATTAAGAGGGCCGTCTGCCGGAAAGTTACCGAAATAGAGCGTTGACCGAACCCAACTCGTCTCTGTACAATCTTTACTTTTCAAACCCAACTCAGGAAATCTCTCTTTCATCACAAGAAGGAGTTTCGTCGTATTCCCTAGGTACATGGAGTTGAATGATGCTTGGATCGTTTTCTTTCCTTTCTGAGTAGTAGAATTACCCAAAGTAAGGATTACTCTCATGAAGAGTTCATTAGGAAATTTTGGCGCAACTTCTTGCCACTTGTGAACAAGACCAGTTGCACCTTCTTCTGAGGTTTTGGTGATGGTAAACAAAGTCACAGTAGGTGGAACAGGGACCAATTTGATCTTCCATGAAAGAATGACTCCGAAGCTTCCTCCTCCACCTCCTCGAATAGCCCAAAACAAGTCCTCTCCCATGGTTTCTTTGTTGAGAATTTGTCCATGGGCATCGACTATTCTAACATCGATGACACTATCACCTGCAACGCCATATTTTCTTAATAAGGAACCATACCCACCTCCACTGAATTGTCCACCCACACCAACCGTCGTGCAAACCGCTGCTGGGAAACCAAGGGTTCGATTTTTCTCTGCAATCCTGTAATAAAGTTCGCCTAACGTTGCACCTGATTGAACCCATGCGGTTCCATCTTTTGCATTTACATTGATGGCTCGGAGGTTTATCATATCAACAATTACAAATGGAACATCAGAGACATAAGAGAGACCTTCGTAATCATGACCTCCACTTCTAACCATAAGTTGAACTCCATGTTTCTTCGAACAAATTACAGATGCTTGAACATGGGATTCTTGCAAGGGTGTAATTATAAGAAAGGGTTTGAGATTGGTGGATGATGATAAGGGTCTTTGGTTATATATATTGGACTCCAAGATGGATGTGTAGTTGGGATTGGTTTTGGGTAGGTTGGAGTGTAACACTACAAAAAAGAAGACTTCTAGGGACGGCCACTTCCAAGAAAAACGTCCCTAGTAGGTAGTTGCTGGGACAGCCCACTCTAGCCGCCCCTAGTGATGTGTATTTGGGATGGTGTGGCATAAACCATCCCAATTGTTTTTTTAGCAGGGACGACTCATGTCTGACCGTCACTATTGGTCCACTAGTAGGGACGAATTCGTCTCAGCCGTCCCAATTAAATAGATTATACCGTTGGTAATTTAATTATTTTACGCCCCAGAGTATAGTTAAATAGTTTTCAGTTTCTTCTTATTCTTCTCCCGATCAGAAATTTTTTTCTGTTTTTATTTTTTCCTGAAAACCCTAAAATTAAATTTCCACGAAGTCGCAGCCGAAGACAGCGATCATCCATCTTCACGAAATCCTCAGGAATCGATACCATCTCTGTGAAATCTTCACTTTCTTCTCCATCTCCACTAAGAAATCGAATCATGGAAACTTAGGGTAAGAATCTTTTTCTCAGCTTCGTGAATTTTTTCTGGTTTGATGTTTGAAACGAAGAATTTAAGGTTGCTTTTGGTAAAATCGCAGTATATTTGTTGATTCCCTTTGAATTTTTCAGGTTTGCTGTTTGATTAATTTGCTCGATTTTGTCTTTGACGTTTTTGGATTCAAAATTAAATCAAGTAAGCCTCTCTCCATTTCCAAACTTCTCTCGATCAATTTTGTTAACCTACAGATTAATTATATCTTTTGCCGATTTGGGTTACTGATCGAATTCTCTCTATTGTAATGTGTATCTATCTGATCTCATTCTTATTGATTGTTTAGTTGATTGAATTATTAGTATTGTGATTTCAGTTTTGAGTGTGATGAATTAGGAATTACTGTCTGACTACTAACACAAGAGAAACATGTTTCTCTTAGAATTAATTAACATGTAGTGTCATCTGACTACTAACACAAGCTTTGGTTTCCCCTTTTAGCATATATGAGTCAAGCCATGTTGGGAATGCACTGTGTTTTTTCCTATGCCATTTTTAGACTTGCTGCTTCACATTAATTGTTAAATGCATGAATTATTTAGCTTTGTTCTGCTTCTGCTCTTTGGATAGGAAGTTTCCTGCTTGTTGTTGGTTGTATGTGCGGCATGTGCCTTTGAATTCTGTCTTGTTCAGCAATAATAGAACATTGTTTAATTAGGTGACTGGAACTGATCGAGGAGTTTCCTAACTAAAAGAAGGGCATAAAGATGTAGCTGAAGTGGCTCAGAAATTACAAAAGTATTGTGTTTACGAGCCTGTTAAATACCCACTTATATTTGGAGGTAATTCCATACTCACTACCATTTTGCATTCATCGTTGAACTTAGTTTATATGCATTTGATGTTTCGTTGGATTACTGGTTGGATTGTTAACATATGGCGCATACCAAATTTGGTTTTCAGAGTGGGATGTGCTTTATTGTTCTGTGCCTACATCTCTTGGAGGTGGCTACCGCGGTGCATTAGGGCGTTTTTTTTTAAACAAAACAGATGATTCAAGTAGTTGAAGCTCCTGCTTGCGTTAAAAATAAAATTTATCCTATGCTCATTATGAGATTGATGTTTAAAATTCTCTTTACATATTACGTGATACATGTGCACTGAATGTATTGGATGAAAAATGGATTCAAGTTATTTTCGAGCCTCCAGAACTGAAGGTTGGAGGTTTCAATAATAGACAAGAAAAAAAGAAGTCCGGTACGTGCAGACTTAAGTAATAAGGATTGAACCATGTTTTTGGATTTCTTGCAGGACTTAGGAGGAGTGTTAAGAGTTGCCGATTGAGATGGATGAACTAGTTGCGAACCGATCAAATGAATGCAAAGGAAGAGTGTATAATTCTCCAACTTCAACATCACTTGGGAAACAAGTAAGAGAAGAGGGTCTATTTTTATATTCCATTTCCTTTTAACATAAAAACAAGTAGTAATAATGTTCGTGTTTAGATGGTCGAAAATAGCTCGTAAGATGCCTGAAAGAACTGATAATGAGATAAAGAAGTATTGGAGAACTCATCTGCGGAAGAAAACACAAATTGAAGAACAAGGTAGTATTTCCCTGCATTATTTTGTTTTTCTGCTTCTGCTTTTTGGATAGGAGGAAGTTTCATGCTTGTTGTTGGTTGTATGTGCCTGTGAATTCTGTCCTGTTTAGGGATAAAAGCAATTATAGGAATTCTGTCCACTCAATCTCTGTTATGGAATAAATGGTTTTTGTTCTTTTATTTATGTATACATGGGTCATTTCTTTACAAGCTTTTTAAGCAGTTTTTCCTATTTGGATAACTTGATAGGACATGCAGAACATGGTGGATAAAAGTCTTATTTGTTACTCTTATGCACAGTTGGTTTACTCTTATGCACAGTTGATAAAAGTCTGATTAGTAATGTTTTTGTGAGGCAACGAGTATTCCTGCATCAAAAATGTGGATAATAAAATAGTTAACAATCTATCAGATGCTAAGGATTTATGTACACTTTTTATGCTAAGGCTTTTGTATTGTCAATTATTGCTACTAGAACAAATTCTCTGGTGTTTTCTTTCCTTCCTTGGTTCAATAAGTGACACAGATGTAGATCTATTAGGGAAGTGTTGACTGTAAAGATACTATGCATTTAAGTAGGTCAACAAAACAAACTGGTTTCTTCATGCAGAACTGATTGTTGCCACTGTGAATGTGTCGATCTTTGTTTCGGTTTCCCTTACTGAGAATAATGTAACTGTTTGATGATGTATTGAGTAGATTGATGATTTCGTTTTACAACGACTTATGTTTGTTGCAGGATATGCGACACGGAAAGGTGCAGGAAGGGTTCTAATCCGTGTTGGGAATTTCAGATGCAAAAAGAGTTTGTTTATTACCTTTAGTTGTCCAAGGTACAATCAAAGGTAAGAAGTCAGGTATCCAGCTGTACTCGAGATCTTTCAAAGAAAGAGATAGGGCCACTTCTTAAACTTTGCAACCAGGTGACATTGATTATCTAATATTTGTTTTAAGTTTGTATCCATCTTAGAGATCTAAACATAACCAGGCATCGAGTTTGTCAATCTCATATTGACCAATTGTCTGGCAGGCACCAAAAGCTGTGCGATGAAATGATGTGAAATCATCTAAGTCTCTGGGAGGGGTTCCAAGAAGTCACATAACAACAACTGAGAATGTACTATAAGATTCTTGGATTCGTTAATGACCCGCTGATGCAAAATCATGTGAGTTCTATTATTTATTATTTCAACATGATATTGTATACACCTTATTCTAGCAGATTTTGTGTTATTCTTTCCTTATCTCTTTGTTATGAGCATGTCATGCAAGAAAATATGTTTCTTAATCTTTTCGGGCAAATAACAGTTCTAGATCATTTTTTGAGTGAATTGGTCAAAGATTTTTCTATTTTTTGACTTCAGAAGTATATAACCTTACTAATATTGTTGTTTCTTTTGGTATCCCTCAATTTAGGTTCCTTCATTTTTGATCCGCAAGCTCTATTACTCAATTATTTTCGTCCATCAAGATACAACTATTCAATAGGTGAGTCCAGTTCTACCGTGTGAAGCTGCTCAAACTGTTCATTTCCATTTTCTCTTATGAGCAAGCGTGAACTGAGTATATAGCTTAGGATACAATTTGTTTAGTTAATTTCAGGAGCTATAAAGGGTCGTTCTGGAGCAGAAGCACTCAAATACACTTCCAGTGCAGACTGAAAATATCACCTTTTGGTTGTTTTTCATATTTTTTGTTCTTTTTGTATGAGAATTGGTAGTGTAAATGACTGAATCTTTTTTGTAAACAACTTGATTTCATGAGTGAGAATCTATTTTGGGATAAAATGCAGTCTGAATGATTGTTTAACAGGGTAAAGGGAAAGGCATCCTGCCAAAGAAACTGAAAAGAAATTTTATTTTATTTTTGAACTTTAGCAACGCTTATTAAGTGTTACTAATAGGCATTATATGACCGTTGGAAATACATCTGGGACGGATTAAGAAACCGTCCCTACATCCCTACATCCGTCCCAAAAAGTACTACTGACGGTTTTTATAAGTCCGTCCCTAGAACCCAAACCGTCCCCAGAAGTATTAGTGACGGTGGATCGGGCGACGCTAACAAAACCGTCCTTAATACCTTTTTGGGACGGCCTTTTGCCTCTTGGGACGTTTTCTTGACCGTTCCAAGAGCCCTTCTGTTTTGTAGTGTAAGTATGAGAATTTAGTGAAAGGCATTGGAGAAAATTTTCATGAATATCTGAGGTTGTTGATGAAGCTCCAAATGAGATTGATAAAATGAGTAATGAAATCACAACTAGGTATGAATTTGAAAGAATACCCATCTTAATTTGGTTGTTTCTTGAATTGATGTGAAAAAAGGGTGCGGTCCTATGCCTACTTATATGATAACTTTCCTGTAAAGTGAATTGCACATTTTGCTTCACCAAAAACATAGATATTTGTTTCTTAAAAGACAACTAATTAAATATGTCCAGCTCTTTTTTGAAGCATATATGTGTAGTTGATACTTCAGGTTTTCTTTATGCTACACAGAGGTGATAGTTATTCTGAAAGTCATCCAGAAAACAGGAAACAAGTCTGAATTGAAAGGGGAGTTCAAGAGTATACATGACAAAAAAATAAAGTCGTTGAATGTTTTCACTGTTTGGGTTGTGCTGGTTTGATAAAACTTAAAAATAATACTAGCTCTTGAAACATCTGTATCAACGGAAGCAAGTCATTGGAGTTTTACTGGTTTAACACATTAGAAAAATTTCGCTGACTTGAGTTCTTGTTTTCCTTGGGTGGCCTAGTAGTGTCTTCTAATATCAGCAGCAATATGGAAACTATCTGAATCATCAATGATCATTACATTTACGGTGACGCCGCGTGCCTAATATGTTATAAACCTAGCTTTCCTATGCCTCTATGAGGCCCACCACCAAGTAACGATCACACGGTCAAAACTAGAACGATATTTTGGGGACTATTCAAAAAAGGTGGGGACTACTTTGTGATAGGAATGTCCACCCTATATTCTAAGGGGTGTCCTAAAAGATTAGGGAAGACTAATCTGCCCTTATCCTAATTATGGTTATAACTAATTCTAATAACCCATTAATTTAATCACTACCCACTAATCTAACCCACTAAATTAAAACCTAAAATCAGTTTCAAAACCTTTTCTTTTATTTTATTCGTCATTTTCTTCTTCTTGGTAGACATCGACGTCAACCGTCGATTCGAAAAAATTTCATCGTCGATTAATCAATCTTTATAAACAATGCGTTCCAAGCAGAAACCAAGAATTCCAGGATTGAGTCCGGGACTTGCAAATATAGCGAATCTCCCAAATCAATTTCAAATTGATAAAAAACTTCAAGCAAAGTCGGGAGACCAAGTCAAGCATCCAACATCAGCCAAGAAGTCCGATTCGAGTAAAATGAAAATCCGCAGGTAATTTCCTTCATACCCATTCCTTTTAATCGTTTTTGGTTGAAGAAATCGATTAGAAATCATAAAAAACCATAGAAAATGGTAGTTACAGTATAGATTTCGGCTAGGAGAAATTCTGAAAACCCTAGATTTTGGTAACCGAACTTTCAATATGAAGAACAGTTCGGCCAATTAGGAATTTTTAGGTAACCGAACTATGTAGTTCGATAAGCTCGCAAAAAAAAAAATCGTAACCGAACTCCTTCTTTATATGAGAAATTTGAGTTCAGTTTAGTCAATAAATTTATATAGGTAACCGAACTTTGATAAATATAGTTCTGTTACTTCGCAATTTCTATGGGGTAACCGAACTTTGATCTGTCAACACGAAACTTGTAGTTCGATGACTTTGCAACTTATACCAGAAAACCGAACTTTAGTAAGTTAAAATTTTGTGTTTGATCTAATCCCATGTTCAATTTTATTTGATAAGACAATATTCTGTTTAGCTAATAATGTGGTTTTCATTCATTAAGAACAAAGGAAAAAAATCTAATCCCCACCTAGATGAAGATTTGACAACTCCCACCCATCGTGGTAGAATACATTTGGATTTCCGAAACCGTGGTACTAAAAATGCTAAACATGGAGGGGGATCGTTACAAGAAGTGAACCAAGAGAATGTTCGCAATGTAATCCAAGATGTCAGTCAAGAGGTGATGGAGAATACAATTGATAATGTTATTGAAGAAGAGAATTATGATGAAGAAGGGCAAGGAAATGAATACCAAGGAAATGAAGAGGACGAACAACAAAGAGAACGCGTTGAAAATTTAGAGGAAGAAGAACAAAGACAGGGTAAAGAAGGAGAAGGACAAGAGGAAGAGAAGGATGAGGAAGTAGAATAAAAAGAGGAGGAAGAGGAGGGATAGGATGAAGAGGAAGAAGAGGAGGGATAGGATGAATATGAAGAAGAGGAGGGATATGATGAAATTGTTCATGTTAAAGAGTAAAAGAACCCGAAGCCGCCTTGTGATAGATACTCACACATTCCCCCTGATAATTTGTGTTTGCCACCAATGAACCCAACTTATGGTACTCCAAATGATGAAGGGGCAACACTGTTTCGCTACAAACATTCATGGGCTGCGAAGATCTATGCGACAAAGGTATTCTTTAAGTTCATTCTTAACTAACAAAACGATTTTTTTGGGACATGTTTCCTCAAGTATTAATAGTGCTATGTTCTTTTCTTAGGATCATAATGATGCAGTTCGTCTTATTTGTCGTCAAAAGGCGTCCAAATGGGATCTTTCTTTGGAGTGTGACGAGTTTCAAGCGAAGGTTAAAGAATGTGTGTTATGGAGAGCTATTGAGTACGCACATGTATATTTTGACGTTGTTGCCGTATCCGCATTTCTCGAGAGGCATTATCCCGAGACATATACAATGCATCTTCCATTAGAGAGATGTGAATTACTCTCGATGATTGCAAGAGAATCACCGGCTTACTAATAGAAGGTAAATGTCTTCGAGAAGGTTACAACCCCACGATGCGTTATGATGCTCTTGAAGAATTGTCTCTAAAATGTCTAGGATGGGATGTAAGAAAGGCTCAATGTGAGTTTAGACGTTCTGTGAGGTCCCCTAAACGTGGCGATGAGTATAATCCAAGAGAGGAAAATGGATCATTGAAGAAGATGGTGAAGAAATTCAAGTTGGTAAAGTTGAAGGAAGCATCTAGAGGGACAAGAAAGAAGGTGGAGAAAGTAAAGTTGTTGATGGACCAGGAGACCCTTAGGCATCATGTCACCGCTTATTGGTTATATCAGCTAGGAACCGTCATTTTCCCCGACACTTATGGAAATAGGGTGGATGCACATTATCTACAGCTTTTGGAGAATCTCGATGAGATTAACAAATACGCTTGGGCCACTGGGGTGCTTGCTTTTTTTCTAGAAGAGATGAGCAAAGGGTCGAGGATTAAGACAACTCAAATTGGAGGTTACTTAACTCTTATTCAGGTGGCCTTCTACATTGTTAATTAGCAAATTATTCGCTAAGATTTTCTGCTTCTAAATCAATTTTCATGTATGTGGTTAATATTTTCGCATAGGTTTGGATTTGTGACCACTTACCTTCATTGGGATTGGCTGAGGAAAAGACACCTTATCCCTATGACGAACCTACAGCAGGAAAATGGTTGTTTTTGGACGCACAAAAGAAGTCTAAAGAAGAGAAGTTGACTTTGTTGAGGGAGAAATTGGATAAACTTACGGTGAACGATGTGGTATTTCACTCGTACGCCGTACACGATGATGTCCCTGTAAATGAAGAATATCTGAATGGTTTATCTACCGTCTTCGCTTATTACAGACCAATTTGGTATCCTAATAGCTACGCAATATATAATCCAATGAGAATACTAAGACAACCCTTCCTCTTGTGGCTTTTATTGGGATCACTGTTTCTCTCACAAACAATTTCAAAGAGGGTTTTGCTTTCTCTCCCATTCAATATTAATACACATATGTCTTTTAGTGCATGTTTTCTAGCCCAACTCTTTGTATCTAAAGGACTTTTGAATACCAAGTCATTCATGTAGTGATGGGATGTGTCATCGTACAAAATATCAACAGGGGTAGGTTGATTTACGATCTTGCCGAACAAAAAATTCGGTAACAAAGGGACTAAGCTCGACTAAACCGAACTATTAACTGTATACTCTATAAAATTAGTTCGGCAACGTTTTCTGGAAAAAGATAACTGAACTCTCAAAAACCTCAATTAAAACAGAGTTCGGTTACCTACGTATGCTGAAATGAGTAACCGAACTGCACATACAAGAGAGTTCGGCTACCTTTTCTACAGAATTTCTAACCGAACTACTTTGACCTAGCTGAAATTTTTTTTCCAGAAATTTTCGATTTTGCCAATTTTTAGCAAAATTCAAGCTACATTAACTAAATTTGAGTCATACCTTAGTACCCATAACTTCATCTTCTGGTTGTAGATGATAAAATTCATCATTTGGGTTGTTAGGTTGAGTTTGGGGTAAATAGCTTTCATCATCTAACAAATAACTCATATCCGGATCATTAGAAATATTGACAAATATATTAGGAGATGAAAGAGGTTCTGATTCTGAGGAGGAGGTATCATCACTTGAATCAGTCATATGATATTTACTAAACTCAAAATAAGTTTTTTTGGGTTCTTCCCTCTTTTCCTTCATCTTTTTTTTTCTTCATCTTCTTCTCTCTCAATAATTTTGTTCTAACAAAACTATCATATTAATAACTCATTAATCACTGATTAATCAGTAATTAGTCATTAGACTAGCACTAACTAATCAATAAACTAACTAATTTAATTACCAAGGGTAAATTTGGTATTAAAAAGTAATTTAGATAAGGGGTGATCCAATATTACTTCAAATGTCCTACCAAAAATGGAAGAGTAGTCCCCCACCTTTTTTGAGTAGTCCCCAAAAAATGGTTCTTAAAATACTGGTATTGGATTTCTGGCTTATGAAATCATGCAAGCTTATAGTTGTCTATCCAAGAATCTAGTTATTGGAGTCTTTCCTAATTGGTATTAAAGCTGAGGTAGTGGAAAGACAGATAGTGAGCTTGGTTTTCACCAAGTGTTTGGGCCGTTTGGCTTTACATTTCTACTATTTGTTTTGAACGATTTTTTGGGGACCATGCGTTTTTTGAGGGGACCATAATTTTATTAAGCCAACTTTCCTATACTTATAAAGGGTGTCCTAAAGATAGATAAATACACATTTACCCTTTACTCTAATTTAAATTAAAACTAACCTAATAACTATATAAACCTAATCATATATATATATGTCTACTCTAATCATATATATTAACCTAAAAACTATTGAATTCTTAGTTTTTGAACAAAAAAAAAACTCTTTTCTTCTTCTTCTCTCTTTCCTTGAAGTTCCTTGTTCAATTGAAAAATCCATCACTAATTCGTTTTTGATCGAGAAAATTGAGCAGAAATCATCAAAATATGGTGTAAATGGAAGTTATAGTGGCATGTTCGGTTAGGAGTTGTTTAAAAGAAAACTAGTTCGCTAACCGAACATTCTGAAACCAAGAACACGAAGAACACTTCGGTTATCACGAATTTATTTTTTCGTAGCCGAACTATTAGTTCGATTGGTTCGCAATTTTTTTTATTTTACCGAACTCCTCTTTGAATCCAATATATTGTGTTCGGTTTGTTAGGTTAATTGGAAAATTTTGTCTTTTAACCAAACACTTGTATTAGAACAACAAATGTTGAGTTCGGCTGGTTCCCAATTTTTTTTTGCTACCCGAACCCTTCTCTGAAAATCAATATGTTGAGTTCGGTTGGTTCGCAAAAAAAAAAAAAAAATTCTAACCGAACTCTACTATGCAAACACATATGTTGAGTTCGGTTTATTTGAGATTTTTTTCTCCTAACCGAACTCCAGTCTGATATTGAGTTCCGTTTAGTCGAAAATTAATGTTGGAAACCGAACATTACTCTGTATACTCTATAATAAAAGTTCGGTTACCTGTCCCGGACCTGTTAGCCGAACTCATCAAAACCACCATTCAAAGCGAGTTCGGTTACATGCGTCTTAGGAAAAAGTAGTCGAAACTACACTTCCAAATAAGTTCGGCTACCTGTTTTTCAGATTTTGTAGCCGAACTTGTTTGACTTAACCCAACTCAAGCTATAAAATTTCTTTTTTTCTGAAAATTTCGGTCAATTCAAGCAACAAAAAACTAAATTTGAAGTATGCTTGGGTGGGTTGAAGGTTCGGATTCAAAAAATAAAAAAAATAATTGAGTTTTTTAACTCTTATAATCTCCTTCTTCTTCCCTTTTAATAACTTAATTTTAAGAAAAATAATATTGATTTTATCTTAAACTAATCATTAATTAACCGAGTTTAATTCGGTCCGGATCCTCTGTGCCATGATTTCTATGTGCCCTCTGTGCCCGCGAATGAACAGTTGACGCGTGTTTCTGTTCTCCAACTGTTAACTACCAGAGTTTACCAGATTTTGGGTATCTCGTAAAGCTGCTTAAACTGCCATATTTGTGGAGGAATAACAAAGGAAATATTCAATCCTTCCTTGATTATCTCATCAAATCATTCTCTAAGCTAGTTTGTTACTCTGGAGATATTCATTTTGATTTTTGCTTAACAATGGTATTACGGATTTATTTTTGCTTAATTCATCTTAAATTAAATTTATGCTATGGGAACATAGTTACTGAAGAAGAATTTGGATTCCATCATCCAATGAGAGGTTTCATGAATGAAGAACAACACAAGAAAATTGATAGATTTTCTGGAGTTTATTTGATTGTGTATGTGCAGAGTGGGAAAAGAGGCTCTCTAGTTTAAAGAATCATTAATATACAATTTTGTTCCATCCAAGCTTAGCGTTCTTATTATTTTAGTAATCAGTAGTAAACATGCATAACATTTCTACTCAGTTCTTCCTATGAACTCATCGAAACTAAATTAATTGAAGTCATAAGAAACAATATATGAGAAGATTTAGCCTTCAAAGGTCACCATGGTAGATCTTCTGAAATACTCGTGAATAAGCTTAGCACCAACAGTATAAATCGAGTAATGCTAATGGCTACGGATGGAATCATGGAAGAGATTATTAAGGGAGGATTAAATATTTATTTCCTTGTTTCTCTCCACAAATATGGCAGCTTGAGATACCCAAAATCTGTAGTTAGCAGTTGGAGAACAGAAACACGTGTCAACTGATCATTCGCGGGCATAGAGGGCACATAGAAATTATGGCACAGAGGATCTGTTCACAAACTAATCATTACATAAACTTAATTAGGAAGGGTAATTTTGATTTGGATCAGGATGTCTTCGATTTATTTTTAAATGTCTTGCTAAAAATAGAAGGTCTCAAAAAATCATTCTTTTGTTTTATGTCATGCAGAATATATAGGTGGTGTAATCAGTTTCTTTGAGAGTTTTTTTTCGTAATGGAGACAAATACACTACTTCGGTTTAGTCTACTTAATTACTGAATAAGATGCAGAGATTTAATGAGAAGGAAGACATGAAATTGCACTACTTTCTTTTTTTTTGGCTATATAAGTTGCCCTACTTATTTAATGATTGATTAATGGACACACAGTATCCTTGCACATACCACGAAACGATAACAAAGAAACTGATAACACAAGCTCACACGCCGAAAACGCGCAGAGAAAAGACTAGATCGTAACTATCAACAACGATCTACTCCCGCCGGCTTTCTCCGCCACATCTTGAGATTATAGGTAGCCTTGGCTGCCTTTGGGGAATTAACATAATAAAAACACACTCAACGTTCCTAATTCGCAACCTTAGTTAGAGCATCAATAAATTCAGTCAAACACTTATAAGATGATCCATCTTTTTGCACTGCCTGTTCAGCAACTTCCCCTAAACTCTTCACCTTTTCTCTAGCTCTCATCCCTTGCTCTGAATTCATCAATTCATTAACTCCTTTACAGATATCTCCTCTGCCAACAGCTACGATTTCATCTCCTACCTTACTTATAGTGCCGCCCCTTGGGATCTCCAGTCCTATTCCAAACCCATCCACCACAATTCTAGCATTGAGTGGTTGCTCAGCCATCATCGGGCATACTAAAAGCGGCACCCGAAACGATATACTTTCCAGCACTGAATTCCAACCACAATGACTCAGAAACCCACCTATCGCCTTATGTGATAATATACGCCGCTGGTTCACCCATTCTCGTGCGACCAAACCTTTACCTTTCACTTTCCCCTCCAATCCATCAGGCAAGATCCACGTTTTTGATCTAACTACGAAAATGAACGGATGATTTGACATTTCCAATCCATGGATAATTTCGTCAAGCTGCAAGTTTGAAACATCAGCTTGTGTACCAAAAGATACATACACAACATACCCATCTTCATGTTCATCTAACCATTTGATAGTTTCATCCGATTCAACTTCACCGTCCAAATCATCATGGTAGAGAAAAAGAGGGCCAAAACACCATGCCTTTGCCCCCTCTTGTTTGTAAAATGATTCAAGGTTTCCAACCTGCTCATTTTCTAGCTCAGCGAAACTGTTCACAATAACACCCCAGCTATTAGTTTCGGACTCACCCAATTCATCAAAGAATTGGGTCATCGGGTTGTCCGGATCCGACAAATGGAAAAAAGCCTCTGGTATGTCAACTTTGGTCAGGCTAAAAGGAAGAGTCAGACCAGGAAGTTGAACGGATTCTTGAGAACCCGAGTTCATGATATGATGGTCACTTGCATGCATTATAAAGTACTTCGTAATCACCATAGATAGCACACCCATGCCATGGAACACGACTCTAGGCACATTAAACTTGCGGCAAGTACCAAGTGTAAATCCTAAGAAGAAATCGGATATAACACAAAGGGGTAATGAACCGGAATCTTTCATATCTTGTAAAACTTGATCAAATGGTTCTTGTAGTTCCGTCGTTGCCGCAAAAAATTGGGGGAGATAAGACATGGATGGTAGATCATTAGTGTTCTCACAAGGTGTTGGTAGTTCTTGAATTGGTGGGAAAGGGATTTGCCTGAGATGGATGTTAGGATATCTACAGATGGATCTTTGGATTTGAAGAGCATTAGCTGGAGTAGTAATGATAGTAACTGTTAAGTTTAGGGTTGAGAGAGATTTAGAGAGATCTAGTAGTGGAAGTGTATGTCCTTGAGACATGAATGGAAAGATTACCACATGATGAGATTTTGGTTTTGTTGATAGAGAAGAAGGGGGAGAACTCATTTTGGTGATGATGGTGGTTTGAGATTGAGACACAGTGACTATTCTTGCAGATACATACTTTGAAGATCACTGAGGAAATAAGCTAGCATTTGATTTCTAAAGATGGCCCTATCACCAAAGGCCAGTTAGTTTCCGACACGTACAGACGGTCAGCAGATTGCTTTGTCTTGGTGAATCTTGAAAGTCGGAGAGGATAGAAATGCAGTAAATAACTAAATAAGCACTGTATATGAGTTAAATGTTGTTTGGTTTCAAGACAGAAAACTGTAAGATTGGGACAAATACCATGGGCTAGATCTGGTACAATCAATACAAACCTTTGATCATTTTCACCCTCCTATCGATCCCAATACTAAAATCATTTCCCTTTCACCATTAAAATTATGACACGTCATGTCCCAAATATGGATCGGCCCCTGCTGTAAAAAGGTAAGGTCGGTTTCAAGACTTGCCATAACCGGTCTTAAAAAAAGGATATGGCCAAAAATATATCACAGATGATATGGTGCATTGTTGTCATAACTGTTGTTCTTGTATGTTCTGCCCGATGTTCTTGCACTGTTGTCATAACTGTTGTCCTTGTTGACGCGGCAGAGTTTGTTCCCACTCGTCAAATATGGTCAACAATTGCAGGATAGCCATATATTAATTGTAATGAGCAACCAAGAGGTCCACAGATTAATTGTAATAAGCAACCTAAAGAGTTTGTTCCCACTCGTCAAATATGGTCAGCAATTGCAGGATAGCCATTCATTAATTGTAATGAGCAACCTAAAGGTCCACAGATGATAAGAACCACAAAGCTTATTGTATTGTTTGGTATGCGGGTTGTTCTCACAACCGCTTACAGTATGTGGGTTCTACTCGTAACTCTGTTTAAGACTCATACGTACCCTTATTTCTAAGGGGGAACACAAAACTATTCGAGAGGTTTGATTAAACTTATTAGTATGTCTTCACAAGTCTAGCGTGTTTGTATATAAACCCTAATTCTTATTTCCCACAAAACAAAATAAATTATAATTATAATTTTCTCAAAAATAATTTTTTCTTAATCATGATAACATTAAAATTATTCAGGGTGTATATCTAATTGTTCTCTTAAAAATACTCCACAACAACATCAGTACTAAGGTTTTGTTCTTTTCCTATGACAATTATCCTAGAACTCCATAAACATAATCTATAAAACAAAATCTCCAAGATGATGTATTTTTCTTCTCAATCATGGTTACACTAAAATTGATTGAGGGTATTGATTTTTCTTCAAAAACATCTACAATGTCAAATATCTTACATAAATTTAATTAGATAATTAACTTCTTTTTGTTGTTGTTGATGATGTTGATTTAGGGATATAATGATTATCTTATTATTTTGGGTTATATATAATAATGAGCAAATAGTCAAATTGCCCCAAAATCAGGGGACATCTTGTGAAAATTCCCCGACCATTTTAAAATAAGTCAAAATACCACATTCTGTTAGTTTAGGCGTTAAGTATACCACTTTTGGGGCTTTTTGGCTATTTTGAAACAAGTCAAAATGCTATGGCCATTTGGAAACTTTTGATTACTTAACGCCTAAACTAACAGAATTGGGCATTTTGACTTATTTCAATATGGCCGGGACATTTTCACAAGATAACCTCCGATTTTGGGGCATTTTGACTATTTTCCCTATAATAATTATATATAATTTTATGAGCCATGTAGAAAGATTAGAAAGATCTGTTTGGTTAGCTTAAGCATTTATTTTAAATGAGGTATGGTTAATAAATTTTTGAGCTACATTTAAGCGAAGCCACAAATATATTGTAGGGAAAAAAATATTTTCCTCAAATTATTTTTGGAAAACCATCGAGAAATCAAGGGAATAATTCTGAACTTAAAAGGAGAGTTCAAGAGTGTAAATGTAAAAAAAGAAGTCTTGAATGGTTAGATAATATTAGTAATTCGAAAGCAAGTTATCGGAGTTCACCAGTTAACACGTTACAAAAACTTCGGACTTGGTAGTTTTTGTTTTCATGAGGTGGTATCTTCTGATACCAGCAGCAATACAGAAACTACCGGAATTATCATCATTACCGCGTCATACGTATTAGGTAGAGTCTTCCTGCTCTTATTAATTACCAGCATGATAGGTCCAGACTATGTAATAATAGAAGTTACAGGAAAAGAAGAGACAAGGAAGTCATAACATAGAAATCAGATGAGAAGAGAAGAAGAATTCAGGAAAGTAGGGAAAGAACACAGAGAAGATAATAGGCAAAATCATCATATCCTCTTATTAGAAAAAAAATAGTTATATAACAATAGGTTCTGGCAGTTAAGGTATCTGCTTAACAGATCTTACTAACATATATAAATAACCAACTTCTAATATGTATAAGATAAGTGTACTATGTTGACTAGTACCACAACCAGGCGTATCAATCCTCCTACCTTGGAATAACCACTAGTGGAAAATAATTTAGTGAGCGGCGCAAAATCTTTCTATGGTTTGTAAAAAAAAAGTTTGTCAGAAAAACACTTAAAATCCCTAAAAACGCCTGTTTTGGGGTGCCTAATATTGTAGTCTTATTTCCTAAAACGTCTGTTTTCAGGACGTTGATTTCATTCAATTAAAACTTCATTAGATAGTCTCTGCTGACAGGGGAAGACGTTTTCCTGGATTATATTCTCAAAAAAAAGTGAATTTGCTTCAGCTGAATCCAAAACTGATTCACCCGAATCTTAATCTAAAGCCATTTACAAATATGAACTATATTCAAATATCCTAAAAATGAACAAGAATTTGAAGCAACATTATATTAAAAACAAAATCTGTTATGCAACTTAGATAAACTAGAATTACTCATGGTCCGAATAAGAATATTCTTTTGATAAAACTACTAAGGGAACTTGACCTAAAAATTATGAAATCCATATTGGTAATATGGTGTTTAATACAACTCCAACAACTTGAGCTTTGATAAACTTGACCTAGCATCGCCCTCCAACAAGATCTTTTAGATTACCAGATATCAACAAATCTTTATGAACAAATAAAGTTTCATGTAAATAGTAGAAGCAAACATCGTAGTGATTAGTTCTTTGTACTTCATTTAAACTACAGAGGAATACAGAATCATCGATGAGCAAAATTCAAAGGGATGCATACAAAGAAATTTAGAACAAAATACTAGATTTTTATAAGTCGTACTGAACATTGGTTGTTGTTGGCATAAAGTTAAACCTACACTCTCTAATACAATACTGCCAATGATGTTCAAATTCGATATGCTTAAAGCCGGAAAGAAAAAAAGTTAGTGAACATTTATCGTCGATAACTTCCAATAATATAAAACCCATCCAATAAACACTGCCCTTTTCGCCATCTTCAGTTCTGCAATAGAGGTATAAAATATAAAAATCTTTAGTCAAGAACTCAACCAACCAACCATAATAAGATATATGGACAGTACTTGTAATACTAGTATCATTTTGATTCAGAAGTCAATGTAACTACCACCAAGTATTTAAAATTATCAAACTTATGGACCTTTCTTAACTAAGTTAGGAAACCTAGTTACATTGTTAAAAAAAATATAAAAAGTATAACAAAAATTTTTAAGAAATTACCAGTCAAGGTTAAAATATTTTTCCCCGTTAAGAAGCCCAAAGTCTAAGCTCCAAGATATCAGTAGGATTGTCAAAGAATTCAGAGTAAAGGATTTTCATGTCGACCTATGAGAGCCATAAAGTCTTTGACTCATCTGCAATCAACAGGTAAATTCAAAACTCTGAGTTAAGATAAAATGACCATCTTTAGGTATACATATATGATATATGTTAGATTATACCAAACATATAGTTAGGTATGATAAGATTCTAGAGTATGAAAACAATAGATATGCAAAAGATAAATGCAATCCCGTCTGATCTACAATTGCATGTATTAGCCACTTGTAAACAGTTTCATCCTACTCATTTTCAAATACTTTTTCTTATTTTCAATTTATATTAGGATGCATCCAGTTTCACCCTCGCTATTTCTTAAGTTTAAGGCAGAATGAATCCAGATTCATCCTTGCTAATTTTTTGGTTTCCATTTCATCCATACTAACTTTTACTCGTCCATTAGAACCTTGTTTTAAAAATATTTGAGCAATTAATCCAATTTCTCAAGCCAAAAACAGATAGATTGGAAAGATGCATGACGTAAATTTTCCATGGAATCATTTGTAGGAAACGTAACATACGAGAGATGTTGAAAAAGTTGGGCCGTGAGTGGGAAGTTTTACGGTTTGGTCTAATGTGGTAAAGGCAAAGAGCCGAAGATCTATGATTTTTTTATTTTTGAAGAAGAAAGTTATATTAAAAGAAAAAAGGAGTCCAAAGCGATAGGAAACTTACATGCTGATGATTATTATGGATAGATGGATGGATGTTCTGGTTGAGAGATTGTTTTCATATTAAATGTACGATCCCAATATTAATTGTATTGTTGTGGGTCTAGCATACTACTCTTCTTTGACAATAAACTTAGAATGATCAGGAGATCGTAGATTAGTAGATATGAACACTGGAGGGAGAGCATAATCAAATTCAAGTCCTATAGAAGTCCGTGCAGGTGATCATAGTCAAATTCAATATGAAAAGGAACTAGATGCTGGTGCGCTATTTGTTCTCAAATCCAAAGGTAGTTTAAGCATATATATTATTCATTTAATATACTCAAAATGATATAAGTGAATATTCATGCTCTACTTTTATGATGGTGGTGGTGCAGGGTCATGGATACGCTGCGGGTATCATCTTACTGTTGGAAAACGATTAATAAAAAAAATAATTTTTTAAAGTTTTAATAAAAAATTATAATTTATTGTTTTATTTTGTGAATAAAACTTTTTAGTCCCACATCGTGGAGTTTCCAATATTTAGTAGTTTTAAGAAACTATATAAACCTTTTAGTCCCACATCGGGGAGTTTTTCTTCTTAAATTGTTTTATTCCATTATATAAAGAAATTCACTCCTTTTGTAAAATCTATGGGAAAGGGGTTGCTCTATATTTTAGAGGGACCCCTAAGGGAAAATATTTTATAGCGTTTTTTTTAAGCATTCGCGATTTTCCTTAACGGTTTTTTCGGAGTTGCCAAGTCAAGTTGAGCATCTACTACATATGCTAGTAGTAGGTGTATTAGGGTGTTTTATCCTGGAGATATCCGTCCTGTGAGGGCTATAGCATCACTCTTGAGTGTAGCCGGGCGCTAATGTCTTAAGGACAACGTGTTGAACACGTGACTCACTCTGTTTTCCAAAGTTTTGCATTGTTGCTGTTGCGGAGATACGGGGAGCTTGTTCGTTTCGTCAAAACAATCACTTCCATTATAAAGGAGCTAAGTATCAATAACTTTTGCTTATTTGATTTTTCTTTGTTTTTGATTATTGCACCCAACAATCTTAAGACATTAGTATTTGTAATAATCGAAAACGATTGATTGGTTTGTGAATCATGGATGTTAATTGTGGAGTGAAAAACAAAAACGAATTTCTGGTCAGCTGTAGAGTTTCAATTTTATCTTTTAATCTAGAAGTAATTTCGATGAACCCTTTTGACACAACGTAGTAGACATCCTGATAGTTACCCGCGTAAAATTTCAGAATTTTTGGAGTTGTAAAAGTATTTTTTTGATATTTTACAAAACATAAAAACGTTTCTGAAAAATTCTGACGAGCAGAAAATTGTTGTTAACTAAATTAATTTTTGTGGGGTAACCATGAGTTTTTTGAAACGCTGATTCAAACGAAGTTTGTATATATAGATGTTATCTTCAAAACTCATATTTTACTTTCTGATTTGGAATTGTGATTTGTAAATAAAGGTGTCATCTCCGAGGGACATGGCTAATAGCCGCATGTGGTTGGAAACAAATCTTCCAAAGATGGCAAAGTTGAGAACATCGAACGCAACTCTAAGCATGGTCTTCATGATAAAGGTATATTTCGTAAACCTGAATCCGGAATTACTTTAGTTAAGGGTGAGTGTTATGTTTGTAAAATTTCTGGCCGGCGGGCAGTAAATTGTAGACAACATAAAAACCTTAATAAGTAGAAAGTTAATGCTAATTTAGTTGAAACAAACTAGAACGAGTTTGGTGGCATGATGTCGGAAGTTATTTTAATAACCAATGTGAGAGACCAGTAGGTGGACTCTGGAGCCACCAAGAATGTTTGTTGAAACAGAGACCTGTTCACCTCCTATCATAGGATAGGGGATGTCGAGAAACTCTTATTGAGTAACTCATATGCAATAGAGGTTGCATAAAAGGAAAAGGTCGAGCAGAAGCTCATATCTGTAATATTCTCACATTGAATGAAGTTTTCATGTTCCGAGCATATGCGAAAATCTTGTATCTTGTTCTGTTGTAGATGGAAAAATATTTAAGATCTTAATTGAATCTGGAAAACTTGTTGTAACTAGGCAGTGATTTTTTAAGCAAGAGTTATAGGACTTTGGGTCTATATAAGCTTAACGGAAAAACTGATGATGTGAACGTAGTTGATTCTTGTGATATCTTTGTGTGATTGATTGTTTTACGTGGTAGACTTGGAACCGTAAACTTATAAGTCAATGCTTAACTGGCTAGCATAGGCTTCGTACCCAAATTTAGTTTGGATTTTGAACACAAAAGTGAAATCTGTGAAGAATCAAAATATGCTATAAAATCTTTTAGCACAAATGTTCAGAGTAATTCTAAGCCTTTAGAATTAATTCAGTTAGGCCTAGTTGACATGAGTTCAACCCAAAACCACTGTGGTAAAAGATGGTTATAACTTCCGTAGATGATTGTACGAGGTACTATCTTGTATACTTGCTTAGGATAAGGATGACGCCTTAGAAGCCTTAAGATGTATAAACTTGAAGTTGGAAACCAATTAGAAGCCTTGAACATAACAACCGTATCCTTAAGGAGATGATAATTTCCATGTTGATTAGTTCAGGATTACCTGCGGCCTTGTGGGGGGAGGCAGTCCTCTTAACTAGTATATCCTGAATAAAGTACCCTTTTAAGAATCAGATGAAACTCCATATGGTTTATGGAACGGTAGATGACCTTCTTATGAATGTGTCAAAGTGTGGGGGCGTTTGACTAAGATTGTAATTCCTCTTCCTAAAAGAACTAGATTGAAACCAAAAATGTTGATTGTGTTTTCGTATAGGGTATATTGAGTATACTTCTACAAATAGATTTTTGGTTGTGTGTTCTGATTTTTCTGACATTGGTGTGAATATTATTACGGAATCTAGGGATGCTGAGTTCTTTGAACATGTTTATTCTAAACCTGTACCTCATTAGAGATGTGTTGTTGATCCCCTAGATTTATCTTCAAATAGTCAGAACTTATTTTAAAGGAAGATGAAGTTGATGTTGAGCCTAAGAGAAGTAAAATAATTAGACTTGAGACTTCTTATGAAACCGACTTCATAACATGCCTAGCTTAGTCTGAGCCACAGACTTGTAAAGAAGCCTTGATATCTACTGAAACCCCATTCTGGTAAGAAGCTTCATTTAGTGAAATGGACTCAGTCCGTTGGAACCAGACTTGGGAGCTTGCTAGTTTACCTCCAGGTTGTAAGACCATGGGATGTAAATGAGTCTTTAAGAGGAAACGATAGGTAGATGAAACTGTGGAAAAATATTAAGCTAAGTTGGTAGCTAAAGGCTATAAACTAAAAGAAGGTGTAGATTTCCTTGATTCTAATTCAATTGTGACGGAAATTACTTCCGTTGAGATACTAATTGTTATTGCTGCCATAAAGAACGTAGAGATACATCAGATGGATGTTAAGACAGCTTTTTCTAAAACCGTGAATTAGGTAAAGAAATTTACATAGATCAACCTGAAGACTTTGTAGTGAAAGGTTGTGAATACAAAGTTTGTAATTTGAAAAATCTTTGTATGGTTTTCAAATAAGCACGTAAACAGTGACATGGAAAATTTAATCATGTGATAATGGATAGTGGATTTAAATTAATGAATCTGACAAGTATGTCTACAAGTAACTTGTTAAGGATGTCTGTGTAATTGTATGCTTGTATGTTGATGATATGCTTGATACAAACATAGATGTGATCAATTCCACTAAAAACATGCACTGAATGAGAACATTGACTTGAAAGACTTGGGCCCTTTTGATGTAATTAGGGATGAGGATTAGAAGATAATCAAACATTTATAAGTCTTAGTCGTTCTCATTATGTTGAGTTGTGCTTAAGAGATACAATCAGTCTGATTGTAAACCTGCTTGTACTTCGTACGATTATTCTTGTAGTCTCAAGAAAAATAAGGGTAGTGGAGTATCTTAACTTGAATACTCAAAAGTTATAGGATGTCTGATGAATTTAATGAACTGTAAGAGTCCAGACATTGCCTATATTGTGAGTAAGTTAAGTGGATATAATTGTAGTCCAGAGCAAGAGAATTCAGATGCACTGAGTAGAGTATTATGGTACCTAAAATACTCTTTTGATTTATGAAAGGTATCTTGTTGTCCTTGGGACTTTATGATGCAAACTGGATAGTTGACTCAGAGGAGTCTAAGTCTACGAGTGGATATGGTTTCACTCTAACATGTGGGTTTGTTGTTGGAAGATTTCCAAACAAACATATCGCTCAATTCATTATGGAATCTGAGAGTATTGCGTTAGATAAAGCATGAGAGGGGGCCGAGTGCCTAAGATGATTTTTAGAAGACATTCCTCTTTGGCATAGGCCTGTGCCAGCTATATCTATACATTGTGTTAGCCAAGCTATAATAGTTAAAGCTAAGAAATAACTAATCTCAATCGGCGTTATTTCCATTGATTGGATAAAGTCCAAGGAGAATATCGCGCAATCTTTGACGAAAGGTTTGTACAAAGAGATAGTTAAAAATGCATCGAGGGGGTTGGGGCTTAAGCTCATATATTAAACTTGCCATGAAGGATACTCAACCTTGCTGACTGGAGATCCCATGATCAAGGTTTCGAATGAGACAACTAATTTGTGGTGGGTAAAGGTAAACACTATCAGAGATTTTCATTCTCTGTCCCTTCCCTATGGTGTAGACGTGATAGTGTGACTGCATGTGGAGGATGACTTTTTAATAAGTCTTAATGAGTTCTATAGTTTCAATTTAAGATTGAAGTGGGGTGTAGCAGTAACACTCTTTATGGAAACTCACCTATCTGAATGAGGAAGTGGGTCGCTTCCTGTGAGAATATGAGCTGATTCTCTAGAGCATTCTGAGAAACAGGATACGTCCAGGGCCAAAACGGACAAAACGGCACGAGCTTGGCAGCAATCTTGGAGATATCACCCGTGGTTGTTATCACGAATTACATCAAATGCTAGCAGTTCAAGACATAGTTCACTGTCTCTAGCAAGTAATTCTGGTAATATCTCACTAAGCAAAGGTTCAAGACCTCATGGACACCTCTGCCTAAAATGGTATTTCCTGCGTTTTTTATGTGATTTTCATTTTGATGGTTTTGGTATTACTGGAACTTAGGACCTAAAGGTCACTAAGGGTTCACTAGTTCATGCTTTTTCACTTTGGTGAAAGATACCTAGTCTCACCATGTGAGAATTAAAGATGAAAGCTCTCAATACTATTATGATTTATGCAATCCATAGTATGACCCTGGGGTCAACACACTTTTGTGTGAGGGAGAGGACGTAGAAATGACTAGTATGATTTCAACACTTGCACGATCAGTCTGTTTGGATCGTGAGGTTGGGATGTTTATTTACCAAGATCTATCTGTGTTTTCATGTTTTATTGAGTTTTCATTCATGTGGGGGATTGTTGGAAAACGATTAATAAAAAAAATAATTTTTTAAAGTTTTAATAAAAAATTATAATTTATTGTTTTATTTTGTGAATGAAACTTTTTAGTCCCACATCGTGGAGTTTCCAATATTTAGTAGTTTTAAGAAACTATATAAACCTTTTAGTCCCACATCGGGGAGTTTTTCTTCTTAAATTGTTTTATTCCATTATATAAAGAAATTCACTCCTTTTGTAAAATCTATGGGAAAGGGGTTGCTCTATATTTTAGAGGGACCCCTAAGGGAAAATATTTTATAGCGTTTTTTTTAAGCATTCGCGATTTTCCTTAACGGTTTTTTCGGAGTTGCCAAGCTCAAGTTGAGCATCTACTACATATGCTAGTAGTAGGTGTATTAGGGTGTTTTATCCTGGAGATATCCGTCCTGTGAGGGCTATAGCATCACTCTTGAGTGTAGCCGGGCGCTAATGTCTTAAGGACAACGTGTTGAACACGTGACTCACTCTGTTTTCCAAAGTTTTGCATTGTTGCTGTTGCGGAGATACGGGGAGCTTGTTCGTTTCGTCAAAACAATCACTTCCATTATAAAGGAGCTAAGTATCAATAACTTTTGCTTATTTGATTTTTATTTGTTTTTGATTATTGCACCCAACACTTACAACATCGATAGTGGCACCACCACTGCTCAGCCTTCCGTTCGCCTTCGCTTCACTTGGTTGGGTTGCCGGAGTAATATGCTTAACTATGATGGCCATCATCACATTCTATGCTGGGTATAATAATCAAAAACAAGGAAAAATCAAATAAGAAAAAGTTATTGGTACTTAGTTCCTTTGCAACAAAAGTAATTGATTTAATGAAACAAGCGAGCCCCGGATCTTCGCAACAACAACACGGTAAAATTTTAGAAAAAAAGAGTGAGTCACGTGTTTAACATGCCGTCCTTAAGACATTAGCGTCCGGATACACCTAAAAGTGATGCTATAGCCCTCAGAGGACGGATATCTCCAGGATAAAATACCCTAATACACCTATTACTAACATACGTAGTAGATGCTCAATCTTGAGCTTGGCAACTCTGAGAAAAACTTTAAGGAAAATTGTAAACGCTTAGGAAAATAATATAAAACTATTTTCCCTTTGAGGTCTCTCTAGAATATAGAGAAAACCCTTTCCCATGACATTTACAAAACTAGAGAATTTGTTTATATAATGAATACAACTTAAGAAAAGGATTTCCCCGATGTGGGACTAAAAAGTTTATATAGTATCTTAAAACAACTATAACGTGGAAACTCCACGATGTGGGACTAATAAGTTTCATTCACAAAAGAAAACAATATTATTAGTTTTATTAAAAACTTTAAAAAGCACTTTTTATGAGTATGGAAAGATAAAAAAACCTTTTTATGCATGCGTCAAAGTGTGGGGGTGTTTGACTAAGGTTGTCATTCCTCCTCCTAAGATAACCAAGATAGGAACCAAAACCATTGTTTGTGTCTTCCTATAGGGTATGTTGAGTATACTTCTACATGTAGATTTTTGGTTGTGTTTTCTGAATTTTCTGACTTTGGTGTGAATACTATTATGGAGTCTAGGGATGTTGAGTTTTTGAACATGTTAATTTTGAAACCTGTCTCTCTTTCGAGATATGTTTTTGATCCCCTTGATGTCTTTTTAACTAGTCAGAATTTACCTTCAAAGGAAGATGAAGTAGAAATGATCCTAGGAGAAGTAAAAGGATTAGAGATGAGACTTCTTATGGACCTGACTTCATAATATGCCTAGCTTAGTCTGAGCTCTAGACTCGTAAAGAATCAATAACATTTACTGAAACCCTGTTGTGGTAAGAAGCTTCATTTAGTTAAATGGACTCAGTCTGTCAGAACAAGACTTGGGATCTTTCTAGTTTACCTCCAAGGAGTTAGACCATAGGATGTAAATGACTCTTTAAGATGAAACATAAGGTATTTGGAACTGTGAAAATTATAAGGCTAGGTTGGTAGCTAAAGGATGTAAACTAAAAGAAGGTGTACATCTGCTTGATTCTTATTCACATGTGACGAGAATTACTTCCGTTGAGATGCTAATTGTTATTGATACCATAAACAACTTAGAGATACATCAGATGGATGTTAAGACAACTTTTCTAAAACCGTGAATTAGAAATTTACGTAGACTAACCGGAGGACTTTGTAGTGAAAGGTTTTGGAGAAAAAGTTTATAAGTTGAACGAATATTTTTATGGTTTTCAAATAAGCAAGTAAACAGTGACATGAAAATTTGATCATGTGATAATGAGTAGTGGATTAAATTTAATTAATAAATCTGACAAGTATATTTACAAGTAACTTGTTAAGGATGCATTTGTGATTGTATGCTTGTATATTGCTGATATGCTTATACTTGATACAGACATAGATGTGATTAATTCCACTAAAAGCATGCGTTGAATGAGAACATTGACTTGAAATACTTAGGCCATATTGATGTAATCTTAGGGATGAGGATTAGAAGCTAATCTAACATTTACAGTCTTAGTCGTTCTCATTATATTGAATTTGTGCTTAAGAGATACAATCAATATAATTGTAAACCTACTTGTACTCCGTATGATTCTTCCTGTAAACTAGAGAAAAATAATGGTAATGGAGTATCTAAACTTGAACACTCAAGAGTTATAGAATTTCTGATGAATTTAACGAAATGTAGGAGTCCAGACATCGCCTATATTGTGAGTAAGTTAAGTAGATATAATTGTAGTCCAACAAGAGAATTAGGATGAACTTAGTAGAGTATTACGGTACCCAATATACTCTATTACCTTTTGTTTGATTTATGAAAGGTATCTTGTTGTCCTTGAGGAAATTTGTGATGCAAACAAGATAGTTAACTCAGAGGAGTCAAAGTCTACGAGTGGATATGTTTTCACTCTAGCATGAGGGTTTGTTTTTGGAAGATTTCCAAACAGGCATATATTTCTCAATTCATCATGGAATCTGAGAGTATTGTGTTAGATAAAGCACGAGAGGGGGCCAAGTTCCTAAGATGTTTTCTAGAAGACATTCCTCTCTAGCATAGGCCTGTACCAGCTATATCTATACATTGTGTGAGACAAGCTATAAATAGCTAAAGTTAAAAAGAACTAATCTCAAATCAACATTATTTCCATTGATTGGATAAAGTCCAAGGATAATATTGCAGACTCTTTGACGAAAGGTTTGTCTAAAGATATAGTTAGTATTGCATCGAGGGGGATTGGATTGAAGATCATTAAATAAAATTGACATGAAGGATACTCAACCTTGCTGACTGGAGATCCCAAGATCAAGTTTTCGAATTAGACAAATAATTTGTGGTGATTAAAAGTATCCACTATGAAGAGAATTACATTTTCAGTCCCTCCCTATGGTGCTTTGTTGTGATAGTGTGACTACATGTGAAGGATGACTTTTAAGAAGTCTTAATGATTTATATAGTTTCAATTTAATATTGAAGTGGGGTGTAGCAGTAGCACTCTTTATGGAAACTCATCTATCTGAATGAGGAAGTGGGGCCGCTTCCTATGAGAATATGAGATTTGATTCTCTAGAGCATTCTGAGAAACAGGATATGTCCAGGGCCAAATTGGACAAAACAACACGAGCTTGGATACAACCTTGGAGATATCATCCGTGGTTGTTATTGCAAATTATGTCAAACGATAGCAGTTCAAGACATCGCGTTCACTGTCTCTAGCAAGTAGTTCCGGTAATATGTCACTAAGTGAAGGTTCAAGACCTCATGAACACTTCGTGATTTTTGTTTTTGATGGTTTTGGTATTACTTGAACTTATGACCTAAGGGTCACTAAGGGTTCACTAGTCCATTCTTTTCACTTTGGTGAAATAAGCCTTTAGTATCACCTGTGAGGAACTGGAGACGAAAGCTCTCCACAGTATTATGATTGTTTGAAATGTATAGTATGACCCTGGGGTCAACACACTGTTGTGTGAGGGATATGAGGTTTGAATTGCATGGTCCGTCTTTCTATTCAGATAGTTTTGGTTGTGAGATCGGGTTGTTGATTTAACAAGACGTATCTATGTTTTCATGTTTTATTGAGTTTTCATTCATGTGGGGGATTGTTGGAAAACGATTAATAAAAAGTGATTTTTAAAGATTTTAATAAAAC
Source organism: Papaver somniferum (assembly GCF_003573695.1). Lineage (NCBI taxonomy): Eukaryota > Viridiplantae > Streptophyta > Magnoliopsida > Ranunculales > Papaveraceae > Papaver > Papaver somniferum. The sequence goes on from NW_020620381.1 coordinate 3,489,963, forward strand.
TAATAATTTAGTGTTTTCTTTTGTGAATGAAACTTATTAGTACCACATCGTGGAGTTTCCATTTTATAGTTGTTTTAAGAGACTATATAAACTTTTTAGTCCCACATCGGGAAGTTCCTCTTCTTAATTTGTATTATTCCATTATATAAAAAAATTCTTTAGTTTTGTAAAAATCAATGGGAAAGGGGTTTCTCTATTTTTTAGAGAGACCCCAAAGGAAAAATAGTTTTATACTGTTTTCTTAAGCGTTCGCGATGTTCCTTAAGGGTTTTTTTCGTAGTTGCCAAGCTCAAGATTGAGCATTTACTATATATGCTAGTAGTAGGTGTATTAGGGTGTTTTATCCAGGATATATCCGTCCTGTGAGAGCTATAACATCAATTTTAGATTTAGCCTGGCGCTAATGTCTCAAGGACAGCGTGTTGGACACGTGACTCACTCTGTTTTTCTTAAGTTTTACCGTGTTGCTGTTTCGAAGATCCGGTGACTCACTCGTTTCGTTAAATAAATCACTTTCATTATATATGAGCTAAGTATCAATAACATTTTTTTATTTGATTTTTAATTGTTTTTGATTATTGCACCCAACAAAGACAACCAGGGAAAAAAACACAGTATAATTCTTTCCCCAATTTGTGATTAGTTGTTTACAGTTTTTGTGGCTACTAAAAATCTAGTGCCACAAGTAAATCAGATTTAATGGTGAAAATGATAACAGTAGAATGATCAATGAAATGTAAGAAGAAAGAGGTGAGATATACTGAAATGTTGACACCGGATTTAACGTGGTTCGGCATACTGAGGCCTACGTCCACGGGTTAGTGATTTTATTAAGTGTGTAAGAAGAGACTCCATTAAAGAGGAGTTCTGCAAGTGAAAGAAGTCCAAACTCATGAAAAAGAGCCGATCCCCCTCTTCTACCCTAATCTCTTCCTTTATATCAGGAGAGAGGTACCAAGACATTTACCATATTACCCTTAGCTTAATAATTAAGCTAACATAGAAAGTTGTAGTGTATGTTGATGTAGAGTTGTAAGTTGATGAAACTTTAATCTACTGCCACGTGTCTATGATATATTTGGTATCTACAATTTGCCCCTTTTCTTGAGGGTTGTTGATGAACGATCCTTAAGAAAATATCTCCATGTCTTGACTGTACTTTTGCTTTGATAGTTGATGTTGTTGATGCTCTGTGTTTCGTCTTGACTAGGTCTGATGTCGCTATCGTGTCGCTGATGCTTGGAAATAGTGCAGATAATTTTGTCCCTGGATCATGTGTTGCCCTGGTGGTTGCTTTTTCCCTTCCTTGTCATGATGAGATATTTTTCCCTGAAATGTTCACTTAAGTACAGAGTTTTGCTGCCAATATTTACACCTAAGCACACATTAGTGTAACGATCTCATCCCAATACGTTATAAACAAAGATGATAACTAGATGAATGGAACTCGCCATCCATTCAATCTTTATGAAAATTTGTACTACAACATTATTATTTTTTTTTTTAAATGTCAGATTCAAGAGGTAAGAGTACTTAGCTCTGTTGCGAGTGTCCATGTGGATCTGTCTTAACTGGTGTGTCGCTTTGCTTATTTCTAGTTGTCAATGGTTGTGGGCTAGACCTGCATGTTGCCAAAAGGGTTGAGATTTAGGTCGGTACACTTACTTCTTATGGAGATGGCTACCCATTGGTGCTACTTGTATTGCTAGGAGCGTGGTAGACTTTGTTGAATTGTATTGTACTGGAGGCTTGGTTATGTTTCTGAAACAAGAAAACCAAACGATACTGCTCAGCGACTCAAATATGTATTAACTTAGTTTTAACTTGACCTGCAGGTGGCTTGATTTTTTCTTTGATTGATGGAGTTGTCTTTCGGTTTTGAGTTGGTTCTGCCCCAGCGAAAGATTCACGCTCTGCTGCTCTAGCTGCACTTCTTCACTTTGACTGCATTAGACACGGCTTTCATTCTGTTCTTCTGCTGCTGTTGATGGTGAAGGAAATGAGGTGAAGAATGTAACGCTAACGCTGGAGTATACATACTTTCCCCCATTCTTTGCGACATTCCGAGGTATCCTTGATCAATGTCGACTCAAGGATTGAATCTGCGAAGGTTTGTAGTTGCATCGTCCATAGCACATGCACGTAGTGATGGTGGTACGGAGTATCCTGTCGAAGGCCGTTTGGGGTATACTGGATGTACTACTCTAGGCTTACATACCTGCAAAACCATAGAACATTGAAACTGATCTGTTAACATTTGCAGGATGCATACACATGTGAGTTGGGTTAAGTTTCCTGCATCATTCTGTTACAGTTGTACAAGCCGAATGAGTTCAGTTCTCCTTCGTATGTACTAGCACCTTGTCCTGACTGGAGCCAATGGCGCCTGCATCTTTTGTTGTTCACGCGTATGCCAAATTAGTCCATATGGAAACAATTAATAATAATAAGCAATGATTTCTGTATAAAGGATATATTCTAGCAAAACTTCCCGACTGATAGCACTTTATGAGTGTAGAGGTAATGAGATAAGTATCGTTGAGAAACGTATAAGAAGTATGTGGAGTGGAAGTACACGAAGTAACAATGGTCACTAACGAATAGAAGTATGATAAAAATAAAAACTCCGCAGTAAGTACTCTTCGACAAGAAGCATGAAGCATAAGAAGTAAGAAGCATAAATTGTTGAAGAAGTACACTGCGCGTAAGAAGTATAAAGTGCCGAAATAAGAATTATCAATCCTTGGAGTAGTCTGACGCACTACCAATAATGAGCATGAAGTATTCTTAAATAAGAAGTATGAAGTATACCCAATATGAAGTACACGAAGTATAACCAATTAGAAGTATGAAGTATAAGAAAGAAATACCACTCTTTACCGTTTATAAGGAGTAATAAGAAGTATTGCCTCTTGTTGAATGGCTTGGGATCTCCTTTCTCATTGATACATGCTTTCTCGTAATTGTTGTGTGCAGCAGCAAAAATGGCTGGTGACTGACGGGTATTAACAGCTATGTCCAGCACTCAGCAGTAGCAGCATATGTACATGGCAGCTTTATGTCTTGTCTGTTGCGGATCGAACCATCGATTGGTGCTGAAGTCCATGTTCTGTAAGTGTGGGATGAGTGTTTGATCTCGTAAACTCATAAGGGGGTTTTACCTTGCGTTACGTGTGGACCTGTCACCCCGCTGGCTAAACCCTGGCCAGGGGATTACCAAGCGGTGGGGATCCGAAACTCTCGATAACGTGGCGTATGCAATATAAACAAACACCCGTTCCGCTGAGCTGCCAAAGGCGTGTCATGTTGGGTATCTCTTTCTTCTGGAAGCCTTCCCCCCGGTCATACACTCATAGACACTTACGGGGGAGTCCTGAGAGATTGCATGTAAGTGCTTTCCCCAGTATGATGTAACAATAAAGATTGTCAAGAGAGCACAAATGGTTGAGAAGAGCCTGATATTAGCTCCTTTTTGCAGCTGCTATAGCTCATTTTTGCATATGCCTGAAGAAAGCTTTTTGCCCCCTGCCATGTCAAGATGAAGAAGAAAAGAAAATGCCCTTAAAGATTAATGATAGAATCTAACACTTACCGTTTTTTCTACAGTTTGATTTCTTTGTGGCATTGAGGACTGCACCCTGTGGCATTAAGAACTGAAAGGCGGAACTCAAGAGGTAAGTGATGACATTAGTAGTAAGAGAAGTAGTAATAAAAATAACAACCAGAGGCACAGTTAGTGATGATAAAACGTGTCAATACTGGGGATATATAGGCCAAAGTCCTCCATGATGAGAGTGTAGTAAGGGGACAATTGTGTGCCAGGTTGTTCTCATCCATGTTCGCACCAAAAATGTTGATGCTCCTTCCTTAGTTATGATGCTCTGTCACTTTTGGGTGAAGTCTTTTATAATCCTTAAAATCAAAAAGAGAAGGAAATTAAAAATCATCCAATTTTGGCCCTTTTGCGAGTCCGTGTACGCGTGTAGCTTGATTCTCACTTCCCCTTGTTATTGTAAACTGGTGTTGCATAAGTATCACCTAATTTTGTTGGTAGCACTGCTACAAAAATACAATTTTTGTATCAGTATAGAGTGAATTGACAAGGAATGAAGAAACTTGAACGCTCAGAAATCAAACCAATGCTTGCTCCCGAGTTACTGAATTCTTTTGCAGTAAATGTTAGTGAAAATGGTTAAACATATAAAGCAGGAACAATCATTAGTTAAGAAATAATTTGTTAATAGTTCATTTCTGCCTCTGCACTTTCATGAAACAAAATGATGGAATGTATCAAAGATTAATGAGTTAGTCAAGGACTTTATCTGTATATGTGGTGTGAAATGTCATTTGGCAAACTCTCGACTTCTGCTTTCCAGAACGTTGTACGAGTAGTGATCATCCATTGATTCTGAGATGAGCCTACAAATCAATAATCCAACTAGAACACGAGTTGGATAGTTAGTCCCCTTGGTAAAAGATTAAAAACCAAAATAGGCATGTTAATAAGTGAACCCATAATTAAAACTTAAGGAATTAGGTAAAGCTTATCATTCACACAATCAACTACTGCTTATCTCATAGGTGACTCAGCTTCTTTTCTGTAGCCGCAGCGACAACGCGGAGCTTCTCTTGTGACTTTACTGCAGCCTTTGGGTACGCCAGAAAATGTATAAGAAGAGTGGATCATTTCACACATGAGCGGATAATTCATACGGAGCTTATCTTGTTAAATTATATCAAATGAAACGAATAAGGAAATGAAACTTATCAAATGAAACGAATAAGGAAACCATGTTAAAATGAGACATGGATTGAACAAATGAGACATGGATTGAACAAACCATGTTAAATTATATCAAATGAAACGAATAAGGAAATGAAACTTATCTTGTTGCGAGGAGGTTGTGATTACGCTGTGTGATATCCTACGGAGCTGGAGCTGCGAAATTGAATCTGGGGAGTTCATCCTGAGCTGCAGAATTTAACCACGGAGCTGAGCTTCGGAATTGAATCTGCGGAATTGAGCTTCGTAATTGAGTCTGCGTATTGAAGCTTTTGAATTGGGTCTTCGGGTTGAGGCTTCGGAATTGAGTTTGCGGATTAAAGCTTCCGAATTAGGTCTTCGGATTGAGGCTTCGGAACGGGAGTTTGGCAGAGGGCCTGAAGCTTCGAAGTTGAATTGAGCTGCGGAGCGGGATTTGATCATCGGAATTTGAGCTTCAGAATAGGAGTTGAGCATCGGAAACTGAGCAGCGGGACTGAAGCTTCGGGGAGGGACTTGAGCTGCGGATTTTGAGGCTTCAGAAATTTAGCTGCGGGAATGAAGCTTGCATCTGCATATCTGTGCCTGCGATTTCACAAATGTCAAAAGATTAACTAAAGTTTAACCACGCAGCTTATGTAACTTTATTTTCTTCGGCTGCGACTTGCAAGGTCCAAATTTCTCTGCGTTGCTGATGCTGCGTGGTTGGAGTGTCCGATCTCTTCTCCGTCGATGTAAAATCTTCACTGAAACATAAGAAGAGAGAATAGATCCCTCACTGGAATAGACTTGATTTAAATAAAATACAGGAGAAATAAATTCTTTAACATCTCTCCCTGTTTCTAGCGCCAAATTGTGGCTACTAAAAATCTAGTGCCACAAGTAAATCAGATTTAATGGTGAAAATGATAACAGTAGAATGATCAATGAAATGTAAGAAGAAAGAGGTGAGATATACTGAAATGTTGACACCGGATTTAACGTGGTTCGGCATACTGAGGCCTACGTCCACGGGTTAGTGATTTTATTAAGTGTGTAAGAAGAGACTCCATTAAAGAGGAGTTCTGCAAGTGAAAGAAGTCCAAACTCATGAAAAAGAGCCGATCCCCCTCTTCTACCCTAATCTCTTCCTTTATATCAGGAGAGAGGTACCAAGACATTTACCATATTACGCTTAGCTTAATAATTAAGTTAACATAGAAAGTTGTAGTGTATGTTGAGTAGAGTTGGAAGTTGATGAAACTTTAATCTACTGCCACGTGTCTATGATATATTTGGTATCTACAGGTTTAGTTTTTAATCCTATTGTAGGCAATTTACATGTAAATGAGAGCATGAAGTTATACCACTTTCTGATAATCTTTGGAGGCCTGCTTTTGGTAATGGCTCAAATCCTATATTTTCATTCTTTGAGGAACATCAACCTCATTTCTCTAGTACTTTGTATTGCTTACAGCATGTGTGCCACAGCTAGTTCTATCTACATTGGTAAGTGGAAAAAGTACCCTTAACTATTTTTTGTTATTAATAAAAATTATGATCCTACAGCATTCCAACGATCATCTAGTGATCTGCAAAACAAAAAAAACTTTTACGTGTAAATAGGAATTTCTTCAAACGCACCAACCAAGGACTACACCGTAAAGAGAAGCACTATCAACACAGTTTTTGGTGTTTTTAATGCTGTTGCCATGGTTGCTACCACATTTGGAAATGGAGTTATTCCTGAAATACAGGTTTAGTCTTGCTTGCTCTTGATATATTTTCTGGCTTAACTTGTGATCATGTTCTAAACAAATTGAATTTACAGGCAACGTTAGCTCCCCCAGTCAAGGGGAAAATGCTCAAGGGATTATCAGTTTGTTACTCGACGGTGATTGTTACGTTCTTTAGCTTCGCAATTTCAGTTACTGGGCATTCGGGAATAACGCTGGTGGAATTATCATTAGTAACTTCATGGATGAGAATGGCAGGTGTTTAGTTCCAAAATGGTACTTTTTGCTGACCAATGTCCTTATGCTTCAACAACTATCAGCAGTTAGTGTTGTAAGTACTTTAAATTTCAATAATTTTGGGATGGTTCTGATGCAATTCCATTTTCATTTATTCGGTGTTTAATATTAATGTATGTATATATGGTTTTTCTAAATGATAAGTCTTTTTAATTGTAGGTTTACTTGCAACCCACAAATGAGTTGTTAGAAAAAACATTCTCAGATCCTAAGAGTGCTGAATTCTCAGCTCGAAATGTGATCCCAAGACTTATTTCTCGATCATTGTCTGTTCTGTTAGTTGTGACAATTGCAGCAATGCTCCCATTCTTCGGAGATATTATTGCATTGATAGGAGGACTAGGGTTTACGCCACTCGACTTTGTATTGTCTTTCATTTTCTTCAATCATACGTTTAAACTATCAAAGCGTCGACCACTATTCTGGAACACTACAATTGCGGTTTTCTTTTCAATATTTGCCGTTATTGCAGCTGTTGCAGCAGTTCGACAGATAACCCTTGACGCCACAAACTATCGATTGTTTGCAAATGTATAATGGGTATTGGTAAAGATTGGATTGTCTATTTTATCTCTTTCTTAATGTGTAAGATTTGACAATTTTTTTTGTTCTTCTTTTCTTTTAGCGTCAACTGTCAACCGTTTAAATAAAATTTAATTTTTTTTCTTGTTGGATACAATGCAAAGTGATATTTGCAAAGGTTCTGCAATTAAGATTGTTCTGCTTCAATGTTCACACCTCTAGGGTTTATTGACAGGTTATCAGTTTTTTCTTATATTGGGGTTCAGGTCTTTTTGTTTTGTTGCCGCAGATGTCATTTAGAGGTTGCATTCTTCAGCAGTTGGATAGTGGAACAAAAAAATTAAGTCTACTACTTTGCATTCTTATCGATTCACTAGTTATCAAAATAAATTCATGCTTAACAGAAAGCTATTAGACATTTATTAATCATAAGGGAACTTGAGTAAATTTTATTAAATGAGGGAGGTACATGCATGACGAACCTATTGTAGATACAGAAAGCATTCTCGCCACGTGCAAGCCTACGGAGATAGGGTATCGGTGGTCAAGATTCGTCAGAGACTATAACTAAGATCGAGATGAATCATTTATTAGAGTGACTGACGGGTCAAATCGAATGTCTGTAAACGAAATAAAATCTTTAATGAAAATAGAGTTAACGAAGAAGCAAATACGAGAGGAGGAATTTTGCAGGAAATCAGTAACGAGGTAAACTCCACGAAGGCAAAGTTACAACCACGAAGAGGAGATGGCGAGACAAAGGAATATTGGAGCGAAGAATATAATCACCGAGATATAAACGCGAGGAAAGAAGAAACGAGACGAAGGAACAAATATCCAACGAAGATAAATTCTGGAGCAAAAAATAAAGACAGCTTTACACAGAAGGAACCCGGATTATCGACGAAATAGTAGTAGAAGTTGAAAGGAATATTGAGGAAGCGAAATAAAAATGGGGACACGTGAATTTTGTGAGTATAAGCCGTTCATAAATGAAAATAATTACCCCTTAACAGGGCTAGGGAGTCTCTAAAGAGGAGGCAAATTCAATATGAAACATGGGGACTAAGACCCAAGTCCACTAAGAGGTATCCATAAAATTGAAAGGATAAGAATGGAATTAATGAAAAATGAGAAGGTTGTATTAGAGAATGAATGATATTAGTGATAATTAAGGGTGTGTAGGACATGTGGAACTATGTAATAAAAGTAAGGACTTCTACGAAAACCTATAATAAAAAGAAGGACTTCTACCACTAATTCAACTCAATAAAGATGAGTCTCACTCTAAATCCTTGTCTATTCAAAGTTAGGGCTTGCAATTGAAATTTGATCAATCTCTCGATTCTTAATAACAATTGCGAATCTGAAACGAAAATGGATTCAGGGTTTGTGTCTCAGAAGTGGTGGAAGATTAAAATTCAGACTCAATGGGGTTTGAGTTCAAATCGAAGTTATGATGCTGTTGAAATCGATGGGGTTTAGGTCGATCTGGTTGTTAATGTTGGTAATTGAGAAGAAACAAAACTAGGGTTGATATGGTGATTGAGATTAATTTCAAGGGATCGAGAAGATGGGTTTGATTAGGACTGGTGCAAGTGGTGGTTTCTCCCAAGTGAAGAGATGGTGCTACTGGTTGATGCTGAGAGCATGAAATGAAAGAGATGATGAACTGCTACGGTCTAGAACTAATGGGCGTTGCAGCTGTTGGATTGCTGTAACTAGATGAAGCTGGGATGCTATGGCTAGGTTAAGGTGGTTATGAAGTTATACATGGGTTGTGACAGTATGTGAGATGGTGATTAGGGATGAATGTTAAGACTGAATTGTTACAGGGGAGCTACAAGTGGTGCAGTTTGCTGCTTCGTCGCAACTGAAATGGCTTTGGGGTGATGTTGTTGACGTGCAGCTGATGGCTAGAATAGGCTGTTTGTGATGGATGTTAGTTTGATACAGTGCACTGATAGAATAGAAGATTGAGATCTAAGTGATATGTTGCTGCTTGCCTGAGATTTAGGTTGGTTTTACAACCAAGCGCAGGAATTGAAGTCATTAGTGGTGTTAAAAGGGTGGATGCAGTAGTGAGTCTGTGATGGCATGATTGAGCTGTTGGGAAATAAGATGATTTGTCTTAGTGGGGTTGGTATGCTCTAGATGTATGTTAGGACAGATGAATATTGAGGCTGTTTTGTGGCAGAGATGTAGGGAATAGCTGAACTGAGGAGTGCAGTTGTTGGTGTATTAGCTCAATATTGAACCCGAAATGATGTTGCAATGGTGGTACTGACATTGCAGTTGAGAGTGTTGTTGCACCTGGTGAGTGGTGTTTGTAGCTGCAATGCAGGAAATAATAAATGCAGTTGTTGCTGAAGATTTGAATTAGAGATGAACAAAGTGAACTGTCGCTGATAGCAGAATGGTTAGGGTCCGGTGATTCTGAGTTGGAGTTGCTGCAAGGAATGATAAGGGATAAAACCCGAGTTGGTGTTATAGGGTTCAAAACAAGAACAAGATGGAGATTAAAAATAGGTTTGGGCTGGATTATTAGTTACAGCTGAGAATTGGTTGAGACGGAACTGGAAGTGTTGATGGTTTATGTGGGTGTTTTACAGCTAAAGATGATGATGGTTCGAGTTGGATTCTGTGATCAATGGAAGTAAAACTGGTGGTTATGTAGTCAGGTGATTTGAGAAGATGGTGGAGCACTGGCTGGTGGTAATGAAGTTGCCTTAGATGAATATTAGATGTACAGGTTGGTGGAGTTCATGGATGGGTTCCATAGATCAGATTCAACAGATGAAGAAAGAAAGGGAGTTGAACGAAGCTGAGCAGGGAAGTGCAGAAGTTTGGTTTGATTTGAAGTTGCAGCATGTGCTGAGAATGGTGGTGTTGAACTCATGGAGGTGCAGCTGAAGCTGGTGGTGCTGTATGCTGGCTCAAGAATGAATCTAGATGTATGTTTAAGGTACAAGGGACTGTGACTGACGGTGAATGCATGGAGAGCCTGAGATTTTATATGAGGGTGCAAGTGTTGATGAGTTACAGTGGTGAATTGTTTGAGAATTGAAGCTAAGTTGAAGCCAGGGAGAAGAAGAACTGTGGAAAGAAGAGAAGATTATACTGAGAATCAGATGATGGTTGGTCTGAGAAGAACAAGGAACAAGAAATGGTAGTCTGTGGAGAAATAGGTTGGCTCAGATACTGTGTTGTTGAACTGGAAGAGGTGGTTGTGCTGAATGGAGGAGTGGAGCTGTTAGTGGTAATCTTTTAATCGAGAAAGTAAGGAAGAGATTGCAGAATCTGCTGGGTAATCCGAGTTGAAGAATGAGGTATTGGTTGGTGTATGTATCCGCAATATGTTGGTATGCAGGGATAGATGGATCTAGAGTCGCACTTGGTACAACCTGGTTGGTGGACTATTTGGTGCTGTGTCGCTGTGACTAGCTAAGATGCAGAGAAGGAACTGTGGTTGCTGCGTATGAATAAATCGATGGAGCTGATACTGAATTGAGTTTGCAGTGATGCAGTGGTTGGTTGTGACTACTACTACAACTATGCCACCCACTGCTCATCACCTTGAAGTCGCAGCCGCTGCACTTGTTGGAATCCTGGGGTGAGAAGCCTATCTCAAGCCAACTTCAAAGCGTTCTTTAAGCAGGACTTCAACCAATTGACTGATAAGAATGGGCTGTAACTCGAGGCATTGCACCACTGATTAGCTAAACATTAACTTCAAACACGACAGAACCAGACCAATAAATGTCTTCTTGGGCCCTTTGTTCGAATAAGATTTAGTCTAGGGGCTGCCCATGGCACCCGGTCGACCGGTGAATAAGATTTAGGCTATGGGCTGCTCATGGCACCCGGTCGGCTGATGAATAAGATTTAGGCTACGAGATTCCCACGGCACCCGGTCGGCTGGTGCATAAGATTTAGGTTACGGGAAACCCATGGCACCCGGTTGGCCGATGAATAAGATTTAGGCTACAGGAGGCTCACAGCACCCCAGCCAACGATTATAAGAGGCTCCGACCAAAGATTACAAGAGGCTCAGGCCAACGACTATCAGTGGCTCCGGCCAATGAATAAGATTTAGGCGTGCTTAACCACAAAAGAAGGTGGGAGTAAGCGCGTTTAACCACAGCCCTAGCCCATCCTCTACAAAAAAATAAAAGAAATAAGAAAAAAAGAAGGAAGAAGGAGTAGGTGTGTTTAACCACACGCCCTAGTCCATCCTATGCAAGAAAAAAAAAGAGGGAGTAGGCGCGTTTAACCACACGCCCTTGCCCATCCTCTACAAAAAAGAAAAAATAAAGAGAAGAGAAGAAGAAGGAGGGAGTAGGCGTGTTTAACCACACACCCTAGCCCATCCTCTACAAAAAAAAGGAAAAAGAGGAGGGAGCAGGCGCGTTTAACCACACGCCCTATCCCATCCTCTACAAAAAAGAAAAAAGAGGAGGGAGGAGGCGCGTTTAACCACACGCCCTAATCCATCCTCTACAAAGAAAGGGGGGAGTAGGCGCGTTTAACCACGCGCCCTAGCCCATCCTCAACCAAAAAAGAATGGGGGAGTAGGCGCGTTTAACCACAAGCCCTAGCCCATCCTCTACAAAAAAGAAAAAAAAAAGAGAGAAGAAGGGGGAGTAGGCGCATTTAGCCAGACGCCCTAGCCCATCCCATCAGATCGACCACATATATAAAAAGAAGCGACGAGTTGATATGCTCACTAAGCATGATTTTAATCTGAAGAATCAAAGTTATCCTTTGCCAAGATTTAAGCCTTGATGGCATTGATGTGATTTTGAAGTTGTTTGTAAAGTGGTAAATAAGATGTCGTTCTCTCGAATTTGTGAAGGATTTTTTTAGATTCAAATTAAACTATATAACTCAAATAAATTGGTATCAAAATTATAAAAAGCACCGAGATTTGGGATTCCACCGTTGACCAATTAAGTGATTCAATCTAATCAATATTCATGCAATTCTTTTGTTTTAAAGTGATTCTAATTTATTGCCTCTAGTGGATTTCCGAAGTAACAATTGTAATCATCAAGCATGAAATATCAAAAGTCTTAGACTAAGCATGCTCCATCAAAACGAATCACAATCATTCAATAAAAATCGATTTTCCAATATTATTTTCTTGCAAATAATCATAAAATAAATTGCAATAATTAATTAAAATAGAAATATACCACTTTTCAAGTAACAATGGCTTCCTCCGTAGCCACGGCTAAGGGGTTTAGCTCCTCATATTAGAAATATGCTCAAAAGTTGTTTTTATTGAAGAGAAATAACAACACAGTGAATCTGCAACACTTTATGGTCGTTAGAAAAGTCATTGTTACAATTGACTACTGTTTATAAACGATAATCTGATCTGCTATTGAACAACGATATTTCTTTGCGACTGTTCTGTGCGTCTTATGTTCTTCTTCTTCTTCTCCGACAGCAGTAGCAGAACCCGATCCCTTGAACTTGATTTTTCTTGCTTTTTCTAAGGCTCTAAACTTCCTCATAGTGTACGTCCCCCTCCCTGGAACTCTACAATGCCTTTTATACACTTCATAAACCCAAAACTCCCGATTAAATTTCTTCTTTTCTTATCGTGGAAGTTACGGCAATAATTTTTCCCTTACTTGTTTCACGCTTTTCTGACCTTTCCAACTTATCCCAAACTCTTCCTTAAATAGAAACGTATCTTGGAAAGAAAATATTGCCTTTAATCTCCCTAAAATTCCAAAAATAATTCATCACAGACACATGTAAACTCATCCCTCTTTTTTGCTCTAATTCGATCACTAGCCAATTTGAGTTCAATCCAATGACTTTACCGGGTCTGTTTAGGCCTAACGAGTAAACCCAATCAATTTCAGCCCTTTAATCTCCATAAAAATCAATCCAAACTCCAACCCTAATTTTTTCCGTGAGAACCATGTTTTCCCGAAAATTTTCTGTTTTGAACTTTGAGAAGAAACTGACCTCTCCCTATCCAGTCTCGGTATTTGTTTAGTAGATGTCTGGAAATGGGTTACTCCATATCCAAAGTGAGAGTCCGAAAAGCAAATGTCCTCCCAGGTGCCTTTAACAACTTTTCGAGACAATTTCACCGCAAAAGTTTATTTCTCCAAAAACACCTACAAAGAGATAAAATACCAAAATAAGTACAAAAATGGATACTAACAATATACACAATAGAGATGAAAATAAACACATAAATGCGTCTATCACTTTAAGAATTCCCATGCATATTTATATCTAAATCATTAGCATCAGTCTCTCCTGATAAACTCCTCGAGCTGGGGACTCAACCTGACCCAAAATGAGAGTCTCGGTTCCATACACAAGTTCTCGGGCCCTCCCGCAACTTATTAGTTATTGGGTCACTAAAGGGACAAGAGATAGCTGAGCAAGAAAGTGTGCAAGCGAATCAGGGTCCTCTTTGGGACTTGAAACCACAAGACGGTGCAAAAGGCGCTAGAATGGAATTCAATATGGATATATTTTACAATTAACCCAATAGCCAGCGGACTAATGTTGATACATGAAAATAATTACCCCTTAGCAAGGATTCGGAGCCCCTAAAAGGGTGGCAAACCCAACATGAAAAATGGGGGACTAAGGCCCAAGTCCACTACGAGGTATCCATAAGATGGAAAGGATAATGAGTGAATTAATGGTAAAGGAGAAGGTTGATTTAGATAAGAAGTGGCATTACTGGTAATTAAGGGAGTTTAAGACATGTGGCATGACGTAGTAAAAGGAAGGCTTCTAGGAAAGCCTATAAAAAGAGGCATATAGTACAATGAAAGGGATTTTTTTCTCTATCTTTACCTCTCTCTTCTATTGAGGAATTGGGTGTGTCGTGGCTAGGACTTATAGGACCTTGATCAAAATCACCCTTCAACATCAGCAAAGTAAAATATGAGTTGTACTCAACTACTCCAAATGGTTACAAAAAGGGATCTAGAATATTGAAAGAGGAGTTGAGTAATTTGTAATTAGTGAGGATAATATTGTGAGTGTTATTCATGAGAGTGGTATTAGGGTTTTGAGTTGTAAATTTAGAAAATAAATACATCCATTCATGAATTAGTTTAAGTTTTATTTACTTTATTTGAGTGTACTATCGGTTTTTCGGTAGTTACATTTTGGCGCTAGAAACAGGGAAGAGTAAGAAGGTTCACCTTCATCTGAAAATTAATATGGTTTGAAATTTTGTTGTTGAGGTCTTGATTTCTTATATTTTCTTGAGGTTTTAATTTCATAAATTTACTTGAAGTTTAGACTTATCAGATTCAAAAACTTTGATTTTTTTCATATTCAATCCGTCCTTATTTCATAAAATATTTTCAACAACCATTGATTATGAGGGTTTCTGAGTATTAAATCTTAATCATATATTAATAGTTGAAATCGAGAGCATCTCCAGAACTTCATTGAGATTTTGGTGTTGAATTTGTTATTTGGTTTTGTTGTCGTAGAGTTGAAAGTTAAGAAGATTATAGGTATTATTTATTATATGTGGTGATAAGATTATAAATATTGTTTATTCGGCAAGATAATCTCTCAAAAGTGAGAGTATTGTAACTCAAAGATCCTTTAGGAAACAATACCTGGAAGTGATAATGGTTTGAAGAGCAGCAATAATTCAATAAGAGTTAGAAGCAAGGAAGATTAAGTGCGTTGAAGAAACACACAGCCGAAGATTTGAAGATGGAGAAACTTCAGAGATGGGAGGAAAAGAAAGAGGAAATACCCTTCGTATCTGTCTTACTAACAAATAAGAAAGCAGAAGAGACGATCAAATCCGCGGTAAGGATAATAATGGTGGTCAGTGAAATGGAAATGAAAAGGAAGAAAGCAATAATGAAGAAGATATAACAGTTGAACAGTTAAGAGAGACACTTCGTCAAGAAAGGAGGAGAAAGGGAGATTTGGCAAAAGAGCGAACAGTGCTTGTGAAGAGAAATGCAGCTTTGATAAATGAAAAAGATCGTCCCAAGGAGAAAGGATTAAGCAAGGACTTACAAACAAGAACCGAAAAAAATGAACTGGGGAAAAGCAAGAGTTTATAGAAAGTATGTCGTTAATTTCCTGCAATAAGGTACATAACCACAAAAACTAGGAACATGGTTCCATTACAGTTGTATATGCATAAGGGAATTTATTTATTACTTAATAACCTTTAAATGATCCAAAAATCAATAAAATGTTGAATAGAAGAAAAATGATAGAAACTACACAAGTTCAATTATCTTGTTCCTACTCCCTCAGCACTACATAACGAAAATAAATAATATAAGAAGTATAGATGTCCACCCTCAGTTAGATATCTTCAGAATATTTTCTAAAACTGGAATCAACCAAACTCTTTCACGATCCCTAACAACACTTGAAAAGCTAATCAAGACGAGTTAACCTCCAAACAAATTCACTCAATCACCGAGCCACGTAGACACTTTTTTTTTAAAGCATGAGACGAAATAAAAACCTACAAATATATTACACGTGAATATGTTGTTCCCATAAAGTAATTAGCAATAATTTGGTGTAGAAAAAATGGGATTTCCTGGTCCCATATATTCGCTGAGAAATTTAATGCTTGGCTACCGTCCGCAGCATAGTTTACCAAGCCATTGTGTTGAATATCGCAGTGTGGTATTTATTGCATTCTTTCTTTTTTTCGAAGACCATATCTGCAATATACCACGAGGGTTCCGTTGTTGTTTTTACGATGCGCATCAGGTTTTCTAAGTCTGTTCAAAATTAACTTTTTGCAAATGTCGATTCATCGCCATCCTTGTGGCCAGAAGAGTTTCCCATGTTTCTGTCATTAGAGCCGGTTATATACCCAGTGGCTGCGCAAGAGCCAAAATAACTTGGGTATTTGAGTCTCTGCAAGGGAAGCCCTCTCCCTCCATTCCTGGGTGACCTCGAGCAGCACCATCAGTGTTGATCTTTACCCAATCCGGTGCTGATCTGATCCATCCTACTTGGATTGTTTTTGTAGCTCTGACATTGGTTGGAGTCGCCATGGCCGGTGGTTTCCCGGGGGTTATTGGGGGAAGAACCTTTTTTGCGCAATCAAATTCATGCTGTTGTCTCAAGGTATGTTCCAATATTTTATCCGGGTGGGTATGGTCTTTTTTGAAAACTAGATCATTTCTAGACGTCCATAGATTCCAGAATAGAAAACAGGATGCTGAGATAAAAGTGACATTGTTCGGGCCTTGTAAAATTTTTGAGATGGTTGTTTGAGAGTTTACTACTATAATGGAGTTGTTTTTTTGGTTCTTTTTTTTGTGGATAAGTGAGATACGAGGTTGTTCCAGGTGATAACTGCTATTGGGATGTGAAGAAGTATATGTTATGCGGTTTCTGGTTCCATAATGCATCTGGGGCATAGGTTGGAGTCTGTGAAGTTTATGGGAAGACCTTCATTTATAACTTTCCACAAGAAAAGCTGGATTTTTTGGTGGGCATGGTAAGGTCCAAAGGAATTTGGTTGGAGGTAGAGGGTCTATGTGGTAATGTGGATCTTGTTGGATTAGGAAGTTGTATCCGTAGGCTGTGGTGTATTTTCCAGATATTGAATGTGGCCAAACTAAAGTATGTAGAGGCCTAGTTAGGGGGAGGTGTATATTTATGATGTGTTGGGTAGCATTAATGGGGAGTTTAATTAGCTGGTCGTGATTCCAGTTATAGGTAAGTGGGTCGATGAGATCAACTACTGATTGGATCGAGTAGCATCAGTTCGGATCTAGGTTTTGAAAGTGAGGGATGCAGTTATCTTGGATATGGGTGTCTAAACCATTTTCGATATGATGGCAAGTGAATTTTCGGAAGATTGGTATTAGGGATACCATTTGTTTCTATAGTGGGCTGGCATAGGAAGGAATTGGTGTGTTTTTCGGAAGATAGGTTGGTTTTGTAGATATTTCTCATTGTATAATCTGGAGCAGATGAAATTAGGTTGATCATGAATTCTTCAAATTCTTTTCATGGGTAAGGCTTTATTGTGGTGACTGCTTTTTCTAATTCCAAGACCTCCTATAAGTATCGGTTTGTTCAGCTTGTTCCATCCTAGAGGGTGAAGTTTTTTAACAGACGAGTCATGTCCCCAGAAAACGTTCCGGGCGTTTCGGTTGATCTGTTTGTGTATATGTACAAGGAAAAACTGTGTTTGCATAAGATGGTTAGAGGTGGGAATTAGGGAGGTTTTAATGAGTACTAACCTTCCCACTTGAGTAAGGAATTTGGTCATCCATCCTTGCGCTTTTCGTGATAAACGTTGCAGCAGCGGATAAAAAATGTGACTTGGGGTTCCTACGTGCTCAAATTGTACTCCTAGATATGTTAAAGGGATCACTAAGGTTGGCATATCATCAAAAAATTTGATGAGACCATCCACCTGATGTTGTTGCAGTCTAGGGTGGTGAATTACTGTAGACTTTGTAGTATTGATTTCTGGCCTGCAGATGAAATGTAAGAAAGAAGTATCTTCTTGTGGTGGTTGTTGCTTTCCTGAGATGCTTTGTAGGTGATGATGAGATCATCCGCATTATTAGATGCAGTATAGGTGGGGATTTTCCAGAGATTCTTAGCTCTTTTACCATTCCTTGAACTTCTAGATTCCTAGATTGGTCGATAGGATTTCTGCACAAATTATGAAAATATAGGAAGGGAGAGGATCCCCCTGTCGAATGCCTCTTGTTTGAGTGATGTACCCATGTGGTGTACCATTAATTTTGATGGAATAAGTAACTGTAGTTATACATAACATTATGTAATTTACAAAAATGGTTGGAAACCCCATCGTGGTGAAGTCTTTCCTGATGAATCCCCAATCTAAGCTATCATAGGCTTTCTTAATGTCTAGTTTCAGAGCTATAATTTTAGGTCCTTGGTGAGAGCGGAAGTCTTGATGTGATGGAATAGTTCTCCAGCTATTTCGATGTTATCATGTATTGATATTTGAGGAACAAAAGAACTTTAATAGGAGATTATGAGGAACGGGAGAAGGGGTCATATGCGATTTACTAGGATTTTGGATATCACTTTGTATACCACATTGCAAAGGATGATCAGTCTAAATTGGGATGGTTTCGATGGATTACCGATTTTTGGGATCAGGGTGATGTTGGTATTGATTCATGGGGGATGAATGTTTAAGAATGTAAAGAAACTGCGGAACATTGTCATTAATTGATGGTGTGTGGTTTCCCAAAAAATCTTGAAAAAATTGCTAGTATATCCATCAGGTCCGGGAGCACTTTCCGAGTTAATGGAAAACAAATCTTGTTTAGATTCCTCGCTCGTCACCTCCTTTGTTTAGTTTAGAATATTGTCGAGTTGTCAGTCTGGGTGTGATTTTGCAAAGAGCTCCTCATCTATTGATGTTCTTTGTGCCAGTATTGTTCCGTAAAGTGATCAAGGATGATTTTAATTACCTGATCTTTATCGCTAATCCAGTTGTTTTGCTGATCCTACAACTGTTGTATGTTGTTTCGACATCGGTGTATAGTCGCTTTCATGTGGAAGAAAGTCATATTGGCATCTCCGGATTAAAATCCATTGAATTCTGGATCTTTGTTGTCAGTATGTTGCGTGATATTGCGGTAAAGTTAGGTGATGGTTCCGAAGCTGTTTTTCTTGGGTTATCCAGTAGTTTAGTTCTTCGCCACTCTGAATCTCACATTGATGTTGTGCCATTCGGCTTTGCTCCGTAATTTGTTTATTAGCTTTGGCAGGTGTCCAAAGGTTTCTCTGTTCCATTCTATTAGGCTTTCCCCTGTTGTAAGTAGTTTTAGTTGAAAATATAAGGAAGGTTTTGAGTCATTTTGTTGACTTTAGGCTGTCTCGACGATTTTCTTTAGTTGAGGGTGTGTCAACTATAGATGCTCGAACTTGTAGTTCTTCTTCCCTTGCCAATCGATTGTTTTTGTATGCAATAGGATTGGAGAGTGATCATAAGCAATTCTCGGGAGATGAGTAACGCCTGGGTGAGGGTTAGCGTCACGCCATTATTGGGTGGTGATGACTCGATCGAACCTTTCCATTATATTATCTGGTCCTTGTTGATTGTTTTTCCATGTGTAAGTTCTACACGGAATCCGAAGTCCATAAAACCCAATTGATCTATCATTGTGAGGAAAGATTGCTTCTCATACATAACCCGTCTGCCTCCTTTTTTTTCGGCACGAAGACATTTTAAAATGGTATGCAAATATATGGCAAACCAAAATATCATAAGAAAAATAGTTAGTAGAAACTAATTTTCTATCAAGTATTATTTGATACAAATATTTCAATGAAAGCATAACAACGCATCAATATTTTTTACATCATACAAGTGAATCTAACATGATATCTTCATCTCCACCGCAATCTGCAATTGAAAACGGTTTGTCAGGAATCTGCAGTACTCTGATGTCTCCTTCTAACATTCCCACAACTTTAGTCATGGAGGGACGATCAACAGGCTTCAGCTGAATACACCATAGAGCAACTATGATTATTTTCTTTGCTATTTCGTTTTCTTCTTGAGTAGCATCTTCCATTTGAATATCTTCTCCTTGTTTCAATTGTTTGTAAACCCATGATGGAAAATATATTTGACTTGCATTCTCTGCTAACGCGTTCAAATTTTTTCTTCTTCCAGCTATTTCCATTAACAACATGCCGAAACTATACACATCTGACTTGTAGGAGATTCCTCCGATATTTCTATAAAATAATTCTGGGGCCATATATCCTAAAGTTCCCCTAGCCCCGTGTGTTACCGAAATTATACTGGCATCCATCGAGTATGACCTTGCTAATCCGAAGTCTGAAACTTTCGGATTATAGTTCTGGTCAAGTAGAATATTGTGAGGCTTGATGTCAAAATGTAGTATTCGCATACTACATCCTCGGTGTAAATATTCGATCCCACGAGCTATTCCTAATGCGATTCCATAAGTTTTTTCCCAATCGAGAAGGTTTGTAATTTTTCCTTCTTCCCGAGGAAATATATATTTCTCGAGAGATCCGTTGGGCATGAATTCATAAACAAGAGCTTGTTTTCTACGTTCGGCTACGAATCCGATGAGCTGTACCACATTCACATGATGTATCTTTCCCATAGTAGCTACTTCATTGATGAAATCTTGCCCGTCTCCTTTTGTTGAGGTAAGAATCTTAATTGCAACAGCACGATTATCACGAAGAGCTCCTTTGTATACATATCCAAAGCCTCCTTGGCCTAATTTTTCCTTGAAATTGTTAGTCATTTTCTTGACATCGTTGTAGGAGTACCTTATAGGCATCTGGTCTGCGTAGATGTCCAAGAAGTCTTCGATACTTGCGTTCATGGCACGGTTTCTTTTTCTCAATGCATATATCAAAATTGAAAGAACGAATGGTGCCACTAGCATGAATCTTCCCAGCAAGATCATTCCTAAATTAACAAATTAGGATAATCAACTGCGATCAGAATCTCGAGTACTTTGGAACATAATTTGTTATCCTAGATTAGTTTGTCATGGCTGCTTAAAACTAAAAGTATTAGTTATAACTTGTTGGAATATTCATAAGATATGCGTAAGACTTAGTCTGTTGGTCTTGTATTCTAGCTGGATAGGCCTAGTCAACTATCCATAGTTTGTTGGTTATCTTTAGGTTTACTGTTTATCCATCTTCCTATATAAATAGGAATTGTTGTAAGTGTAAAATTATCCCAGAATAATTAAAATTTTGAGATCATTAATTTTATTCACCCTCGGGGGTTTTTCCGTGGATTGATTTAATTTCACTGTTTTCTAATTATAATGATATGCATCTTGAATTTGATCTGTATATCAAAATTTAAGATGGTACCAGAATAGAAATGCTCTTCTTCCGTTTTCTATTCTTTTAATCATCTGATTCGGCTCAATAGTAGTATGTTTTTCTCTATTGATGATTATTTATTTTTATCAGAGTTATTATCAAATAGCTCTTCCAAATTGTGCTTTTTATTTAATTGGCCTATACCAATGTAACACCACATCTCCGGTTTGTTTCTCTGTGCATCATTGTTACTCTGTGTTATTTCAGTATCATATGATAATATATGCATGGGTATCAAAGTCTCATTTGCATCACGTCCTTATTTTCAACAAAGTTTCTATATTGTTTGATGTGATTATCCATTATCTTGTTTGATGTGATTATCCATTATCTTGTATAATTTGCTGATAATAGTTTTTTTTTCCTGAAAGTTAATACATTATTTATGGAAATAGTTCGTGCTGTTGAGAATCTGTTAACATTTCTCAGTAGCGTAGTATCCAGGAACGTCCAACCACCTCACGAATCTCACTGAGAATCGCGATTTTGCGCTCCTCACAGAGATTCGGTTGGGAGCGCACTCTTAACACCAGAGAAACGCATTCCTATCCGGTGAAAACGTTTCAATACTATCACGGAGGAAAAGAGAGTAGAATAAAGGGGGAAAGAAACTAGAGAAAGAGAAGAAAAAAAGGTAGAAAAAAGGGAAGAAGAATGCGGAGAAATCAAAAACGAGAAAAGAAAGTAGAGTTTCTAGAGGAGAAGAAAGGTAAGAATACGTGCAGCTGCACAAAAAGGAGAAGGAAAAAAAAAAGTTTTGGTATTAAAACCCTATGGTTGTACTCATTTAGTTTGGGTCATTTTTAACTAAAAACGTCTTGTTATTCTGGGCTAAGTAAGATCCCAAGCCCAACGTATTACCCTACATTACATTAGGTATATTTACACTTCCACCTCTAAGATCAATGGGATACAGACATACAAAAATACAAAACTAGCTTCGGAATGTTCCAAGAGAAGAAAAAAATAAGTGAATGACAATTTTGCTCCCTCTCCCGACCTCGTTCCCGTTCCTGGCTACTAAGCTCAGTAATATGTTTTAGTGAAATATCGTTATCTCGAAAAAAATCCACTATTTTCGCGATTATATCAATCAATATTTTGTTTTTTGCTCGGATTTTCATTATCAAAGATTCCTCAAATATTTCATTGATTATTTTACTGTCAACACAGAATAATTTGTTGTCATCGGCAGTTATCCTTTTAGTACTGCTAGAATTTTTTTTTACTTACCTAAATAGCTAAATCAATCTTCCACTGATTGTTCACTGTATCTATAGTGTTCATCAAAGGTGTATTAAGCTGTATTATCTTGACTCAGATTTTTTTTTATTGGTTAACTTAAATTGTTAGTGTCATATTGTTTGGGTTATTTAAGATCCTGCATTATAATTTTATGGGCCACTTCACTCATAGTCAATTAGTTTTGAGTTGGATGCTCATATTCTAACATGGTATCAGAGCAGGCTATTTACGACGAGTCATATGACCGTGTCTTTTTTTCCGTATTACCCGATTTAATTATCCGCATGTTAGATCTAGCGAGGCTACACGTGATGGGGCATCTTGAGATTATTACTCTCATATTGTCTGGATTATCTAAGATTCTGCGATTTATAACTCTATAGGCACTCCACTCATTGCCCATATTCTAACATAAACAACTCTGTTATTTTCATAAACTAATTCGGTTGAATATCTCATGATTACTAATTCGACTAAGAGTACAACCATAGGCCTAATATGATCAGAGTTATGATCACTCAGATCAGTTTCTCTCTGAAAATCTCGTCAATTTTGGTAATCTAATTGTCTCCAAATATTTTCCAAAGATTATGCAGTCTTTGACTTTGCCAGTCAAAATCTAAATCCAAATTTATTGAAGGATTTCTCTATCTAAATCCAGTGCCAATAAGTGTCAGTTTAGACCTTTCTACGTTCTCATTAAATCAAATTGATTCTTTTTTTTTTTTTGCTCGGCACAGAAGAAACGATATATCACTGGTCACCCAATCATTCCTATGTCTTTCTCCTAATGACCACTTATTTTGTTCAACATATTCTTGTTATTTCTGGTCTAACAATAAAAGGCGGTAATGAAATACAACCCTCATTTGGATTAAATGCAACCCTGACTAAATGCATCCCTTTGAAATTTGTGATTAGCTAATTACAACCCTAATTATCAGTTTTTCCTTGCCATTTACTTTGCCTGACCACACATTCATTTACATAAGGTACTGTATACGTCTTCTTCCATTTACGATTACAGTCTACAAAAAGAAAAACCACCACCGGGCACTGCCATCATCTCCACCGCCACAACCATCTCCACCAAACCATCAATTCACAGCCGTTATCATAAAAAAAATTCTAATCAGCTTAACCTCTATTTGGAATTCGGGTTTCTTTTTCCTCTGTTTAGGTTTTTGGTTCACATGCGGATTTAAAATTTGATTTCTATTGAGGTTAACTTGATATATGTCAACAAAAATTTGAACTATCATAATAAGAAAAGAATTAAACCTAACGAAATAGCGCTTTCAAAGATGATTGTGATGATATGTCAGGGATTTGAGATCTCCATTGATATGTATATGAGTGATCATCAACTTAAGAATTAATGATGATGACGACGACGATCTTAGGTGAAGTATGTTGTGATATAAGAAAGAATGCCACCAAACTGGAAGCAATATTTAACTAAGCTCCACAAGATGCCATTAAATCCCACTTCCAAACCAACCTTTTTATTGGTTAAATGGTTCAGAATGTTCAGATACTCTTATATTTAGGTGAAGACGTTGACCGACTATATTTGGATCGTATTTAGTTATTTTGAAATGAAAAAAGAAAAATTATGAAAAGTAGGATACCGGTTGTATTTAACCCAATCTAGGGTTGTATTTAGTCACTTCCCAATAAAATATTCTCACAGTGAAACCCAAAAATATTACTAGTTTTTAATATATACTGTCATTTCGGAAGTTGATTTTCTTCCAAAACACTTTGACTCTCTAAAGATCTATATATTGGGAAAATAACTTAATCTTGTTGAAGAAAAAAAAAAGATATTATTGGTGTTTTTTAATTGCTTATAAAAATTAGCCATCAATTGGGGATAGATGGTCTACGTAATATCGGTATTCTCTATTTTTATTTTCTGTTTATTATGATTTTGATATTTTGCTTAATTATCATTATTGATTTAATTTCACTTTTTTCTAAGATCAATGTTATCAATCTTAAAATTTGATCTACAAATCAAAATTTAAGATAATTTAACCACGAGTATTAAGTGAAAAACTAGTTGTCACACAACATCGAGATCATTTAGTGGTTAGTCATCAAGCAAACCAGTATATAAGTTAGAGATATTTTACCTGGAAAGATGATTATTCCTGAAACAAAAAAAGAAGAAGAAAAAAATAAGGAAACAATAAAAGTAACATTCTGCCAAACTAAAAAGTAAAGAAAATAGTAACTTTTTCTGTTTAATTTTTAAGAAACTGTGGTTGGAATACTGGTTGAGGAATTTTTGGGGAACCGCTTAGGCACATGAATAAACTTCATTTTTGATGGGTTGATCTGAACTCACCGAAAATATATACTTTGACATATTCCAGAGAAACTGCATTTTAAACAAAACAATGACGGGAAGAATCAGATGAGATAGTATTCTATATATTCTTATGTAGAATGAAATCAATTTTGACGGATTATGAGAAATTAGAGATTAAGTTTACCTCCATCATCGTTGATGTGGCTGGAGAACCGAAAATATTTCAAACCTCTCCGTATAAAATCTAAATAAGAACCAAAAATATTGTTTATTAGTTGACACACAAAATTATCAGTACTGCATCATTTCTTGAAGCTTTCGGCCAAATGAATTATGAATGACGGATAGTTATTAATGAATAAGTAGGGGATTAAAGTGTGAATTATTAAAATAAATAAACAAACTCAAAATCGACTCTTGAACTAAAAATCGTCTTAGAGGTTAGAAGCGGTGCGGGATCCGCCAATCAAATTTGTAAGAATGTGTCTATAAAATGTTTTCTTTATTCTGTCCGAATAGTATTGTCGGTGAGATTAACTTACTTCCATAGTTGACGGCGTAAGGGTACAGAATATCGTATATAGAACCTATTAATAAAAAGCAAAAGTAGAACTTTTATCAGTTGACATCCAATAGACAAGAAAATTCTTACACTATTGCATGAATCTTTACAATTCGAAACTGGTTACTTTTGATCACATACGACGATCGGATGAGGGGAAAACATGAACTTACTAAGAAAACGGATGAAACCTGCATTTACAAAAACAAATCAAAAGCAAATAAATTAGTACAGGCGTGCAGAAATTAAATAGAAGAAGCAAATGGATGAAAGACATGGATATGAAATGTCGATTCTTAAGATGCCTTTTATCAGGGTGTTCATGTTCTGTTTCAAAATCGGAGATCGATTATCGAGGGAAAAATCATACATATATACCGTTGATCTACTCATCTAAAATACTCCATGAAAGAAAAGTCCAATGATGCATAAGAAAGATCAACGTTGACCAATTAATGATGACCGGATCAAAGAGAGATTAAGCTAGCGTTGATCAACTTACCTGATTCTTTTCTTTGGGTGAAGATCTCATAGTCCCCGTACTTGAGTACGAAGCCTTTCATCATTTGGTCATGAACATCTGAATAAGAACCAAAGGTAGTCGATTCATATGTATCATAATTCCCTTGCTTGGAAGCTTCATATAGAGCCTCATCAAAAATCCAAGACGTAAGGAAACTTGTGCATGAATTCTTAATTTCTGAAACCAGTGGATCCACCATGACATATGTTGAAAATTTGCTTGAAGAAGACTTATTAACACAAGGTGAAGTGTTCAAGTAAAGTGGAAAGTCATTTAGATTCCCTGAGCAGTTCATGTATATCACCGGCCTACACCCAATACGAAAATATATATCAGCAGGCCCAAACACGTCATGTAATGAATTTTTAGGCATCGAAGAACAGTTTGAGTCTTTTTGAAGACCTGGATCGATTAATCGAATGTATTGGCTTGTATAATTTATTCCCATGACATAAAATCTTTTTGAAGAAACAGTTGCAATAGTTCTATTATTTTCGCATAAGAGTTCAATTAGTGATTGATTGACGCACTGATGAGAATTCCCGTGTATGAAGAAAGGGCAATGGATGTCTTGCAGATCTCCACAAGAGAAATTATGTGACGATGACGATAATGATAAACTGGTTTCATTATTTTTAGTGATATTGGAGGAACTACTAGTGCAAGGAATAAGAACGAGAATAACAAAATATAGTATAAATAGAATGATATTCATTTCTGAGATGAGATTGGATGACTGATTTCTCTTGCACCTAAAGTTCCAATAAATAAAGAAATCCTTTGTGATTGATTCCTCTTCTTCCTTTTGCTATCAAATAAATTACTCCCTCCCCCTATTTTAGACAAAGGGAAAATGTAGACTAAGGAAAAAGGGAGACTAGTTTTTTTCCAAATATATCTTTAATAATTATTTTTGAAATATGTAAATTTCCTAATTTTTGCTTCTTCTTTCTAGTGGGATTTTGAATCTTGTTATAGGGGTGGAAGAAACTGTTAAAGGAGCTAATATAATAATAGGACAAAGAAGATTATTATATGATAATTTCAAGAGATATTTTGACTTTGGGTCATAACAAAACGACCAGAATTGTATTTGGGTTATCAAGAAATTTTAATCAGAGTTTGGGTCATAGAAATGTCGTTGACCGTCTGGACCGTTACATAAATCTGTTACATGTGAAATGATTAACAAAAACTTGGGTTTGTGTTTATTTACTGGTTCTAACGTTCTTCCCCACCAAATTCATCACCATCAGCAGCTAGTCGTATAATCAACAACATTTCTAAGCCAACCCCGTCGTAGGTATGAGAAAATACACTGACTACTTAGCAAATCAAAAATTGTCATTTCTTGTTTAAACCCAAGCTTGAACCAGATGAGAACCCCACACGAATTCAATAATTTAGTTTGCTGCAACATATCAAGATTTCAAAAGTTAACGATATAAATTCAACACTCACCCAAGTCAATTGATCCACTGATCTCTCCAGAACATCTAATGAGATCCAGCTTCGGTCTATATCGAGTAAATCTCCAAATTCAATTATACCAACAATGGGTATCACTCCTCGAGAAAATGTATACTGCTTTCTCCAATTCACGTCCAAGATGTGCATACCTACACAACAACAACCACCAGTTTGAGTATATACATCAATTACATACTAAGGGACAGAGTTCCATCGGCACAAAGGTAAAAAACGATAAAGAAAAACAACAGCCAAGGTATCTCTCTACCAAAAGCAAGACACAACATGTGTTTGTAAAAACTCCTCAACGAGCTCCCTGCACGTCACCATCTATCTATTTTAACTGGCATGTGACAATCACGTACTAACGAACCTCCGTTAACTAAATATAAAATAATTAAAATTAACAAATTTAATATTTTGAGGTTAATGGTCAAGACGGTCAACTACGGTCATGTGGCCTAAACTCCAATTAAAATTTCTCTCGGTGACTCGAATGCAACTGTGATCACTTTTTTTGTGACCCAAAGTAAAGATATCCCTAATTTCAAAAGCCCCTTATCAAAAAAATTCGTAATGACTAATTAATCCTTACATAGTTTAGTGTTGATGATCTAGTCTAGTGTTGATAATTAAAGTGTCGCTAATAAAGTTTCAATTATATTTATTCTAAAACAAAACAAAATTAGATTAGTTTTAGACGGGAGAAAAAAAGAAAAACTTTTATTGTATTTGTGAAACCTTAGGTTTTGATTCACTCAACCAAAATGTGTGATTCCATTGACAAATTTGAGATGGGTGAATATTTATATGATAAAGAAAACAAACTTTACGTACCTATTAATGGAGATCCGAAGATGGAGTATTTTTTAGATGGTAGAGAGGATTTAACCCAAAGTGATGTTAAATATAAATCAATTGAAGAATTAAGCCAAGAAATTGAACAACCCGTGGCTGCAAATGACCAGTTATACCTCTAACTTCGTTCCAATTAACTTTTTGTTGCTCAAAATTATCTAATGTAAGTAAAATAAATCAACACTTTTACATTTTCAAAGTGATTTACGGTTGTTATTTTTTCATGTAACCAACTGTAATTAGTAGTTAGGATTCGTAACAGATGAACTACCAATCGTAACTGGTTAAATTTGAGGAAAACCCACTCGTAAAACCAGTTACGATTAGTAAAAAAATACGCGAGACGAACCGTAACTAAGTTATTATTGTTAATGTCGTTTAGTTGTTTCCAACCGTAGCATATTATGTGCATGGGTGTAGTTGTTGCACTAGTTACGGTTAGTAAGTTGAAAATCAAGACCAACCGTAAGTTTGTTTACGGTTCATTTTGAAGTATAATTGTGAATCGTAATTTACTCTGTATGTGGTCAAATTATTGCCAAGGTTGGAAATGTGAAATTACGGTTTATTGCATTTATTTACAGCTGGTATCTACGCTTTCATTACCAACCGTAACATATTATGTGCATTGTTACGGTTGGTTGGATTTATTTACGGTTCACTTCGACGCTTGCATTACCAACCGTAGCTTTATATATGGTGTCATTATGTTGTCTCATTTACACTAATGTGGGTATATTTTGGTCCAGGTCGTGGATGTACCTCCTCTAATGGGTGAACAACCTTTAGCAAATGAAGTTCTCACCGAAGATTTTACCTTTCACTATTTAACCTACTTGGTAGGATAATGATGAATACATGCGTATTTCATTCTATGGAATATATTACTAGAAAATTCATATTGATTATTTTTTTTCTAACCTTTTTTTTTTTAACCTATTTGGTAGACATGGAAGGAAAAAATGATGCAAAGAAATTGTCTAGAGAACAAGGAAAGTTGATTATGTGTATCATAGTTTGTAATAGTTTCATCAATGGCCGCAGATTTCAAATGGTTTGCGAGTGTAGTGGACAGCATAAAATTCACGCAAAAAAGGGATCCGTGTATGAAGCAAAGACAAAGAGGAAGAATACTACTTTCACTAAGAAGACCCGGTGCCCTTTCAAGCTTCAAATTAGGATCAACGTGGAGGAAAAGTGGTTTTTGGAGAAAGTTATATGCGGTAGTCATAACCAACTTATACTGTAGAGTTTTCTAACATACCTTTATGCTGGACGGATGACTGAAGAAGAAGAGAACATCATATATTTAGTGACACAAAATCGTATGAAACCCATTGATATCCTCGCTCACTTAAAGCAAAGAAGCCCAAAAAGAATATTTATTTTGTATAAAATCTACAACGCAAGAACAAAATTGAAGAATGGCCAATGAGAACAAAGGAAAGAAATGCAATAATTAAGGAATTTTCCGGATAAGCATAATTACTCGGTTTTCCACGATAAAGATGATAAGCAACAAATAAAACATCTTTTATTGGCTCATCCGGAGTTTGTAAAGTTGGCATGGTGCTCTCATAAAGTTCTTCTAATATATTGCATGTACAAAACAAACAAGTAGGATCTCCCAGTGTTGAACATTGTCGGGAAAACTTCTACCAACTCTCATTTTAGTATTGGTTTTTGCTTCTTGAAGGATGAGCTCGAATAGAGATATGTGTGGGCGCTAAAAAAAGGGAATTTATTCTACGTAGAGTGATATACTCCAAAGTTTTTTATTACCGAAAAGGAAAAAGCTTTGATGAATGCAATAAAGAGGGATTTCCCAGATGCTCATAACCTTATTTGTATGTTCCATATGGGGAATAGTATTGAAACTAAGTGCTTGCGCATTATCCGTCCAACAAACAAAAGAGAAATGGAGAGAATAAAGAAACTACTGGTAGATCAACAAAAGGAATCTAAAGAGAAATTTAAGAAGGATGACATGTTGGGGGAACTAAAATGGGAAAGTTTTAAATCGGAGTGGGGAGCCTTGACACATTCTATCACCTTGGATGAATATGAGGTTAGAGGTTGTATGTTAGTGGCTCATTCGAAAAGAAGTTATCCAAGTGTTGTGAAGTATTTGTTAGATAATTGGTTGGATCCGCACGAAGAGAAGTTTTTAGCGGTGTTCACGAACCAATAAAAGCACTTTGACAACCAAGCTACAACTACGAAGGAGTCATCTCACAACCAGTTGAAAAGGAAACTTCATAGTTGTAATGGTGGGTTAGTTATGGTATTCGAAGCCATGGATACGTATTTCCGCCGTGATCACGGTAGAGTTACAGAGTCTTTTGAAAAAATCCGAAGTAAAAAACATACCAAATGGATGGACAATTCGTGTCTAAGGGGAATTACATTTAAACTTTCGCGCTGCGCAATTGATAAGATAATGTATGAAATACAATATTCTGAGTTTGGGAACTTTGAAGAAGAGTATGTTTTTCCTAACATGACAATTTTGGGACTCTTATGTTGGCATGCTATATCCACATACCAAGAAAAACTGACCATGTTTTAAGATGTTGATCCCTTTTGGAAACAAATAGCATTCAATGAAACAATAGTTGATCAACATTTTGGTGGAACATTTGCCGATACCGACATTGGAAAAGCGCTATCCGAGAAATATGCTACACTAACCCGGAGGCAAAGGCAAATATGGTTGAGTAACTTGAGTAATTTCGTATATCCAAAAACTAGGTATGATATCAAGGAACCACCAAAGGGGAAGAGAAACAGGAGGCCTCCTACGTAAAAAAAGAGGTATGTAGGAAATAAAAAAGCAAAGGAATTGGTGGAAGAATCAAAGGAAACAGATCCTTCGGATTATGAATGGTTGAGAAAGGAATATGAAGCGGAGGATGAGATAGAAGAGGATGTTCAAGATAGAACCAAAAGAAAAAGAGGTCAAGTGAATATAGCATAACAAAGCCGTCCAAATATACAAGGAAAATGTATCGAGATTCCTTTTCAAGAAAGTGCAACAAGCAAAATTTATTTTAAAGGAAAAGGTCCGGTATTTCGCTCCAAACAACCACAAAGAAGCAAAGTTGTTATTAAAGGAAATGATTGCAAAGAAAATGGAAAAAAAGATGATGGAGATAAAGGAAAAGGTTCTTATGAAACCGGACCAATCAATAGGAAAGTCAAAGTTATCGGTTACGAGGTTTCCTTCTAAGAAAGTTCAAGAAAAAAACATGTCGGTAAAGTTTGTGTTAACAACTTAGCAAACAATGGAAAGAGTCCAATGGTTGAAAAAATTCCTCCAAGTGGTGAGAAGGAGAAGGAGACGATTCGTATTGCAAGTGGAGTGCCTAAACCACCACCTAAAGATGAGAATGGTCGATATATCCAGAACTATTACATTCTCTATGGAATTACTTTCTTTTTTTTCCTGACTTTATTCGTGATTATATCAATGTCACGGATGATGTTCATCGTGATGGTAGTATGTGGTTACCACGTCTTCATGGATTAACTTGGACCCTTTGAAGACGCGGAAGAGGGGGGTTGTGACCAAATTACTTATGTAAGGAAAAAAATGCTTAATTAAACTACGTGATCTAAGAAAAATCATACTCTAGTCTCACAGACATTTTCGGCTCAGGAATTAGTATAACCAAATAAGATTGAAGATTTATTCAGGGCCTCTCCCCAAGGTATTCTACTCTTCTTCTATGGCGACAACAACTCTTTTCCTTTACGAATATGCATCCTTTTCGGTGCGGGTTCACTACAACAAAACACACGTTTAGTGACAAAATTTTATGTGACCAACAAAATTTTGTCTACAAATCTAGTGTTTAGGGAGGAATATTTTTTTGGTCACAATATATATTTTTTTCGGGAGAAACGGTAAATTTAGTATTTAAAGTTGTCACTGAAATTTTTTATGACCAAATACGGTGACCATTCTTGTCTCTGTCTCTAAATATTTTTTTTGTGACCAAATATAGCGACCAATCCTGTCTCCGTCTCTAAATATTTCTTTGTGACGAATTATTTCGGTCACGGAATTGGTTTCTAGCGACAAAGGAAAATCATAGTCTCCAAACATATTATTGCTAGCAATCCAAGACTTTTGTCCCTAAATGTATCTTACATTGACAAAATTAGTGTGCTGCCGGAATGAATGCCCGTCAAATAAGGATTTTGCCGCTAAAACTATTAGTATCGAAACAAATTGTTGTCACAAATGGATTGTTTTCTACCGATGGAAAAAAAGGTTGGTCTTCGAAAAACTATTGCTGACAACATGCAATTTTTGTCCCTATATCCATTTATGCAGACAAAAATTACTTCGTCTGGAAAACTATTGCTAACAACGTGTGACTTTTGCCCCTTTATCTATTTATTTACGCAGACAAAAATTAATTCGTCATCTGAAATTTTGTCGTTAAACTACGACCGTGTCAAATTTCGACCAAAATTTTGTCGTTAGACAAATTTTGGTCTGCAAATCCAAATATTTCGTGACTCAAACTACGACCGTGTCACTAAGAACCCCCGCACTATGAACGAAACCAACAAAGAAAATAACTAATATTTGAGAACATTCTGTGAAAAGTTCAAAGTAATTGACATAAGAAAAATGCACGAAATGATGTTAATGTATGGAGGTCTGAAACAGTGAATGAGACATCAGCATATAGACATAAATGAAACTTTATATACAGTTTCCCAATGGGGCTTTAAGAATTAGTACAACTACCCTCTGAAGGTAATACTTGTGAAAAGCCATAGTTATATCGAAAAATATGTCCCAAGTTGTTCTAAGGATTTAACCAATGCATACCATTTCAATGTAAATATGTTATCCAGCCTATAAAATGGAGTATATTAATTGAATCCAGAATTCGGTCAAGAATTCCAGGAAAAAAGCAGCGTAAAAAATGGTATAATCCAAATTTCGTACCCGCCATCAACAACCTCGTCAAGTCATACAAGGATTAGCAAAAAATATTTCAAGGGCCTGCGTTTTTTCAATGTTTTCTCCTGGAAGATGATACAAAACAATACAGATGAATAATTAGTTAAAAGCTAAACGATTAATGATACCCAAATGAGAAAACCCTTGTTGAATAACACAAATAAAATAGCCTACAAGTTCATCCTTTCACCCTAAAGTGAATCATAAATAATCTAATAAATAAGAAATACAAGCTAACGGAAAAGGGAATTAAAATCTCAAACCTTCTTTACGGCTCTGTTTTGTAGACGGCCTCCTCTTGAGTTTGTCTAGACTGATACTTCTATAGGTGGTGCAAAAATATCCAATCTGGACCGAGCAAATAGGGTGTACTTGCGACCAACACCAAATCTAGTTTCAAAATTCAAGCCATTACCAAGTCCAGCCACTGCCCATTCTCTAAACTTCTGAATTTCACCCAGACCAAGGCTTGTCAAATACCCATACAATTAGTACCACAAGCTCAGTATGATTTCTAAAAACAGCCCCACAGAAAACCCATTCATCCAGCACATTTTAGACAGTGGTTACTAAAGAATGACCGCCAGTGAGCTCAGTTTCATCTCCATGACCAGCTAATAACCTCCTCCACTGATCAAAGAGTAAATCAGTTACCCTGAATAAACCCAATCCAGCTGACATACGGACCTTACTTCGTTTCTGCAATTTCATTTCTCAATTGAGATCAAGAACTCAATTTCAGAAACATGAAAATCAATTCATCCACCCTAAACCCCTAACTTTGATGCCACCAATCACCTCTTGTTTTAAACCAAGTGTTCACAGTGAACATTTGCCTTATGTTTTTGTTCATGCGGCAAATTGAATAATACAACATTCACGTACGTTTATGACTATGTAAAAATGATAGTTTTTCCATGAAAAGAACATTAACGACAAGTCAGAAATGTATTTTAGAAAACATACTAATTTATTTTCCTCTGACTTTAACATCTAGAGTCCCTTGTACCTTTCCCTCTGGCGGAGGAATTGATTTCGGCAGATGCAGTGACACCTCAAATGAGTCCATAGTAGAGAATGGTTCAATTTAAGTACAAGTTTTCTGGCTGGATATTCACGCAAAGTTGCCTCGCCACCTGAAAGTTTACAATTATCAACATTTGAATAAGAAAACAAAAGGGAGACACTGATGAAATTTGGCAGTACAACGACATACCTAGAATTCAGTAAATCAAAAGAGTGATCTGGGCATCATCGTTTCTGCATCTTCCGACCTTCCCTTGATTTTCACTTTATTTGCTTCACTTTCAAGTGAATTTCGATAAGATGGGACCTTGAACATCTCGTTAAGATCCGGCAATATGTTGCATTTAAATCGCTGGTACAAGTTCAACTTTTGTGCTTTATCTTCAGATGCAGTGACACCTCAAATGAGTCCATAGTTGAGAATGGTTCAATTTGTACAAGTTTTCTGGCTGGATATTCACGCAAAGTTGCCTCGCCACCTGAAAGTTTACAATTATCAACTTTTGTGCTTTATCTTCTGATATAAGGGTGCGAATGCATTCGATAATTCATCCACTCGACTGGTCACTTTAGAAAAAGAACTCAAAACTGCAGCATCCTTAAGGAAGGTTTCGTACAGAGGGTTCTGGTTTGCGTGGTTTTTCTTAAAGACCCTTCTTTATAGCCAGGGAAATGAACCTGCATTGGTTCAAAGAAACCAGTGTTGACGTGATACATATCAAGCGAGGCACTACTGACAAAAATGAAACCCACTTCAGGCGTTTTCAGAATTTCATATAGCATAAACAACATTGAAGTCAAAATATATACTTGAACATCATATCCATACTATCAAAAATGATGAAATAATACAGGATGACTAAAGCATCAACCGACCATTGATTAACTACCAAATTGCAGCACTAGGCACTTTGAAACATGGCTTAAAAACTCTATTTTACATACCCATCAATCACGCATAAAAAACGATGCACTAATGCAACCCTAGAAGTGTAAATGTGACAACGTCTAACATAACCCCTTACCTTAATTCTGTCATACACATTAAGTTTTATCTACATGATGCATCAACTTATTATGCTCCAGCCTACACTAAACAACGACAGCCCACACCCATTAACTTCTTTACTCTGGGTCATGTTCATGTGTTATTTTATTCATACAGTTGCATATAAAATAATGAAACAAATGCAAGAATTTGAACACTAATATCGATACAGCAGGAAGATACCTTCTTTCTTGTAGCTTTGAACTATTGTCCGATCCTTCTCTCGAACCTTCTGCTTCTTCATAACTGTTACCTGCATCAATATATGGCTTCTCAACACCTAAAAAAATCAAAGCTAAAACCATATAATTGACTGATACAATATAGAAAAGAAGAAGCAGTGATTTGGGGAGACATTTGTAATTGGACAAACTGAAAAGAAAAGTATAAAAGTGTAAGAAAAATAGAAAACCAAGGATGCTTCAAGATTATCAAAGTCTAAACATTCTTGTGGAAATAAAAAGACAGCAATGTGACAAATGGCTAAGCCAATCCACAAACCAGCAGAAATGTTCAAACCAAATGCATAAACAAAAGATCAAAGTATAGTCATCACATCTTTGTAAATCAGAGAAACTTACAATCAATTCCCTACGGATGTACTATCCCATAGAAGTGCTGCTCTCTGAGCTTCACAGTTTAGCTTAACACCTTAACCTATTAGGTGCTTAATAAAAGTAGAAAAGAAACTATGTGCTACAGTTTTCTAGTGACCATCAACTCCTTCCTGCCTACCAAGTACCATTAGGAACATCATAACAAGCAACATCTTCTTAGGGAATTACAGATGTAAGTAATTGGCATTGATTTGATTCCACGGAAGAGGAACCCATCAACAACCATACTCGGAAACAAAAAAAAACAAATATAATTGATTTGATTCAATGGAAGAGGAATCCATCAACAACCATACTCAAACCAAAAAAAAAAAACAGATGTAAGTAATTGGCATTGATTTGATTTCATGGAAGAGGAACCCATCAACAACCATACTCAAAATTTTAAAAAAAAAACAGATGTAAGTAATTGGCATTGATTTGATTCCATGAAAGAGGAACCCATCAACAACCATACTCAAAAAAAAACGCAGAAGGCTAAAGAATCAAAGAGTACCTTGAAGATTTAAGAAATAAGTCTCTGAAGAGATTACTGATGAATGTAAAAATTCCATCCATGACTTAGGGTTTATATAGCCTTATGAAATTCGAAACCCAAAACCAATTTGCGGGAAATATCCCGCCAAGAAACTAAAACCCCTCAATTTTACTCGGAAATTAGTTGCTTGATTTAGGTTTTGGAGGGAGAATCAAATCGGCAGCCGGAAATAGAAATTCTGCTCAGTTTTAATCGGAAATTAGTTACGGAAAAATGTATATTGATTTGGTTTTCCTTAATCTACAGATGAAGATACCAAAAATATGGCGGAAGATTTGGAGAATTTCTTAAGATCATGGGAGATTGAAGAAAGAGAATGACTGACTAAACGAAGTTGTTTTGGTTTAGCAGCTTAGGTGGAGGAGATAAGAAATCCTCGTGTTTATCAACAAAGTGTATGGCACAACACGTTTTGTCTTATTATTACGGGCTCTTTTTTTTTCTTTTCAATATTACGGGCTCTTTTTCTAAACCTACCCATTTAGGCCCAAAATAATAATAATAATAAAATAACAAAGAGAAAAAAAAACAACATTAACGGGCTCACTTTCAAAAAAAAAATGGTTTCATTTTTCTTCCAAGCATAACAAAATTTTTTTCATTAGAAATTTATGTGCCAACTAGCATATTCATACTTTCATCTCCACTTATCCGATATCGCATACCCTCGTGTAAAAGCCACTTAGTAACTTAATAAAATTTATGCTTCAAAAAAATCTCCACTTATCTAACTGCACCTAAATATTTGTCCCTTTTTTTGTTTTTACTTGTGTCTTAAAAGTAAAAAATGTCTTACATAATGCTAAAATAATACTCCCTCCGTCCCAATGTTAAGTGACCTAGTTTAAGTTTGCACAATTTTTAAGGCAAGCAAGGAAGAGAGTACTTTTAATAATTTTTTACATTTATACCCTTATGGATAATAAGTAGTGAAATTTAGAAATGATTTATCTCCCAAACTACTCCACGGATATTCGCAAACTTTATACGTTAAAAAACATTTTAAAACACCAACTTAACGAATATAAACATGCCTATCAAATTATGCATATTTCTTATATTTTTTATAATTAACTAAAAGGATAATTTTAGAAATATCTCCTTGTTTAGTGTATAGGTCACTTATTAGTTGGACAAAATCTAAAATCAAATACGTCACTTAACAGTGGGACGGAGGAAGTATTTGATTAATTAATGTTGGGAAATTGTTTGTACTTCAAATGTTTCTAGCCTCCACCGTTAATAGTGATTGTCGCTTTCACCTCATTGGTGATTCCATTTTATAAATGTTAATGGATTTTTACCAAGTACGACGACAACTTTGGAGCATCAAAATCTTCAAATTGTCGGTCAAATATTTAGCATATTAATTTTGTTGAATTATTTGAATATGTATAATGCAAGTATGTTGTTTTTGTTAAATATTTTTGTTGAATTATTTATGTTGGATGTCACATAATAAATTTTAATCTATAGACATTTTTTGGGTCATGGTAACAAATTTTGAACCACAATACATAGTGGTAGATTTTAAGTAACATCTCGATTCCACAGATGGCCTAATTGCTACTTTTGTAACCACTGGTATTATAGCAAACGATATCGAGGTATTTCCACTGTTTAAAGGGATGCGATCTGACAAAGAACAACTACCCTTTAAATAGACCAATAGGAAAATACAAAATCAATGTTGAAAGAATTATGCAAGCAAGATTTTTCCCGAAGTGTTCAGTAATGAGTTCTTTCTAACATTTTATAAACGTAAATTTTGGATTTCAGTACATTCGTGTCAAAATTTTGTGTTGGAACAAAATACTAAATTGGATATCCTAATACGAAAATTATATTTGAAAAATACTAAATGAGTTTCAAAGTTTTTGGACATCAATTAAGACCTTTAAGTTTGTCTCATCCAGAAACATAGATGTTCAATTTTTTTTACGATGCACAATTTAAACAGAATATATCATTTCATATGCGCAATAAACAAATACCTTTAGATTACATGTCATGTGCATGTTTCGATGTTACATAATAAATTTTGACTCTCTAGACAATTTTCTGTGTTACGATAATAAATTTTTAACCACAATCTAAAGTGATTAATTTTAAGTAACACCTCGATTTCACAAATAGCCTTATTGCTACTCCTTTTGCAACCACTAGTATTGGAGCAAGGTACATTGGGGTAAACATTGTCGAATTTGACACGGACGGTAGAGTTAGTTTTCCCCCTTACGACATAATCAACATCCTATCCGCTTCGACTTCCTTGGCTGGTTCCTCATGAGATTCACTGGTAGGCAGGTTGTCGTCAGATTCACTGTTAGCACGACAACCTGTTCAATTAATGTAGTAGTACGCTATTAGATCTTAGCTTGTCAGGTTTCCATCTAGTTTCTTGTAATATATCTTTATCCTATAATTGCAAAAACAAATAAACCTTGTGAAGCTAATTTTAGGGCATCCCAGTCCAAGGTATACCATAAGACACGTATCACTAATATGTTTTCATGTGTATATGAAAATTAGGGCAAAGTGGAAATAATGATTTTCGGATTCCTAGATTACCATTTAGTCCTCGAATAATATTTTCACATTTGTTTTGAGGTCATACATTCAAGGGTAAAATTGTTCAAAAGTTTCAGCTTCACCCTTGCTACAGTAAAGATAGTTGGCTTTATGTAATATATAAATAGAATAGATTTGTTTTTTTATTTTATTTTTATAAATAAATTAATTGAGCTTTTACCAAAAAGAAATAAAAAATAATTAAGATTGCATCAAAAAAAATTAAGCAATATTTTTTTTATAGTAGTAGATGACAAAAGCACCCTCAAAAACAAGGCATGTGTACCCAAGGTAGTCAATTTCGGATTTTATCACAGGAGACAAAGAGGGGTGGTCCCCTTGTAACCCGGCGTACTTGCAGGGGTGGGTTTGGTGTGGCTGCCTTCCCCTGTGTCTTGCTGTACAACCTGCGGGATTGAGCCCGCCCAATGTAAATCATTTCGATAGGAGAAGTCCAAGAGAAATATCCACCGCTCAGTAAATATCGGACTACACATTTGACCAAGATCCGCTATCGATAATTTTTATGCAAACCTTTTTTCTTCCTCTCACTTCTCTCTTGTTTTGGTATCTCTTTCTCAATCTTTGGTCTGGTATTTCTTCATCAATCGTAAGAAAAAAAAATTAGAGGGAAGAGTTCTAATAGAGCACACTAATAGCAAATTAGGTGGTGCACAACTTTCATTAGATGCTTAGCGTGTTCAAGTTTCTTAATCAATGGTAGATTTTCCACAAATTTCGTCAAATCTCATCTTTTAGTCTGTATTAATCTCTAATAAGGGTTTTTATTTCTACCAGTTGTCTCATCTTCTATCGATTCTTCCTTAGGGATTTGATTTATAATCAGGGTTTTGATTTCGAACTGTCGACTCTTCCTTAGGGATTTGATTTATAATTAGGGTTTTTATTTCTAATTAGGATGCCGATTTCTAATAAGGGTTTTGATTTCTTCCTCGGGGTTAGGTTTTCAGAGTACATGACTTCATCACTGCAATTCGGTGGTTGGTATATTTGCGTTTGTTCATCTTTTCAATTTGTTTGTTTTATTGGTTTTGTTTTACTGATTTTGTGTTTATTTTTTTTTAATTCAGACACCAAAGAAGGAGAAAGCTCCACGACCATCTTCAAAGCCAGCTAAATCTGGTAGTGGATTTCAGGTAATATATTGAAATATACTCATGTGTGCCAGATAGTTATTATTTCTAAAATTTATGCTTCATGAGAGCTGGGTGTTGTACATTTTTGGTTTCCTTAGACATGCTTTTCTTTGTAGACTTGATCAAAAATTCAACTGATTGTAGTTGGTTAGGTGGCTGCGAGATCGGAATGGGGATGTAGTTGGAGAAGAGTTGGTGTTATCGTTAAGCTGTTGCAACAATCTAATGGAAGCCTTTAATGTAGTTTTGTGTGTGAGATGCGGCTAAGGCATTCAAAGCTTATGTCAACTTCAGCACAACTAGGTGAGCTATTTGTATTTTAGTATGACAGTTGTCCATGTTAAAGCATGTAACTCTACATCGGCATCATCGGTTTGTTAACGTCCCTATTGATATCAATGTTCATTGTTCATTGCACCTGTTAGGCTTTTTTTTATTATCAGATGGGTGGGAAGGTCTCTAGTCTCATTCACCTAGGTACTTTAGCAATAAATGTTCCAGATTTCGTAAATGTTTGGTGATCATTGTGCAGTCAAATGTGCATCATTATTTGAATTTCAAAAGCACGCTTTTTTATTTCATCTTTCTGTTCTTTGTTCCTTGTCAATTTACCCACTTTATTTCTCTTGCAAGAATTATTTCCTCGCTCGATTAGGCAAACAAGGAAAAGCAGTGCCTGGAAGCTAATGATGGAGGATATGTGGATGAGTGCTAACAGTAAAGCTATTGCTGGTACCAAAATTGTCTATTGTTATCCAAGTTCCCTTTCTATTTTCTATTTTAGGTTCATTCTAATATCCAATTGTTTTCATGATTGTAGATGAAAAAGTTTCATTAGTAACCGGGAATACCTCGGTTGTGGATGAAGGAAAGGACCATTCACCCCCTCCAAAGGAAAAATCCACTGGTGATAGACGTGAGTTCATCTATAAAAGCGTTGCACTTATAGATTTTGCACAAGTGCATTCCTACAATGCAAAGGAAAATTACTCCAAAAAGTAAGCCAGTACAACCTCATCAGGATCAGGTCTTCACAACCGAGAAGAATGAACCCAAAGTGGCAAGAAAAGAAACTGAGACCAGAATGATGACTGAAACCCAAGTTATGGAACTAAGTTGTGTAATAACTTAAGTTCAGTCGAACAAATGTAAGTATCATATGTGTTATTTAGCTATCCGAACCTTTTAATACTTCTGATGATCGATTTAGCCCTGCATTGAGAGTTAGAAATAAAAACGTGAAACAAGTAATATCCTAAACCGTGTTCTTTGAGTTCCAGGATATGGATGAAGCATCAGTTAATTGTTCTCTTGTGATCCTTGCAAGTTTTCTTGGTTGTCTCAGGATGATATGTTGATCCTTGTGCCCCATCTCTGGATAACAATTGACTATGCATATCAGACTTGTATGAGGTGTGATTGACTCTGACAGATTTTTAGTGCACTTAATATTCATTCTTTGTACATTTAATAATCGATCAATTTGTTAGTGCATATCATACAATAGGGCTCTATTACTTGTCCCATCTCCGGAATTGGCTTTAAGATGTTCCTGCAATGCGCAGAGGTATATCATAGTTTTTAAAAGAAGAGAATCCGGAAGATGCAAGCAGATTTGGTATCCAACAAGAGATATGGATTCAAATGTTGAATCAAATGGACCTGGATGAAGGGTTTCAAGTTATGAATATAGTATTTTAATTTTTTAGTGTTCAGAATAATACACAAGAGATTTAATTTCTAGATGAATTTCAATTTTTGATGTTTTTCTTTTTGTTTTGTTTTTAGGTTGTTTGCCATAGTGGTAGGCCCGGAGATATGTATATAATTAAGCGCAATGAAACGCGGGCCTACAGTAATACCGCAAGTGCACGGTCGTCAGTTGTAGCTCGTGCAAGTACGGGTCGATCCACAGAGACTGGGTGTGTTTTGTTGTTTCTAGCTAATTGGGTTCCTAAATTGCTATTGGGCTATGAAGCCTTTTGGCTCAAAGTGGGCTTTGAGTACTAATGGGTTTGATAACAATAAAATGAACTGAGTTTGGGCTCAGTTGGTCTTTGAAGTGTAATTGGGCTTTGGCTCTAACCTATCAATACACTAGGCTTTGGCCTTAAACTTAGGCTTGGGCTGAACTGGGCCTCAATGAACTAAACCTTGGGCTTTGGTTTCAGTCAAGGATCTGGGCCTTTACAATGAATTTGGCTTGGGGCCTTAATGAACTGGGCTTTGGTTTTTGGCTCAAACCTGGGCTTGGTAACTGTGGACTGGGCCTTAGCTTTTTGGAATGAGCTCAGCTTTGGGCTCAGTTGGATTGGCCTTTGCTTGGCTGCAGGAGTAGCAAGACTGCACAGCAGCTGCACAAGTGAGCAGCAACAGTTTGCAAGGCAGGGGAAGAAGTGGCAGCAGCACAAGTGACAGAGAAGGCAATGTAGCAGCAGAAGTGGCAGAGAAGGCAATGTAGCAGCTGCACAAGCAGTGCACAACAGCACAAGGCCAAGAAGAAGGAAAAGCAGTTAACAGGAAAAGGAGTAGCAGCAGGGGAAGCAAATAGTATAAGGCAGCAGTGCAATGCAGCAAGGCAAGTGCACAACAGCAGTGACAGAATGCACAAGCAAGGAAGAAAACAGCACACAAAATGAGCATGGAAGTGAAAGTAAAACAGTGGCAAAAACAAAGAATGAACCAAGGCCTAAGGCCAAGGGCAGGGATGTGGTGAAACTGAAATGAAGCAATACTAAGGCAAGAATACAGGCATTCATATAGAATGGGAAGAGAACTAGCTTGCTATGAGCACTAGTTTCTCCCAATGCTCAATCAACAGTGCAACCTAAGCATATAACAAGAATGGCAAGAAAATCAGCTTGCTATGAGCACTGATTTCTTCCATTGCACAATCACATCAATGCTTCACAGATATCTAGCCTAGCATTCCATCAAACTAACAGCAAGTTTAAACATGACAGTGAACATTTAACTGACATCAACAGGAGCCTTAAGCATTAACAGGACACAAGTAACAGGCATTAATAATTTTTACAACATAACAGAAGCATCCTAAGCATAACAATTAACAGGAGACAAACAATTAACATGAGACAACACAAGCATAACATGAACATAAGCATAACAGGAGACAAGCATAACATGAACATAAATGAAATGAAACTGAGCTTGTAAATTGACATTTTAACAGAACTTGAAAGTTCTGGATGCAGGCTAATCCAAACATCTCTTTAACACAACCCAACAATACATATTTATACCCACAGACCCAATTTCCCAAAACTACAAAATTAGGGTTCTTCCCCAAAAATCAGTTGAATTAGG
Source organism: Papaver somniferum (assembly GCF_003573695.1). NCBI lineage: Eukaryota > Viridiplantae > Streptophyta > Magnoliopsida > Ranunculales > Papaveraceae > Papaver > Papaver somniferum. The sequence continues at coordinate 3,533,371 of NW_020620381.1, forward strand.
GTTACCCAATTTTTTTGAAATTGATCCTTGAAATCGTGCACCCATGCTTTGAATCGTCCTTATGCTCCCTCCTCTGCTCCTATTGTCCCCTAAGTTCGAGTTATTTTACTCACCCCAAAACCTAGGGTTTCAGAGGTTGTGAGATGAAGAAAATAACTAGGCTAGGGATATGGGGGTGTTGTCGGTGAAGAGATAGTAGTGGCAGTGATGGAACTGGTGGTGGTGACGGAAGTGATAGCGGTAGAGAGGGGAGGTGGTGGAGTTGCAGAGCTCTGCAACTGTCGGGTGAAGGAGATGAAGTTTTGGGGCGATGGGTTGTTTGGGTGGATAATAGGATTCGGTGCTAGGGTGTGAAGCGGGAGCATCTGGTTCGATGTTTGGCGAGCTGATCCGTGGGATGTGACGATGGTAGGTGGATCCAACGATGAGATGGGAGGCTGTGGGTAGCGACCGTCGGATGGAGGAATGCAACGAAAAGGACGGCCCAAGATGGAGATGGGCGTTGCGATGTAAAGCGGGAGCTTCGGAGTTTGATGTGCGATGATGGAGCGACCGTAGGATGCTGAAATGCTTCGATCTGACGGCTGAAATCCGATACGGGCTTGGATAGTGGAAATGGGTTTGAGAAAGGGCTTTGAGCCTTGGGTATGCCAAGCCCATATCTTCTTTAAGGACAATTCTTCTTCTTCAAGCCCATTCCTAGCCTCTTGGTCTTATGCACAACGTTCTTCGCGGCTTCCTTGCGTAACTCCTCCCGACTTTTCACTACTTTTCTGCTCTATTCCGCTCCGCAATTCATCCAGACTTTATTTATTACCTAAAAATATAAAATTAAGTAAGAAAAATATTTATTCTTGAAAACAATGAAAATACAGAATATGGGATAAAATGTAGAGTTAATGCACAACATATGAGTTAAATGCCAACAAAAAGGGATAAATATATACAATATTTGGCACTCATCAAATACCCCCAAACCTGAATTTTACTTGTCCTCAAGTAAAACAAAACTAAGGAAATCCTAACTATACCACTGTCGTTGGTCTCTCGAATGCATTTAGCGTATGCACTAAGCCTTTTAAACCACTAAGTGTCCCTAGTGGACGAGTTGAAGTCTCGTGAAGGTTTACCAGAGGTGTGCCTACAAAACCTAAGGACAAAATATAAGCTCATATTCCATCAAATGTGACATGTGCAAAACAGTTTAGCTCACAGCAAAATGGAGATGTCAATCTAGCTATCGAAGGCACAATCCTAGCACTGATAACAAAAAAAGACATGTGATAAGAGTGTAAAGTGTATCTACACATGTGTAAAGAAAGATCTGAAGTTATGACTACTAATCACCAAGAGATAGTTTCTCAGGCTAAGAACTGAGGTCGAAATCTAGCTAGCTGTCCGGACTTTACGAGAATTGTGAATGAGTTGGAGGTATTTCACAATTGCTCGCGTTGTACATCAATGGCATACACCCTCCTTGCTTATTACAATGAAACAACAAAAGATGACTATTTACATGACTCTTATTTACATTGACTATTCTCTTTTATTTTTGGAACAAGAGATGATGGAATTGATAAATACTTGATTTTTTTTTTTTTTTGTTTTCTGATTTTTTTTTTTTTTTTTTTTTTTTTTTTTTTTTTGAACTAGGAAACACTTTTGATAGATATACAAAAGGAAACAAAAGATTACATGACACTTTGCAAGAGGTAGCCCTTTTTGATGCACCCAGTTAAATTCGATGGTTGTCTTTCTTAATGTAACCTCCACCTTCTATCCCAACCAACCAAAGAACAAGCTAGTCAAGTTTCGTTCAGTATTCTAAAGTGATTGGCAATTGTAACTTCCTATCAAACACCTTGAAGATCGAGGCCATACATGTATTGGTAGATCGTGCGCGTGCAAATTTCTTATCACTATGTGAATTGTGCTAGAATCAGGGTGCCTAAATATCTAGACTAAGACTCCTAATAAAAATACATATTTGCACAAGAGTCAACATTTCAAGGTAAATGAGCTCCATTTTTTTATGATTTTTCATTTTTTAATTTTTTTGAATTTTGATTTTTTAATTTTTTTGGAATTTTTTCAATTTTTTCAAAAAGATGGAGTTTGATTTCAATTATGGCATATTATCATGGTATCTACTCTATACCCCCAAACCTAAACTAAACATTGTCCTCAATGTTTCAAAATATGGAAAGAATTATAAAACAACATATGGAAAGGGACATGCTGAGTAGAGTAAAAGGAGAGAGAATACCCGATTTCGGCGAAAGCAGAATTAAAACTCCGTTATTCAAGGCAAAAAAATCCGACATATTTCAGCCGAGATCATATTGGATTAGCAAAATATATACAAAAGGAACAAAAGGGTTTTTAAGAAATTTTATCTACTGGATTATATACAAAAATTTCACCATACACCAAAAGTCTAAAGAGTTGAGGATCAACCCAAAAGAAAAAGTGTAGAGACATAGAAAGTTTCAAAACACTAAAATTGGACTTAAATGGGAGTGAGAGTGAAAAACCGAATGAATCACCCCTAAACCAAAATTTTTCAACAGGTTCACTTTTAAGCACAAAATCTAACAATTTTAGGGGTTCAGGATTCAAAAGGTCTAACTGAAAATGGACTTTGTTCGGGATGGGCAAAGAAATGCATTCCAACTGTGGCTCTTTAAAAGTGTTATATTTTGAAGCAAAATAGTCCAAGAGGACTTGGGAAGCACACAGTTCCAATCCTAGATTAGGAACTTTCAGAAAAATTGGTTTTACAATATTGGTACAAACCAAATCTAGGTGGGTGGAGGAGGCCCATCAGATTGTGACTTAGTAGTAGAAGAATAGGCATATCATTATCAATCAAAATCTCCTACTCATACACATGTCACATCATGCTCACAATCATCAATCAAATTGGCAAGATCACAATCAGAATTATCAACATCATCAACAGATTTATTCTCGTGTATCGGCACATCAGGAGAAATATCACAATGTGACCTAGGTAGAATCGAACATCAAATATATTTTCATGCATATCAGTGTCTACAGAAGATTCAACTATTCCTCTGTCATGCTCATCTTCACAGATAATTGTACGAATCCATGTCAATATCAAAATCATATGAATTACAGATGGTATTAGAAAGAACAACATTCATGAAGGTCGAGGGCGAGAAGCCAATGTTATTGAACCAATAGGTTCCACAATATTTTCATGTTCTTCTAACATATCATCATAATCATCATCATGGTAGCATGCATATTGGTCCTCATTAAAAGTAGTGGTGTCATTAGTCGATTCATGTTCCTCTAAATTAGGTTCATATTCAACATCATTTACATGGATGGGACTAGACACTTCATTAGGGACAACATACATTTCCTCATGAATTTCCTCCTTCTGTAGGTGAAGCAAAATCTGATCTAAAGATGCATGAATTCGTGATGTAGATCTATCATAGTCTTGCTCACTGAGTCTGAAAGCTTCTGTGGTGGAGTCTAAATTCATGGGAGTACAAAATTCTTCATGTTCAAATTGTGGTGAATGGTACATGTGTGCGTGGTCATTAGGGTTTACAAAATATTGATCGCAACCCTCAAAGGATTGATTATGGTCCCAATGACTACCATTCTCACAATTTATGGGCATTTCATACATTGGATTTTCTCTACATTGCCTAAAATTATGCAAAATATGAAAATTCTCAACAGGGTGGTCTAAACTACCACATGCGGGACATGCATAGATTTCAGGTTGCCTAAGAAAATTAGATGTGACAGATTCCTCATGTGATTGCATTTCTAAAGCTGTGATTCGAGCTTCTATTTGATCCATAAGTGATGATTGTGTGAGTGAGGCACTAGCAAAATGTTCATTTTCACGTTGCGACGAATGATGCATGTATGAATAGTCATTAGGGTTCATGTATTGCGGCTCGGGACTTTGAAAATGTCCATAATAATTCCTATGACTATTGACATCATGGTCCGTGGAAGGTTCATAACGTGAAGTTTGTCCATATGCAAGTTCTCTAAGAGATTTGTTTCCATCCCCAGGAGCAGACCAAAATCCAGACATGATTGGCTCAAAAGCTAAGTAAAGAATGTACAAAGCTCAGAATTTGGTTTTTAAAGGGTTTGGATTTTTGGGAAAAATTTGGTTTTGGTGGGAGACATTTGAAAATTTGGTTTAAAATAATGGGAGCAAGAGAAATTTTTTTTTTTTTTTTTTTTTTTTTGGTTTTTTTTTTTAAAAAAATAAAAAATAAAATTTGGTTTTTGAAATGGGAGCAAGCCCACTGTGCAAGCCTCTAATGAAATGGAAGGAAGGCTGCGGCCCCCAATCGGTTACAAGCTCAGCTGAGTTTAAACCCAGAGTCCAAAATACAAGTCCAATGGAAGAATTTAAACAAGCCCACACAAAATAAATACAAGCCCACAAATTAAACAACAAGCCCAAAAATAATTAATTACAAACCCAAAATAGAAAAATAAAAAGCCCAAAAAATTGGGTTAATTATTACAAGCCCACAATTAAAAAAATTGGAAGCCCACAATTCGGGTTCTCTTAAATGGGTTACCTTTTAAGCACAGCCCAGCTGCTCTGATATTGTTGCAAAAACCCAGTTGGGCTTTGGTTCTTTTCCTTGGTGGCGTCCCAGCAGAGGAAAAACAGGTTCAGAACAGCAGGTCCAACAGCAAATGAAGTGAAGCAGATGCAGATGCAAATGCTATGCAGTGAAATGCAAAAATAGCTAATAAAAAACACAGAGAAAACAACCCGAGTCCCCGGCAGCGGCGCCAAAAACTTGGTAGGCCCGGAGATATGTATATAATTAAGCGCAATGAAACGCGGGCCTACAGTAATACCGCAAGTGCACGGTCGTCAGTTGTAGCTCGTGCAAGTACGGGTCGATCCACAGAGACTTGGTGTGTTTTGTTGTTTCTAGCTAATTGGGTTCCTAAATTGCTATTGGGCTATGAAGCCTTTTGGCTCAAAGTGGGCTTTGAGTACTAATGGGTTTGATAACAATAAAATGAACTGAGTTTGGGCTCAGTTGGTCTTTGAAGTGTAATTGGGCTTTGGCTCTAACCTATCAATACACTAGGCTTTGGCCTTAAACTTAGGCTTGGGCTGAACTGGGCCTCAATGAACTAAACCTTGGGCTTTGGTTTCAGTCAAGGATCTGGGCCTTTACAATGAATTTGGCTTGGGGCCTTAATGAACTGGGCTTTGGTTTTTGGCTCAAACCTGGGCTTGGTAACTGTGGACTGGGCCTTAGCTTTTTGGAATGAGCTCAGCTTTGGGCTCAGTTGGATTGGCCTTTGCTTGGCTGCAGGAGTAGCAAGACTGCACAGCAGCTGCACAAGTGAGCAGCAACAGTTTGCAAGGCAGGGGAAGAAGTGGCAGCAGCACAAGTGACAGAGAAGGCAATGTAGCAGCAGAAGTGGCAGAGAAGGCAATGTAGCAGCAGAAGTGGCAGAGAAGGCAATGTAGCAGCTGCACAAGCAGTGCACAACAGCACAAGGCCAAGAAGAAGGAAAAGCAGTTAACAGGAAAAGGAGTAGCAGCAGGGGAAGCAAATAGTATAAGGCAGCAGTGCAATGCAGCAAGGCAAGTGCACAACAGCAGTGACAGAATGCACAAGCAAGGAAGAAAACAGCAAACAAAATGAGCATGGAAGTGAAAGTAAAACAGTGGCAAAAACAAAGAATGAACCAAGGCCTAAGGCCAAGGGCAGGGATGTGGTGAAACTGAAATGAAGCAATACTAAGGCAAGAATACAGGCATTCCTATAGAATGGGAAGATAACTAGCTTGCTATGAGCACTAGTTTCTCCCAATGCTCAATCAACAGTGCAACCTAAGCATATAACAAGAATGACAAGAAAATCAGCTTGCTATGAGCACTGATTTCTTCCATTGCACAATCACATCAATGCTTCACAGATATCTAGCCTAGCATTCCATCAAACTAACAGCAAGTTTAAACATGACAGTGAACATTTAACTGACATCAACAGGAGCCTTAAGCATTAACAGGACACAAGTAACAGGCATTAACAATTTTTACAACATAACAGAAGCATCCTAAGCATAACAATTAACAGGAGACAAACAATTAACAGGAGACAACATAAGCATAACAGGAGACAAGCATAACATGAACATAAATGAAATGAAACTGAGCTTGTAAATTGACATTTTAACAGAACTTGAAAGTTCTGGATGCAGGCTAATCCAAACATCTCTTTAACACAACCCAACAATACATATTTATACCCACAGACCCAATTTCCCAAAACTACAAAATTAGGGTTCTTCCCCAAAAATCAGTTGAATTAGGGTTACCCAATTTTTTTGAAATTGATCCTTGAAATCGTGCACCCATGCTTTGAATCGTCCTTATGCTCCCTCCTCTGCTCCTATTGTCCCCTAAGTTCGAGTTATTTTACTCACCCCAAAACCTAGGGTTTCAGAGGTTGTGAGATGAAGAAACTAACTAGGCTAGGGATATGGGGGTGTTGTCGGTGAAGAGATAGTAGTGGCAGTGATGGAACTGGTGGTGGTGACGGAAGTGATAGCGGCAGAGAGGGGAGGTGGTGGAGTTGCAGAGCTCTGCAACTTTCGGGTGAAGGAGATGAAGTTTTGGGGCGATGGGTTGTTTGGGTGGATAATAGGATTCGGTGCTAGGGTGTGAAGCGGGAGCATCTGGTTCGATGTTTGGCGAGCTGATCCGTGGGATGTGACGATGGTAGGTGGATCCAACGATGAGATGGGAGGCTGTGGGTAGCGACCGTCGGATGGAGGAATGCAACGAAAAGGACGGCCCAAGATGGAGATGGGCGTTGCGATGTAAAGCGGGAGCTTCGGAGTTTGATGTGCGATGATGGAGCAACCGTAGGATGCTGAAATGCTTCGATCTGACGGCTGAAATCCGATACGGGCTTGGATAGTGGAAATGGGTTTGAGAAAGGGCTTTGAGCCTTGGGTGTGCCAAGCCCATATCTTCTTTAAGGACAATTCTTCTTCTTCAAGCCCATTCCTAGCCTCTTGGTCTTATGCACAACGTTCTTCGCGGCTTCCTTGCGTAACTCCTCCCGACTTTTCACTACTTTTCTGCTCTATTCCGCTCCGCAATTCATCCAGACTTTATTTATTACCTAAAAATATAAAATTAAGTAAGAAAAATATTTATTCTTGAAAACAATGAAAATACAGAATATGGGATAAAATGTAGAATTAATGCACAACATATGAGTTAAATGCCAACAAAAAGGGATAAATATATACAATATTTGGCACTCATCACATAGTAATGGTAATCTCATATTTAAATATATGGTTTAATAAAACTTAAATTCAATAATTATTTTAGGTTGTAGAGACGAATAATTTTGTCTTTGAAATTCTCTTCTAAGCAAAACAAGTAGTCCTTAATAAAGTACTCAGGGACGAAGAATAAAATTGTCTGAGAAATTCATTTTCTAAGGCAAAATTAATTGTCATTTTTTATAATATTTACAGGCGATTTTTTGTACGGAAAGTATTTGTCTTTGAATAAAGCATTTCGAGGTAAACTTGAGTTGTCATTTATGGAATATTTTGGGACAAAACATGTTGCTTTTGGAGGCAAAAAAAATGTATTTGAAAGTTTGTTTTAAATAAAAAATGAATCGTCTTTAATAAATAATTTAGAGACAAAATAAAAAGTTTTGGAGAGGAGGAATTTGTCTCCGAAAATTCTTTTTAAGGAAAAAAATTTGGTCACTAAATTTGTTTTGTTGGAGACGAACAAGTTAGTCTCCAAAAATTCGATATTCAGGGGCTATTTATATTGTCTCTAACTAAATTAATTAGAGACAATTTTTTTGGTTTTTGATAATAACTATTAAAAACAAATTAAATTGATACAAAATTTCACCTTTGAGACAATTTTTTTGGTCTTAAATAGTTATCATTAAAGACAAATTAAATTGACACAAAACTTCCTTTTTTGAGACAATTTTATTGGTCTTAAACAGTTATCATTAAGGACAAATTAAATTGACACAAAACTTTCGATTTTGAGACAATTTAATTGGTTTTAAATAGTAATCATTAAAGACAAATTAGTTTGTCCTTGAATTTACATTTTTGCGACCAAAAAATTGCCCGCCGAAAATTGCTTTTCAGTGGCCAATTTTTTGGTCATTAAAATATCTTTCGCAGACAATTTTATTTCGTTGGTGAAAGAGACTTTTATTGACAATACATTTTTAGTTGTTAATTAAGTTTTCTCGTGACCGTTCATAATTTTGTCGCAAAATACTTTCCCAGACGGGGTATTTGAGACAACTTCGCGACAAAAAGAAATCCATCTCAGAAAATATTTTGAGACAAAAAAAGGGGATTTCCGGACAAACTTTTTTGCCACTAAACGTGTGTTTTGTTGTAGTGGTTCCTTTTTCGGCTTCTTTTCTTTCACTGAAGATGCAACTACAACAATTTATTTTCCTTTGTTTTCTTCCTCTTCATCATTTTCTTTATTTTTCTCCTCTACATAATTTTCTTCCTATTTCTCCTCTTCTTTATCATCATTACATTCTTCCTCTCTAATTTGTTTTTATTTGCCTCGATGGTTAATTTCAACTCCTTCCTCTTGAATTTCTTGATCATTATGTTCCACTCCTTCTAAACCAACTCCAACTTCATCTACAAGTGATTCTCTCAACCTAATTTCAAATGGATTCTTCTTCTTCTCAATCTTGTGGATACCTTTATTGTCAATCCTTAAATGTTTGTCACCGCGAGGGGTGGGCGTATGACTAATCGGAGTTATGTTATTCCCTCTCTTATTCTTCATCCTATTCGGATTCCTACACAAAAAATACAATTGATTGATTTCCTAAGAGTTGAAAAAAAATAACAAAAATAAAAGAAGTGAACATGAAGATTTACGGTTTGCAAAGTGACCACCAAAATAAACCGTAACTTTTACGATTTGTAACTTGTGGATCGAGATCAACCGTAACTAAACTATGGTTGGTATTTCAACTAAATATTCGAACCGTAAACATCTATTTGAAACTAAAATTTTGAGCCATAAGAATATTTACCGTTGAAAATGGTAGATACAAACACAAACCGTAACTCGATTACGGTTGATAAGTTATAAATCGTAGAAAATTATGGAAACATGTAGGAAGAGTTACGGTTAGTGATAGTGGCGTAGAAACCAACCGTAAGTGAAGTTACGGTTGCAAAAAAAAAACGTTACTGAACGAAATTCTCAGATTTACTAATCTACGGTTGGTAATTGAACTCTTACAAACCGTAACAACATCAAAATCATCAATTATGGTTCGTAATTAAATTAAAACCAACCATAACTCTCATGAACTCAGAATTTGAAATTTCAATTTTCATTTAAAATTCTAATTTTCGAAATAAATTTAACTTAAATCAAGCAAAATAGACTTAACCTTAACTTTTTTTTCAAAACATACCTCATATAAGTCTTTCCCATTGATTTTTCCGGTTGAGGGGTTTGAAATTTTTTTTCTTAACCTATTGGAGGATGTGGATGATTATAATCACTACAATCTTCGTCAACTTTCTTCTTCATCAGAATATCCGATATAGATTTTAATTAACTATTATTAATTTTTCGAATTGATGATTAATCGAAGACGAGGAATTTCGATCTTTAATGGATCTCAGCTATGGAGGGTAGGAAAAGATGAAGAACAAGATTATTTTTTTCTTCTTTATTTTAAGTTATTTAGGTTTAAAAACAGTGGAGGATAATTCCGTTTTTTCATATAAATTTAGAAGGGTAAATTAGTCCATTTAAAGTTATAAGAGTAAACTAGACAATTTACTTTACCATTAGGACACCCCCTAACCAACTAAATAAATATTATTATCATGGTTCAGCCCCTCTAATGATTTCTTCTGCCTCTAAAACATGATTCTTGATTTTAATGCAGGGAAAAAAATGAGTATAAAAACCTTTGCCCTCATCTAAAATGGGATTGAAGGAGTAATAAAGAAGTCATATGTTAATCATACAAGACAAGAAAATCTCTTTCGCCCAAATAGTTTAGATAACTTACACCCTTTTATCGAACAGACATGTTTGTTTAGAAGGTGGTTCTGAACGGACCGTCCATTTAAACAATCCCAAAATTGCACAGACATATAACAGGTGGGTTCCGTCATTCAGAAAAAAACAAGGGGTCTTGTTTTTGTGGTTATTTGTATTTATGCGGTTTTTTGCTAGTTTGAAGTGATGGACATTAGTTTTTTCTTAAAACTAGTTGTTCATTCGTGCGATGCATGGTTTTGTTTCTCACTTATGAGATATAAGATCCATGTTTTATTTATTTCTAATAAAAAATTCGATAAGCTAATAAAATATCAAGATCATAATTCATCATATGTTAAAAAAAATCTCGTTTAACCCCTTGTTTTTTATGGATTCCTCTACATCGAGTATTTCATGAGATTTTATTGGTATATACATCATTAAAGAAAAATGGATATTGAGAAGTTATTTATTTTTGGTAACTTAATGTCCTTTTTGGTTTTGCATCTCTCTGCTACACAAACTTAACAATATATTTACATGAAAATTAAAGAATATCATACATAAAATAAATTATATATTTCAAGTGTATTTAAATCCGTAAATTATAATATTGTGTGTATTTTAAACCAGTAAATGTATTATTGTTCATGTCGAATAATTTATACAATTGTTGTGTATGTACTTTTAGATTCCATTTAGTAAAGAGACTGTGTGTTTCACTTCGATGGAATAAATATTTAGGATTAAAATAAAATATTTATTTATGCATCGATTCAGTGTATGTATGTATATACGTATTTGTATATGCATGTATGCATGTGTACCTTGGAACTGTAGGATCAACATCTAAATGATCATAAGAATCTCGTAAAAATATGTAATGAGAGTGTAAAGGTGACAATAAATTATATAATTAACCCGTGTATTATAAAGTGAATTATATATAAATTAAATGAATGTATGTGGATATATATCCGAGAAAATATAAGATGAACCTGCAAATTCATACGCTTAATGACTCTCTACGTGTACGGTGAATGCAGTGCGAATAGTACGTTAAGTTTTCATAAACTAGTTTAGTGAATAAAGTGAATAATATGTTAAGTGAAAATAATAATTATGGGTGAATTAGTTTTCGTGAACCCGTGAATTATGCGGTTAATAATACGATTGTAAAAACTGATTTTAATAAAAATTTGTATGATAAATTCTCTTTATGCGTATAGTGTATTTAAACTCCCGAATTCACGAAAATATCCAAAAATACTAATGCATTCATCACATTAAACCATGCACAAAATATCAAAAAGTTCAGACCAAACATATCTGCATTTCTTGAAAGAAGCGTTTTATGTTCAGTTTGGCTACCCCATCCATTATCGTGTCAAAGAAACACTTCAAGTCATAAAGATTAAAATAAGTCCTAATATCCAAATTATTTCTAGCCCAAATTATTATTTTTGCTTATCATAAACCCACCATTAAGATTATATATATAATCAACCCATATTTAGTTGTAATTACCTAATTAACCTTAATGAAGAAACTGATTTTAATTATTCTGTTAACTAAAAAATGCGAATTTAAAATAAATTAAAAATTAATAATGGTTATAAAATAAACGGATAACTCATTATCCGAATAAAATCTTTCTAACAAATTTGCTTTCAAATTTGGTTTACAACTCCTAATATTTTGTTTATAACTCCTAACATTTCTCTTTTTCTACCTTATTTTACGTCAAAATCATTAACTAACAAAATCCTCCTAAAAAATCTCATAAGAATATATTTTTAAATTTTGTTTATCACACCTTATATTTCTGTTTTCTAACCTATTCTAAGTAGGGCTGCACACAAACCGCATCGAAACCGCAAACCGCACTAACCGCACCGAAACCGCACCGAACCGATGATCCAACGGTCGGTCACGGTTTTCATTTTAACAACCGTTAGATTTACGGTTCGTTGAACGGTTCCACCCATAACCGCACACTAACCGCGCCGAACAACCGATTAATAGGGACCGTCGATTAGTCTTTATCCTGATTAATCCTAGCCGTCTAGATTAAAGCCTCCACCATATATTTTGAAACCCTAATCTCTATGGAATTTCTCTTCTTCGTTTCTCTTTTTCTTCCTCTCCATCTTCATTTTCTCTTCAGCCTTCACCTGAATCACCTCAGTCGCCTCCACCACCAGTAGACAGCATACCACCACCACCTCCATCAAGAGCACCACCACCTCTATGGATCTATCTAGTAAGTAAATAGGTCACGGGTTTCGATTGATTTGTTTTTTTTTTCAATTTCTAGGATTTTTTTTTAATTATTCTTCTGTTAGGACTTAGGGTTTGTTTTATCGAAATCGTTTGCTTGTTGTTTTGTGTTTATCAATCAATTTCTTTTGTCAAATCTTATTTTTCTGATTACAGTCATGGGTTTTTTATTTTAGGTTTTGGTTGAGTTAAGGGGAGGAAATCAAGGAAGGAGTCTGAAAGATTTCTTAAGGAAGGAGTCTGATTACAGGTAACCTATCTCTCTTGTTCAATCTTCATTTTGACTTGTTCTGATTTTGATGTAAAATGTTTTGAAAAAAGGTTTGTTGATTAATGATCTGTGACTGTGTGAAAAGGGTTTAATTTTTGCTTAAGATTTTGCTTGTGTAATTTTTTGTGTTTAAAGATAAAGATGTATCTAAACATACTCTATAAGGTCTTTTCATACTTCATACTTGACACTTCAAATTAAACTGATGAGTTTATTAGGTAGGCTTCTGATTTGTGTTTCTTTTTGAATTTGGGTATAACTCCATTAAACCCTTACTAGGAGAGTTTCTAGCTCTAAGTGGAGTGTATCTTAGGAGTTAAGATAACTGTTTAGGTTTATTTAAAGCCTACCCTGTGCCACAACTTTATTTTTGTTTTCAAGTTTTACATAGAAAATTCCTTAGAGCATATGAACTATTTTATTTAGCTAGGTAGCAAATGAGTATCACTTTTATTCTCTCCTATTACATCCAAGGTTCGTTTTTGGTTCATTCTTCTAGTTGACATCTATCTATAATCTTAAGCAGTGACACAGGACCAGCATAGAACTGTTTTGTTTTCTTTTAATTAAAATTGAGTTAGATGGAAGGTAATGTCACTCACATGAAGTGCAGATTCATTATCAAGTTCAGAATCAGAACTGACTTGCTTGTTTTAAGAAATATGTGTGCTTGTATTAAGAAGTAAGAACTAACTTGTTTACCTTTGGCAGGGCAATGATTGGATCAAGTTCAGCTTCATTATCAAGCTGCAAGATGGCAAATGCATCTCCCTTTCCATCCACTGCAGCTGGTTCTACTGATGTGACACTATCTATAACACCTCAAGTTGATGCTACTCAAGAAACACAAGCTACACAGCAGGCAACTCTTTTACTGGTCTGCTACTTGAGAAATGAAGATCAAATGGATGGCTCTTTTTCTTTTACTGGCAACTCTTTATGCTACTTTCTTTTTAACTTTGGTTTCATCAGACCTTTTGGTTAATCTTTAGACTTAAGACTTTGGTCAATTTTTTTGTGAACTTCAACTCTGTTTTTATTCTCTAGACTATGGTTATCTTGTCAACACTTAAGTATGGAATGTAGTATCAGTTTATTAGAAATTCAGAATGTATTTATGCACAGGTGTAGGGTATAGGTGAAAACCGAACCGAACCGTAACCGAATAGTATCGATCGGTGCGGTTAAAAACCGAACCGAATACTAAACAGTTTGGCTGCAGTTTTAATTGTGATAAGCGCACCGAACACAGTTAGGTGAACGGTTTTAGCTATAATCGCACCGAACCGAACCGTGTGCAAGCCTAATTCTAAGGTCAAAAATATTAGTATTCCATTTATTTTACACGCCCATTTGACGGTGAGAGTTTTGGTTTTCACAATTTTGTGATAATTGAAATTTTCACAAGTTGGAACTTATTGGGATTTTTGAAAATGACAATTATCATAGCTTAATGAAAATTGATGATCTAAATTATCACCTGTTACTGAAAATTATAATTTCACAATATACTGATAATCGTAACTTTCACACATCGGAATCAATTGTCTTTTGTAAAAACCGGAATTATCACATGCTTATTCAAAATTCTACTTTTCAAATTTAGTGATAATTACAATTTCCCAACCTATTTTATAAAAAATTCTAATTATCACAGTATATTGATAAACGCAACTTTCACATGCTGTAAACTATTTTTTTTTGTAAAAAGAACTGAATTATCACATGCTTGTTCACTATTCTACTTTTCTAATTTAGTGATATTTACGATTTTACAACTTATTTTCAAAAAAATAAACAAAAATATTGATGCCATAATTATTTTAGATTGTAAAACAAAGTTGATATAACTTCCAAAACATATTAGAGGATAGACTAATTATCACTGAGTTGTAGAATTATGAATACCATTAACAAACCATTTGCTTAACAAAGTAAAAAAATTTAACAAACCTTTAACCTCAAAAAGTAGTGAAACAATTATTAGTGGGAAGATAATCCCACACGTGGAGCCACCAAGTATATGATGCTAGTATAGATCGAAGTTAGTATGGAATGGTGGTGCATGTTGTATACAATTGTGGTAGTAGTACACATCGATTGTATAAGTGATGTTCGGTGATTAATCCTAATACTAACGTTAGAAAACATTCACAAAATATTATCTCTAACCATACAAAACAACTGCTGGTATCGAAAAAGAAAAAGAGAAAGAAATGAAAGAAGAAGATAAAAAGGTCTAGCCGCGACCTAAAAGCGAAAGCAAATTGATTGAACAAAATGGTAAATATTTTAGGCAAGAAAATAGGTAATTGATAGGTAATATTAACAAGATATTAAGATAATAACAATACGTGCCGAAATTTGTTTATTTTTGATGAAAGCCCCTTGAAAATCAGACACCAACTTATGCATCACTGTCTTCATTCTGTTAACCAGCATTTTTGACAAAATCTTATATGTACTACCCAACAAAATCAATGGCTTGAAGTCCTTAGGTGCACATGAATACTCTTTCTTTGGAATAAAAGAAACAAAAGAACAGTTAAGCCTCCAATCCCAAGAACCTTCCACATAAAATTCCTGCATCATCCTCATAAAATTTTCCTTCAAAATGTGCCAACAACATTTAAAGATCTCCATAAAGATACCATCAGGTCCTAGAAATTTATTTTTACATAAATATTTGGTAACTCCAAAGACTTCTTCATTTGTGAATTCCCTCTCCATCCACCTGCGCTCCTCCACATCTATCTTATTGAAATTCAAATTATTCAAATCAAAAGCAACATCATTTTGCTCAGAGAACAAAGATTTATAAAAACTCCTCATGTCCAATTTGATTTTATCCTGATCAAAACAATCTTCTCCATCCACTTCTAACTTTACAATTGTATTCCTCTTCCTTCTACCACTGGCAATTCTATGGAAATAAGAAGTATTAGAATCCCCAAATTTAAACTCATTCTGCTTTGCTCTTGTAAACCACTTCCTAGCCTCCATAGTGGTAATTCCTTTAAGCTTCAAAGCATTAATAGTTCTCTCCTCCGACTGCTCCTTAGTAAGCCTGCCTGACTCTTCCAACTGATCAAGACTATCGACCTTTTGAGTAAGATTCTTCTTATCCCGCTTAACTGAACCAAATTCCTTCCTACTCCAATTTTTTAGAAAAACTTTCAAATTTTACAATTTCTTAAAGAAAACAAAACTTAGCTTACCCTGAAAGTCCATAATAGCCCACCATTCTTGATATTTCTTCACAAAATCCATATGAAATATCCAGATGTTCTCAAATTTAAAATAAGGTCTACAAGAAATCATAGGCTTAGTAACCACCATCAGAGGTTTATGATCAGAAATTACTCTTGTAAGTGCCATTTGAACAACCTCAGGAAAAGCTTCATCCAGCTCCAAAGTATATAAGAATCTGTCAAGTCTACATAACAAAGGATCATCTTGCATACCATGTATATGCTCCCCCCATCAATGGAAGGTCAATCAACTCTTGATTATAGATAAACTCATTTAGAAAATCATTATTTCTACAATCCCCTTCACGTCTATTCCTTTCATATCAAGATCTCATTGTATTTATATCACCTGCTATACACAAAGGACCAGCCCGCCAATGTTTAATTTCCTTCAAATCTTCCCAAACAACGGCTATACCATTGTACTCACAAGGAGAGTACACACTACACACACCCTATTTGAAGCCATTACAAATAGACTTGAAGAGAGTAGCAATACTATTGTAGCCCAATCTTTCATCTTCTTTGACTAACTTAGAATTATCCCAAACAGATATTAGCCCCCCACTACTGCCAACTTATGGTATGTAAGTCCAATCAAAATCCTCATTATACCACAAATTATTTACAAACCAATAATTCATTTTGATAATTTTGGTTTCTTGAATCAAACAGACAGTACACTTTTGGTCAAAAATTAAATTCTAAAGAGCAGTAATATTTTCAAGAGAATTCATACCTCTAATGTTCAAGCTGATGATTTTATAGTCCATTGAAAATATCCAATTGATACCCCGACTCCCTAGAATCTCCTAGTACATTCAAATTATTGTCCTTAGAAACAGATAAAACTATTTCCCCATCCTTTGTTGATTTATCCGCATTAACCTTTCGAAATCTCTCCTTGTATCTCAACATCTGCTTCATAATATTCGTCATCGCCGTCTCCTTCTCCTTTTTTCCTTCCGAAATTTTCCCATAATTGCAGCAGTGCAACAACATCAATTCTGCAGCCTCAACCACCATCTCCAAGCTTTCTACATGTGTTAATTGAACATCACCCAACTTCTTCACAATTTGATTTTTTATATCCGATAGAAGATTAATTGCTAATGAATGCATTGACAGAAGATTGAAATCAAAGATACCAGGACTGGTTTGCAAGGTGGACATGGAGAAGGCCTTTCATAATGTAAAATGGAAGACTCTTTTCTGAATTTTAGAACAACATAACTTTGGTGCTAAGTGGATCAGCTGGATTAAATGGTGTCTTACTTCTTCACATATTTCAGTTTTAGTCATTGGGAGTTCTACTGATAAAATTAAGCCTTCTAAGGGATTGAGATAAGGAGATTCTATGTCACCTTTTCTGTTTCTTTTGGTGGTGGAAGTGTTATCCAAGTTGATGGATGATGCAGTGGGAAGAAAGCAGATACATGGTTTTCAAGTTGAGGAAGATGGTCTAGTCGTATCTCATCTACAATTTGCAGATGATACATTGATCTTCATAAATGTAGAAGTAGAAGATGTAAGAAGACTTCTTATTATTATAACTACTTTTGAAATGATTACATGATTGAAACTTAACTTGGAGAAGAACTCTATGATCAGTATTGGTGATGATCATGTTATCAAGGACCTTGCATTGGAGTTAGGGTGTGGGACTGAGCAAATGCCAATTTATATTTAAGGATTCCATTTGGAGCTACCACAAGGATTGCTGGTGTCTGGGAGGTGATAACTCAGAGAATGGAGGTGAAACTAGCTGCTTGGAAGAAGAAGATTTTGAATAGGGCAGGTAGGCTTGTGTGGATTAAAAGTTTCTTGTCTAGTTTACCTTTATACTATCTATCTTTGATAAGTATGCCTGCTAGTATTAAACTGAAGTTGACTAGGTTAATGAGGAATTTTCTTTGGGACTCAGATGTTTCTAAAAGAAAGATGTGTTGGCTTGCTTGGCCAATCATATGTAGTTCTAAGAAATTGGGTGGTCACGGTGTGAAGGATTTAAGACTAACTAGTAAGGCTGTGAAATGAAAACGGGTTTGGAGATATGTTAAGTATAAACAAGCTCTTTGGAGAAGAGTTGTGCAAAAGCAATGCAAGACTGAGGCTGATATTTTGATTCCAGTTGATGATGGGAAACCAGATGAGAGAAGTGTTGGGAAGAAAATTCGAAAATCTACTGTGTATCTGCAACAACATGGAAGAATGATAGGGGTATTAATTTTTGTCCGGATAAATGGACTACCAATGGTCCACCCGAGGACGGATACCCTGCAATTTTTAAGGTTTTTTGTCAAAAAACTGTTGCTATTACAGACATGATCAAGGATGGTCTTCTTTTTTTTACAGGCAAAGAGAAATATTTTTTAAAGAACAAATAGAGTGGAGTCTTATCTGTAATGAACTTGGCCCAGTTCCTGACTTAGTTGAAGCATATGATGAGGTTTCTATTTTAGAAGATTATACTGTGAAGAAGGGTTATGAAGCTCAGTTAGAGGAGGAAATAGATTGCAATTTTGTGAAGTTTGTGTGGAAGAAAGGAATCCCTCCAAAGGTGAGTTTTATATTATCGGCTCATTTCATAATTATCTTCCTACGATGAGCATGTTGAAGCACAGAGGATGTCAGGTTCAAAGTGATTTATGCAATGTTTGTAAGATATAAGTAGAGACCTCTTATTACATTTTCTTACATTGTGAGTATGCTAAGGAGGTGTGGAAATATTTTTTTCAATCTTTTCACGTGAGTAATGGTACTTATGTGAAAGTGCTAGATTTGTTTGAATTTTGGGGAGGTGTAGCAGTTCAAGGCAAGTGCAAGAAGATTTGGGAGAAGCTTATATATGCTGCTATTATGTTGCATTTGTGGAATGAGAGGAATTCCAGGATTTTTGGTGGGAGAGGAAAAATGGTGGAGGAATTATGTTTACATATCAAAAAAACCTTAATTTTGTGGGTCTTTGAGAGTAAGGTGTTTAGAGTGTTTTCTGTATATGAAATTTTGTTTCACTGGGAAACAGTTCTTCACATATAACTTTGTGTAAGCTGATTACCAGGCTTTGTACATATTTTTTATTTTAATTTAACCTGCTTTTATTCAAAAAATAGTACATGCCAAAATTAAGGAAAACAAATTAATTATAAATATTGTTGACTATAGATAAAGACCACAGAAAACTCCTATGATATTTTTGATGATTATCAACATAATATATTTTTTTTAAGATAACACGGCAACCTGTTTAATATATATAGTAGTACACTGTTGGAGTTTAACTTCCAACTAGTTTTGTGTAATAATATTCTTAATTAATAATAAAATATGATTATTTTTTAAGATATTTTTTTGTTTATAATAATTAACTAATTAAGGTTAATTTAGTCTATGG